>NW_024354550.1:5085600-5511726 GCF_902729225.1 Pteropus medius
AGAGAGAGAGAGAGAGAGAGAGAGAGAGAGAGAGAGATATGAAGGAAGAGAGAGAGAGAGGCAGTTGGCTTTGTAGTACAAAATACAAAAGTTTTCCTTATATAAAGCATAACTTTAAAGTAAAAATATTGCATCAGATACTTTTTTAAAAATTGATTTTTATTTTAGTTAAATTAGAATCTTCTCTTGGGTACTCATTGTTATTTGATCTAATGAAATTTTTGAGAAGTTAATTTTCATGGCGTGACAAATTTTATAAATGCTTATTGTGCTTATTGTACTAATTTATTTTGGTTTGATACTGTGTGAACTCTTGTAAGTAGATATGATAAGGTTGAAATGTAGAACATCTTGAAGAATATATGGAAACTGAAGAAGTTACCAGTTTGCTGACACAAGAACACTGAAAATAAGATTTGTAACAAACCCTCTTAGAAGTGACCATGGAGAGATGATAAATGATATTTACTTCCTATATCATGATAACTGTTTTTTAAAGAAGATATCCGCTCTCTTTTATCGGGGGTATGGGAAAATGTATCACTTACAAGCACTCAATCACTATGTCATAAAGAAATAGCAAACCTTGAATATGTCAAAACAGCGCCTGTTCAATCTGCTTCTTTTTGAATACTGAGTTTATTCTCAAAATTATATAGTCTTTAAAATATGATGTTTATTTTATGGTGTGATTTTTCAAGACATAGTAAATATGTGAACACAGACAATATCTAACAATAATATAAAAAACTTTAGAGTAAAGCAATATTTGAATAGCACAGCAATATATATAGTTGTATCATAAGCAGAACATAAAGGCATTTATTTAAAACAAGTTATTTGAGTTTTGTGATATTAAAATCAGTTTGTTACTGATGTTAGCAGTAACTTTAAGAAACTCTTAAAATGATAATAAGTCTGTGTTATTTATATAATTGAGAGTAATGTACAAAAAGACTAAGGTAGCTCATCTTAAAAGTGAATGGCCCTGCTGGCAAGAAACATATGCATAAACTTCAGGGAAAAAGAAATATTTTATATCTCAGAAGTACATTTTGTATAGATGCTCCTGTAAATATTTTAAACATTATAAACAATAATAACAAAACAGACACATAACTTCAAGAAGATAAAAATAAATTAACAGTTGTGCTTTTCAAATATAGACTCTTATTAGATGCTAAACAATCACATTATACACGTCTAGAATATTTGTCTAAGTTCTTATGTTAGTTAATAGTAATAAAAAGTAAAAAAAAAAAATAAAGTAATAGGAAGTAGAATAATGTGAGATGCCATGTGCTAATGACTTACCAGCTGACAGATATTGTATTTTGAATATTTTATTTCATTTAGTCCTGAACCAACCCTAAGAATAAGTTAGTATGAGAGCCTTGATTTTTTGACCTATTGTACTACTAGATAGTCCAGTTGAGTGCCATACATTGAGCAGAGTCTTAAATGTTCAGGGACTCTGTGATAGGGCTAAATACTCATTAGGGATTTCTGTAGATCCTTCAACTCTTTAAAAGTGTGACCTAAGACAGATAGAAACCACGATCTCTAGAGATAAGATGCTAATGCATAAAACTTGTACACTATATTGCTTTTGGTTTTTACCATTTTGCTCTTGTGTTTCCTTTTTACTTAATAAAATTTAAGACAGAAGAGTTTTTTTGTTTTGTTTTGTTTTGTTTTGTTTTTTTTTGCACAAATATCGCTGAAAGCTTAATCCAATTGGGCAAAGATGACAATTTATGAATTTAGTTGTTAGTAAGACTTAAAGAACAAAGCGAATGCTGTTCCATTTAGTGAGAAAGGCCTCTGAGGACAGGAGAACTGACCAGTATTGGTTCTCCTGCTGGGAAAACACTGTGCACAAACAAGTCTCCAGGGCTTCATTACCGAGCCTTTTAGACAAACACAAAATGCATCTTAGTTTATTTGAAAATCTTTGCAATGAAGCTTTATTGCATATCTATAAATTTTTTGTATTGGCATGTCAAAGGCTTGTAAAAGTATACTGGCAAGAATGATAAACATTATAAATAGCACATTTCCTTTAAATGTAAGATGATTGCAGATAGTACACAGCATGGTCATAAAATGAATATGATTCTATTTGGAGAAGCAATTGCAGGAATGAGTGGTAAGACATAAACAGAGTGGTAAATTATGCATTGAAAAAGTAAGCAACTTAACATTATGTAGAAAAGTTGAGTATGCAGTTTTTGATGGTTAAGAAAAACAATGTGTCATTTCACTATCATTTTTTTTTTACAAGACAGTTTGAAAATAAAATTTAAATTCCAATACATCCTCAATGCAGTTATTTTATCTTCATAAGTTTATAAAAGATGTTGTTTTTATGTTTTAATATACTATTCATGTTTTAAAAAAAGTAAAGTATATTTTCCTGAGAATTTAAAGTGAAAATCCTCCAATTTGTAACATCAGTGAGTTCGCATTAACACAAATTTCTCTGCTTTGCTGTTATGTTTATATATTTATTAGAACCAATTCTTACAGAATAAGCGTAACTTTAAATTTTAGTCAGGTTTAGTCATAATTGTAATGTTAGCAGTACAATTTATCTGCCAAATAATTTGAATCACTGGGTAACTTCTCTTAGCTAATAACTTTGTAAAGTGTTTCCTACTGGTCATATAGTTAAAAAATTAGGTTCCCTAAATTAATTATTTATCGTCACATTTGAAAGATGTCTTCCTTCTTGATGAAAGAATACATTTCTATTTTGACATGTACTCAGCTTTATGAATATTAGAATATGTTTACACAATATATTCATAGAAGCGCCTTGTGTGAAAGGGGCATGCCAACATTAAAAAGTAAACATTCTTTCATTGTAGTTTGAGTTTTCACTTTAGTAGGATAATCAAAGCTAAGAAAAGTAGAAAATGTCTCTCAAAACAAAATTTGTGTTGTTATGGTTATTTGTCTTCAGAGAAGATTCCAGTTCCCAGTTCCCAGGTTAGAATCCTACTGAGCTCTATGAGAAAACTGCACAGAAAGGAGTCTTCTTGGCATGAGGGAGGGCTTCCTAAGGTTACCAGGGGAAGTTTTAATGAATGTGTGGGCCTTTGGAATCTTAATATATGTAAGCAAAGGACATAATTTAATAAACAAGTTTCCTTCATTTTGCTAATTGGGCCATGACCTTGGAGTAGCAGAAGGTGAAAATAGATCATGACCTCATTAGCAAGGATAAGTAAAATTATGTTATTACCCTGGTAGTCAGTCCTTTACAGGATTACTTGTTTTAAGTGATGCAAAACCCTATATTTTTTTAAAATTTATAAAAACATATAGCGCTGGAAAAATATAAGAATAAAAGTGAAGCACATCTGCCTTCTCCTCGTTTAAAGTTCTGGTATATTGAGTATAACTGTACTAGGAATTACTTATTTGAACAATGTGTACATGTCTGTTTTTTAATATGGAAATCAGGAACCTACATTTGCAGATATTAGATTAGTTTTTTGCATTCTGTTTTTTATTTTTACTTTTTTGGTTCTCAAATATCTGGCAAAAGCAAAAGCAAAAAAAAGCAAAAAAAGCAAAGACTAACTTATTTGAGATGACAGCTTAGTGCCAAATATCAATTGTCGTGGAATACTGAGTCAAAAATATATATATATATTAATTTTCTTCTAATCCAGAAAAAAAACTCCTAAATGTTACAACTAATTCTTGTTGTTATAATTGATAGTAAGAACACTGGCAGCTCAATCCAGTAGATCAATTTAAATTCTACTTCCAGATTCTCTGGGGGACTCTATTAAGCTCTCCTTTTGTCATTGGTCCCTTTCACTGCTAATATCTAATTGTCTTATGTTGTTGGACCTTGTACTCTTCATGTAAGTTCATTTGTTCTAAACAACATAGTTATTAACTTAGTAACTCTTCTCAGCATGTTACTTCGTTTCTCTTTTATATTCTCTGGTCACTCCAAACTCTGGACTTCTTCATATATAAACATTTTCTGATAGGATGAGATAGGGTTATATTTATTTTTTTTTTTCACTGACTACAGAAAATTGAGTTATTCATTCAAATCTGTGATTGTTTACAGATAACTCTTTAGTTGTCAAGATTATACGTTAATAGGATAAATTTTGTTTAAAAATAATTTTTACTGTCTGAAAAAAAATTTCCAAGTTTTTGGAATCACATTAGGTTAAATTATGTTAATAACTTATAGTGTCTTTGATTTTTATTATTTAGAACATCCCATAAAATAACAGATATTTGTCCTTCAGACCAAAATTGAAAAAGTAAGATTGGACTATTGGGTCATTAGAAACATTGGATGAAGGAGTAATTATAGTGTAAAGCTTGATTTGTAATATTTGATTTATCAAAAAATCATTTTTATAGTAATCATTATAATTTCTTAGAAATTAAATATTATATTACCCTTAGAGAAATTTCAGAATAGAGGAGCAATGTTATTAGAATTTTCCATGTAGAAAATGTAATTAAAATCTCTCATCAACTCCTCCTACCAAATTTTAACACATAACATAAGTGTGTTGCTTTCTTTTCAGTGATAAAGTTTTTTAGATAAGTTTTTTTCACTTCAATAAATTCAAATAAACAGAATACTATATGGCATCCATTTTTTTTCTTGTTTCATTTGCCAAATTAACAATTTATCACTGCAACTTTATATATTATTTTTAACTCGTTTACAAAACAGAATAATTTCTTAATTTAATTTTCACATGTCCATTACTTTGGTGAACTGGAGGAACGCAAGAAGTTGATCAATGAAATGTTAAGTAAGCATTTATGAATATGGATGAATTCAAGCCTTTTTAAAAGAACTTTTTAAATTACTTCCATACAGTTTTTTCTTTCTTCCAAATAAAAATAAATGTACTGATAATTGAGTTCAAGAAAAAAATATAAACTGATAATAAAGTTATAAGTGAACTAAAGAGAAAGGAGTAAATAAGATAAAATAATTTTAAAGATTAAATCTATTTTGAGAATTAATAAGGCATTTCAAGTTTCTGGAAATTTTGTAGTTAACAGCAACAATTAAATGTCATATCTATATAAATAAAATATTTTAGGTTTATTGTATAATGAAACATTTTAGAAAAAAAATCAGCAATTATAGACTTCCAGATACAGCTTTTAATAATTGCACATACTTACCTTATAAATTTCCAAAAGAAGCACACTTGTTACAGAAGTACTAAAATGTATACAACCTAAATCTGTCAAGTTAATTCTCTTCAGTGTCCCTTTCCCCTACGTACCAGGCCTCATTAAATTAATCTGAAAAGAACACTATCTCTTTAAGGCTGGAAAAGTATTGTGCTGATGAGCCAGGGGCAGCCCAATTGGCAGACCCATTGGTTGATAAATGTTCTAGGACCTCTAGGCAGACGACACATTTTTCATCATTAATCCAGCCCATTGTAACCAGGGCCACTCACATTGATTTGAACTAGGGGGCATCATCTGCTGTTAAGAGGGTGATGACTTGCTAAAAATGAAGGCCTGAAACTAATCAAATATATTTAGAGCCTTCCCCTGGCATCTTGTCAGAGAGCAGCAGTAGCAAGCTAACAGGGGAGCAACCGACAGGTAGTGCAATGCTCTACTTGCTTTGTATGGGAATGAGAGGAATCCATTTTAAAGCCCGTAATGTAGTTTTAGCTATTATACCTTGTAGTACAAATATGTGTGTGTAAATTAATCCAATACTATCCATACTTGAGTGTTTCATTAAAATATCAGGCTGTTATCTGGAAAATCTAGTAACTTATTTATATAGAATCAGAATTCTCAAGCCCAAATCTTTTTGAGATTGTTAAGTAGTGTTTGTGTTTTTGTAAGTTTGTCATAGATTAGTTGAGAACCTCGTTAATATTTATTTGACTAAATTAGCATATTCTGATGGGGAAGAGAGCATCTCTTTTTCACCTTACAGAATTCAGCAAACTTAGTTAAATTTGGTTCTCTTATATTATGTTTTTACCTAATCAATTAATTTACTATGTATTTTATCAGAATATATTTAAATTCAAGAGTATATATATATATATACAGACACATATACATATATATACATATATATACACATATATGTATATATGTGTGTGTGTATGTGTATATATATATATATATATATATATATATATATATATATATATACACAGAGAGAGAGAGAGAGAGAGAGAGGCATTTTATTATTCATATATGCATGTATATTCATTTTAGGTAAATCTTATTATTATTTTAATTTATACTAATAAAAAAATGGCTTTCATTAAATCATAGCTAAAGATCCAAAAAGTAAAGGTTAAGCAAACTTATGTGCCTCAGGCAAACACTAAAAAACATGTTTTTTATTTCCTGCTTGTACCTGATTAAGCAAAATCAGAAGCAAGTAGGAAATAAATTTAAATGATTAGATTTATTCATTGAGAAATTTAAATTATATACTGAGCCTAATAACTATATATAATAGAATAATAAAAGAAAGGGCAAAATTTGAAAAGAATTTGGTTTAATTAAAAAGAAATAAGAGAGACCTAATGAAATTCCTTATTATAAAGAAGAAGATAGAAAGGGAGAAAGAGAGGAAAAAGACAGAATAAAATGAATAATTTAGAACCTCCAACTATTCAAATGATTCCAGTGTTCTCATACATGAAGACATTGGCTATTTCCTAATATGTTTTATGGTTTTATGAAAAAATATATCTGCTGAACAGAAAAGCTTCTATATGACTTCACTGGAGGAAGGTCATCAATCTCATTTCAAAATCCTACATCCTCCAAGTTCTCAAGCTGAAATTTCACACCTTTCATGTTTGTAAGTATTAATGAAGACGATATATGTTGTTATCAATTACTTCTAGTGTTGGCTGAACTAATGTAGAGAGCTTCATTACTGAGCAACAGATGATCTGACTTTATCTACCTTGTAGGAATATTCACAGTCTGAAGTTCATCTTAACTGGATCTGTACGACATGGTGTCAAAAGCAACTGCTTATTAAGCATGATGTAAGAGCAGGGAAGAGATCAGTTAAATTATGTTCTTTAAAAACCAGGTTTTACTGTAGAGACTGTTGGTTTCAGTGAAGAGAATTTAGTTCCAGTGAAGACAGTGGGGGCGAATCAGAAAATGGCTAAAGAAAAAGTGAAATTGATTTGAACATTGCTGACTTCTATATTTCTGCCACAAAAAGGGAATGAGAGTAAATAAACATCCAAACATCCAAATGCAAAGGAAAATGAGAAATAGTTCACTTAGTTTCTTGTGGTAGGCAAAATAATGGACCTCCAAAGAAAACCTTTCCCTATTGTGCTTAGAGATAGATATGACTATGGAAGGTGGGTCAGAGAGAAACAACATTACTAGCTTTGAAGATGGAGAAAGGGGCCACTGTCCAAGTCACTCTGTTTATCTTTGAGCTCCCCCGCTAGAATGCAAGCTCCATAGGGGCCAGAAGTTGGTCTTGTTCAGTTGTATCCTTGACACCCAGCACAGTGCCTGACACATAGCAGGTGCTTAATAAATATTTGAATGAATGAATAAACTAGGGGACAAATGCATCAATGCTGTAGAACATGGTTTTACAATTTTGATAACCCATAAGCATAAAAGATATCTTGTGATTTAGTTACATTCATTACTTAGAAATAATGCATATTCATTGTACATTAAAGCAATGAGGGGAAAGCCCTTTATTTTCAACCTATGTAAGTTTTCCTTAAGCCAGTCAAGACTGCTACCTGCAAGGGCCTGCCATTTTGTTGTATTCAGAAATCCATCTGAGAGAGAAAGAGACATGCAGTAAGGAAGATATACACTGTGTGTCTGGAGATAGGTATTCTATCCTTAGATTGAATTAAGACTTCAAAGTTGGATGTGCCTCATATGACCCTGCCACTAAGACACACCCTGTCATGGAATTAGCATTCTACTGGGGAAGACACTAAACAGGAACAATCTGTCTTCAAGATAATTAGAGATTAGGGTAAGTGCTAGGAGGAAATTAACAGTATGCTATGATAGAGAATAGCATGGAGGCCTAGTTAGATTGGTCAGCACTAGGAAAGAAACATTTAAGCTGAAACTTGAGGATGAGAGAAGGAATCAGTGTCATAAAGAGCCAGGGAAGAGAATTCTAGAGAGAGGCAGCCGCCTGCCTGAAGGTCCTGAGCTGGAAAAGCAGATTGGCTAATTTAAGAATCGAAAGAAGACCCAGTAGCTAGAGAGGACTGAAAAAAGGCCAGAGTTATCAAATGGGAGGTTGGAAAAGCAATAGTGCTGACAATGTGGGCTTTTGAGAACCAATGTAAAGAGTTTTTAGATTGTACATGACTTCTTTTTGTCAGGCTTCAAAATGTTTCTTAGAAAGGCATTTTATTTCAACAAGTATTTTATAAAAAATGTACTCTATGTTCAAGTGCTTGGTCTTCGGTGATAAATTTTAAATGGACCCTACTCTCAAAGAATCCAGACTCCAGGGAGACAGATGTGTAAACAAATAATTTACAATACAGTGTGATACATTTAAATTACTTAGTAATCAATAGTAATGATCCCCAGAAGGATAATATTCGGTGGTGGATCAAGTGAAATGAAGGCCCCGCTGGTGAAAGATATCTTGTAAATCTCTTAAAATTTCCATCCTGGGTTTTCATCTCCTTGCGGTAGTACTCAGTCCTTGACTCTTTGTTTAATGCAATTGTTTTTCCTTTTATTTTGTTATACATTGGAATTTTTAATCTAAGGTGGCTTGAATCATAAGCTGTTTGCCTATCTCCCTTGGAAACTGAGGTAGAGAACCTGGTTGATCACTAGTTGGGGACCTAGAGACATCAAATGAGCTGCTAAAGTTTTGAGTAAGTGCAATAAGTCACCAGTCTCTAAATGGTGGTGTCCTAGGAGCAGACTCAAGGGTATTCAGAAAAAAAAATCACAAAGGTTAATTCAGCTGTTTTCATTATAGGTTAAAAGTCAGTAATTCATTAGTCAAATGGTTGACCTCTTGTTCCTCCGCTGATTCATCTCTTCACTGTGGGTGCTGCAGGTTTTATTCCGATAGTCTTTGTCACCCTTTATACATAAGAAATGTACTTACAGACATTTGTGAACTGACGTGGAACTATTCCATTACATATAGTTGAATATAAAAAGTGGAAAAAGAGCAGGATTTCATCTACATAAAAATGTTTAAATTTCTATATTTTTACATGTGTTTGTCTAAGAAATGGTATAGATGGACTCACACAAAGCTATCTACTCTTAGAAAGAGAATTTCATTTAAATTTTATAGATTGCTTTCATTTTAACAATATAATTTCACTGATTTACAAAGAGAGAGTAGTAATGAAATATATACAATAATGTTGTGTAACCTATGTACTCTATTATATATAATACAATATATATATTATATATAATCTAATTATTGTTGGCTAAGGTCATAAAATTGAAAACATTTCAAAGATTCTTTTGGCGGTTGTCTTTGGTATTAGATCGATTCCAGAATCACAAAGCGCAACACAATAAATGCAACTTAAAAAAGAAAGATTAAATCAATATTACCCCCTCATTGGTCATATAAAGGTTTTTCAAAAACGGTGTTTTTATTGTGCTGTGGGTTGTTTGAGGTTTCTATTAAGTGGTCTGTTTGTCTGGAATGAAGATGCCCCTAATCTACATGCAGACCAGATGTTCTCTCAACTGTTAGATTTTATCAGAAGAACTATATTCTGCTCTTTTCATAGTCACACCTTGACTGTGGATTAAGAAAAAGAAGACAATTACAATAAGAATTTTCTTAAAAGCAGAAATTCCTGAAAGCCAGTAAATTTTCTAAAAATTTATGTGGTTTGTTTGATATGGAAGAAAGGAAAATTTCTTCCTCTGTTCATCTGGGGCTCTGTAACAAAACATAGATTAACAAGAGAAAAACATACAAATTTAATATGTTTTACAACACTACAGACTTCTAAAGAAAATGAAAACCCAAAGAAGTGGCAAAACCTAAATGCTTATATATGAAGTTGAACAAAGAGGGGCAATTGTGAGAAGAGTAATTAAACATATAGGGAGACTAAAACAAGATAAACATGATTTTAACAAAGTCTATTTGTACAGAATTCTCTTGCCCTCGACTCTCTGTCTCTGCTAATTAAGAATGTTTATTTCTTCCTGGTCATCTCTCACATGAGAGTTCTATCTCCTGCTTTCAGGAAGAAAAAGAGGAGGTCAGAGCAACCTTCTTCTACTTGCTGTTTTTTAAGTGCCTTTAGCTCAAAACAATTCTGATGTCAAGTGGTGTATTTTGGGGTGCCGTAATCTACCATCCTTCATATACCAGTGACTGGAAGGCACATATGATTTGAGCACATTGTCTCTAAATAACATGCCAACTGGCAAAGACTATCCCAGATATTACAGGTCAAGCACTCTCTTCCCCCATCAAGGCCTCATCTTCCAGGCAATCCGTAATTGCACATTTACAAGCTCTCTTTGCGATAATGAGTACGTATAATTTGAAGACAGTTGTTAGACACGCTGCCTTTGTCATTGCTCCTATCCTCCCAGTTATCATTTCACAAGCAACTAGTAGGTGCTGGTCATTATCAGTGCTATATCACTTACCTAATTAGTTTTACAACTTTTAAGTGTAAGATAATATTAGCTTCCTTATGGAAAACCAAAGCTATAGAGATTTTAAGTAACTTGCTCAAAGTCACGCCTCTCGTAAAATGGAACAACCTGAAGTTGAGCCCTGTCTTTCTAGATTCTGTGCTTTTTCTACTACTTCATATTCTCTTCCTTTGTTTATTGAGATGATGCCTCACTATTTCATCATTAGGAGTTTTATTAACATTATAAAATAATGTAAGGGAAAAATTCTTCAAAAAGGCAGCAAATTCCATTGCAAACATCTGTGCTTAACTTAGAATTTGAGTATATAATGATTATTACCATTAGTTTTTTTTCTTATTTTTAACTTATATTTATTATATTGCTTTTTGTGGCTCTGAAAGTTGATTTAATAATAAGACTTCTGATACTTGAATAGACCAAGAACCAGGATAAAACTATTTTGGAGATATATATATATATATATATATATACCATTATATATACCATATATATATAAATGGTATATATAAATGGAGATATATATATATATATATATATATATATATATATATATATAAAGTATATCCTGGAGATATATATATATCTCCAGGATATACCAAGAACCAGGATAAAATTATTTTGGAGATAGATAGATATATCTATATCTATCTATCTATCTATCTTTCTATCTATCTATCTATCTATATTTAGCTGGGGACATAATCTCAATTTTCCATCTTTAAATTCTACTTAAAAGTAGTTTGGTTTGCCTGTTTCACTTGTACATGGCATCACAAAAGAGTTTGTTTCTTCATGTCAGGAATATTCATATTTAACTGAGCTCATAAATATCCACTCACTGGATTTGTCACCTAAAATTTACATAATAGCTGGATCTTAGTTTTTAACTGACAAGTATTATTTCTATGAAAATAAAAATCAACCTGTATTCTAAAATCTAAGAGAAATATTATGGCATAGCTGCCAACACCAATCCCTAAATATTGTTATCTTAAGACCATACCTCAATCTTTAAGAACAAACAATTTATAGATGGCTTAATGAGTTTTACTAACCTAAAATTGTATATCTAGATTACTCGCTAATACCTAGGATTTCAACAAATTACATATACAAGCTATTTAGAGCTAATTGGAGAGCATGTATGATTCCCACTTAATCTACATTTTAATTAAAGCAGTAGCTTTAATTTTGGCATGCCCAGCTAGGTATGCACATACTTAGAAGTCAAAGAAAGAGTCAAGAATAGTATCAAAGATCAGAGAGAAACTAGCTGACTGTGAAATTACTGGTCGCTGGTTTTTTTCTCTGAGTTTTAACCATATGTTTTAAACTGCTTTAGACACATTTTCTTCAGTGTGGAGCACTTCTACCTCATGGTACCTTATTCTAATTTGCTCCTTCTGATTACATGTCTATCTTCTAGAGTAATTGAGAAATGCTGAATGGTTTGGAAAAAAAAAATTAGTGCTGTTTCAGGAGGAATGATAGTAACAACTACCAATGTATTTTAATGTTTGCTTATCCTATTATCCTTATTATTTAAACTTGGGGAAATTACCTGGTGTGGGGGTTGTTCTGAAATATAGATATTCCTGTCTTTCAAACTCCATTATTGCTTTAAAAATTATGCTTCATATGCAATTTAATTTTCCTTAACATGAGTAATGTAATCATTATGTTAAGAAAGCCCTCAACTTATTTCTTCCTTCCTTTCTTTCCTTCTTTCCTTCCTTCCTTTCTTCCTTTTCTCTTTCTTTGCTTTCTTTCTCTCTTACCCCATCCCCTTGCCCACTTTCCCTCTCTCCACACCTCTTTCTATTTATCTCTCCCTTTCTTTCTTCCTTCTTTTTTCTTTTTTATTCATCAAATATTTATTTCAATGTCTATCAAGTGTTTCCTTGAGTGATTGTAGCATCCCTATGAAATCAAATTACTCACCTTCTCAGGATTGTGTGACTGAATTTAACTGAAAGATCTTAAGATGGTCAATACTCAGTAAGGATAGTTCTAGCAGAGCTCTTGTTCAGAGCTTCCCCAAGAGAGATACCTTAATCCATGGTGCCTTTTAGCATGTAGGAAAATAGAATATCAGCCACTTATAGGAATGCTGCTGCATTGGTTGGCAGACGAGGTTTGCAAATGCCCAGTTATGCTCTTGAGTCATTTGGGATTTGAAGGAAGACTTATCTCCTTTTCTTGGCTTTACAGAGTGAAGTGTTGTGTCCTACTATAAAGCAAGTAATATTTTTTCCTCTGGTTCTACATGTGCTGAAAGACAAAGCATTGCACAGAAAAGTGCTACCCTAGCTGTGTGAAGGGTTTATGCAATTTGTAGAATAATTTTTGCTAGAAGGTCACCTCACTCACTTTTCTGATTGTGCTGATTAACAACATTAAGTAATCCTTAGTGCAAATATTTCATAGGAATGATTGATCACACTAAATTTTTAGTGGTGGGGTACAAAATGTTTATGGAATTTTGAGAGTTTGCAAATAATTTAGGTTAAGAATATTTTTTCCTAGAACACTTATAATATAAAAATAAGTTTGCATTTCTTTAAGAGGGAAAACTATGATAAGTAAGTTTGATGTGTCACTAAGGCATCAGTAGTTAATGATGGTGCCGACATTTAAAATGTCAGCTTCAGAGTGTTTGAACGTGTTTGCTGTGTGAAAGTTACTGAATAAAACTTATGTATCTTTGTCAAGAAGCCAAATCCCAATTTATTATTTACATATATTTATTTTTCCTCTCTTACTGCTTTATATTTTTGTTGAAAGAGGCTTTATGGCTTCTCGACAAGATATTTTAGTGATTGTGTTTTGGTGGTAATTGAAACTGACTTTGTTGGAATTGATTTCTCTGTGTTTTCTCATTCAGTCTTTACTGCAATTCTGTGAGATAGAGACTATAATCACCCATAATTTGTAGATGAGCAGACTAAAGTACAAATGAATTAGTAATGTCTTCACGGCTACATAGGTGAGGGAACAAGGTTGCAAGGCCTGTGCTCTTAACCACAATGCAAAACTGCTTCAGCATGAAAAACAAAAACAAAAACAAAATAAAAAAATGAACTTAGAGAAAAGTCTCTCTCTTTTGGCTACCATCATTCTTAGGACAAAATGTGACGCATAATTTGTCCTGGCTTTAACCTTACCAGAAAACATAAATAGGAGGTGAATCTGCTTTAGAGTAGAAGGTAAATAAAAGTTATTATCTACTTTTATCATTTTAAATATATTGAGGGTCTCTTTTGAGTTAGAACTCCCTGGCAAACCCGGCTTAATTTTGCAGGATCTCAATGGAACACCTAGAGATGTAGGACCAGCAGCCAAGCTCAGTGGTTATCTTAAGGTTACCAATCACTTACGCTTTACTGTACCTCTGCACCTGCTTCATAACCATTAAATAATGTTGGACAGCATTTCTCTACAGCCACGCTAATCTTATCATTGCATTCAGTGATTCCAATTTAAAATGTATTTTTGTTAGCATAATACTTCTATACATTATCCAAATTTTAAGGCTATTTTACGTCATATAAATATCTTTGAGGTAAAATACAAAATAACTTAAAATTAAGGAGCATTTTTTTTCACAAACAAATGTATGAAATAATTTTTATAAAGTATTTATAGCAATAGCTTTATACCTTCAAGTGCTACGTTTACTGTTATGGAATTTATAATTTAAAAAAGGTACATGTATTTAAATCTGTATTTTGAACTTTTTAGATGGCTAAAATTCCCTTCAATTCTATTAAAAATAGAAAAAAATATATATTTTCTAGGATATGCAATTTTCATTTTAGTCTTTGAAGTTTAATTGACTATCCAATGGTCTACTTGGCAGTACTTCTCATAATTTAGTAATTTCTCCCTGTAAATATGTAAACAAAAAAGCAAAATAATCTCCAAGACAGATTATGTATTTCTTTCTAGAGAAAATGTCTAACACTGGCCTGTTTGATTAACCAGATCTTAAGTAAGGAAGTAAGAACGTGTCAAAATTAATACCAGCAGTGCAGTCACATGTAGTCTTAAACTAGCTTAGTATAATGTACTACTGGAGACGAAATTATACTTTTTAATGTATAAGGCAAAAAATAATATTATTGATTTTACTTCAAAGGTGGGTTTTAAGGAATAATAACCTCAGTTTGACTGATGAAAAGGAAAATGTTGAAATAAATTATATAGGAAAGTTCTTCTCAGATCAAGGTTAAGGAGAACAAGAGTAGACTCTAAGGGCTACCATAACAAATTACTACAAATTGGGTAAAAGAAAATTATTCTCTGTCTCTCTTACAGTTCTGGAAACTAGAAGTTTAAAATCAAGGACCATGCTTTCTCTGAATCTTCTAGGAAATGTTCTTTCCTTTCTTCCAGTGTCTGATAGCTCCATGCATTCCTTGTTTTCTGCTTGCATAAACTCTAATCTCTTCCTCTGTCTTCATGTGAATGTCTTTCTCTGTGTCTGTTCTCCTTCTCATGTATCTCTCTCCTCTTCTAATACAGACACTAGTCATATTAGTTTAAAGGTCCACCCTACTCCTTTATACCCTTATCTTAACTTTCTTACATCTGCAAAGACCGTGTTCCATATAATGTCACATTTGTAGATACTGAGTTTTAGAACTTTAACATATCTTTTTGGAGAACACAATTCAACACATAATGATGAGAATATAGGTTTAAATTTTTTTTTTTTTGATATTATTTCTTTTTGGAATAAGATAACTCTAGTGCTGGGCCTTCTTTGCATGAAAGTAATTACTGTAGTAGATAGATACTTTCTTGTAAAAAAACTTAAAATTAAGGAGCAATTTTAAAAAACTTAAAATTAAGGAGCAATTTTTATGGCTCATATATCAGTTTTTCTTTTTTCAGGAACATTGTAAATACATTATGATGCTCTTGAATTGTTACATAATTGCACACTATTCACTGAATGGTCCCACATAAAGCGTGGCACTTGGTCAAGCTGTATTATTTTCTTCTTTCACTAATAGACTGGTGATATGAGGTACTCTATAGCCTCTACATAATAGACATTTTGTACCTATAAACTACAAACACAGAATATAGTTTAAATAATTGTATTTAAATATGGATATTATACCAATTTAATAGATTTATTTACTAACAAAACCTATGGTTGTAGAGAATATAAGGAATATCATTATCTGTGTATGATTTTTCTCACTAATTCCTATTTCTCTCATCAGAAGTCTAAAATTTAGAACAAGTTTGGGAAATGAAAGGATTTAATGGAAGAATTATTACTTTATTTCTATTTTAGTTAGTAAGGATCATTCTGAAGTATAAACTTTATATAACACATAAAATCCATCTGACAGTCACATTATTTATATTTAGAATAAATTTTCACCCCAATTTCTATTAAATGAGTCAGAATTATAGTTTTAATCTGAATTTTATATTTACATATTTAAATAAAATGTTAATTTAGAATTTTGTCATTGTTTCTCGCTTGTATTCACCTTAGCCATCATTTTATTTTTAAAGCATCCTTAAAAATATACATTAGCAGAGTGTGATCTCAACATCATTATTAGATAAAAGGGAGGTTAAGAAATGAAAGTGTAATTCATATTTTGACAATTCTTGTATGTTGTGTTGATATGAAATCCAACATTATTTTCACTGCTCAGTAGACAAAATGTATAGCTCCAAAAATGAGATTAGAGGTGAAGTTCCATTGATCATGAAATGACTGCCATCGACTTTTAGCGTGTAGCAATTTTAAGAGTATTTTCAGTTAACGTGAGGCAACTGCAGATTCATTGGCTCTGTGTTTAAACCTCTAAATACTTAGAGTGAAATCTATTAATGATATGTCTTTCAAACAGCTAACATTTTAAAATCTTTACTGCTTTTCAAAAGTGTGGGCACTAAAGATGTCTTCTCACTCCTGAGAGTTGACTTTATACACAACAGGAGCTTATGATGGGTTCTCTCCTACTGTGGAATTGTCGTGAATATCTGAGGGCAGCAATTGGCTTAGATAAAGAATTTATCATGAGCTTTCTCCTGAAAAGAGTAAGAATTGTGCATTAGTACTAGATGATGCTAAATTTAATTTCTGGTCTCTTTTGTGATTCTAAACTATTTGACAAGGCTCTACCTAGTGTGAACAGACTGATTAGGAAATATATTCATCCCATGACCTCGTCCACTCATTTTTCTCCTAAAAAAGTATCTCATCTGGAACTCAAATCTCCCAAGATTTCAGAAGCTGTGACTATATTGCTCTCTTAATCCATAGAACTACATTTTGCTTTGGATGAAATGGAGCATTTGGGGAAAATTTTGTTTAATGTGATTGATTAAGCTATACATTGTATCCACAGGTATATTTATCAATTGCTGTTATCATAAATTTGTATATTCTTTAATTTTAAAGAACACAGAGACAAAATCGAAATCAATAAATACAATTTCACAAGTTGGCATGACAGGCAGCATGTTGATGGCCAATAATGAAGAGTGTTAAAATTGTCAATGTGTTCTCATTTCCTTATGATCTCTTAAAACTTAGCTTCTGAGAACCTATTAGGCTGAACAAAGTTAATACTAATAGGCAGCCAATATTATTATATAGCCATAAATGAAAAATTAGTGTCATATTTGTTTGAAGATGGACAAGAGCATATAGCCATATAGCTTATGACACAAAGACTCACTGAGTTATTTGTGTAATGTAAAATTGGGGTTTGGTTTAAGAAAATAATATTTTTATATATAATATGATATAGAGATATCTGGAGTTTCTTGCTATTACACATTAAAACAATAATTTTTTTCGCCTAATAAAAAAATATTTAAAAATGAAATGTTATCTACGACGATTTGCCCGATCTCTATTCTTGTACAAATTCATTCATTTGTTCTTACAACACCAATTTATGGAAGACCAACTGCGAACAAAAGAGAGCGAGCCTCTGCTCTCCTGACAATTATATTCTAGGGTACAATGTAAAAAGAAACAAGTAAGCAAATACACAAACAAGCAAATAAGACAAAAGCATTAGATAATCACAACTGTTGTAGAGAATGAAAATCTGCTTCAATAGATGTTTATTAGTGGCTATTTTAGACATGACTGTCAGGCAAGGTCTCTAAAGACGAGTTGTTTGCCTGAGAGAACCATGCAGACCTCCGAAAAAGTATGGTACTCCAAAAGATGATTCTAGTTTTAGTACCCACATGTGTGAAAGAGCTTGGCTGACTTGAAGAAGAAAATGAAGACCTATATGATTGGTCATAATAAGTGAGGAGAAAAATGACAGCTTAATAAATAAATGAAAAATGAATTCAAAGAAAGAGAATATTCAGATAGCATTGGGGTGTGTAAGCTGTAATTAGGCACCTTGGTTTTATTTTAAAAGCAAAAGAAGCTACTGGAATGCTTAAAGTAGTAGACTGATGCTACATATTTTTGAGAGACCATAATGGTTAATATATTACAAAAAAAATTTGACTTTGCTTTTGGTGAAATTTTTAAAGATTTTAAGAAATAGATCTCACATCTGATTCTTTGAGAGGTAAGCATGGTCTTGTAAAATTAATAAGATTTGCATGAAGATATTAATCTATTATTTATTAACAACTTTATTCAAAAATCATTTGGTATAATAATTTTATTCAGTATATATGCATAGTATGCATGAAAATAGAAAGTAATATTTTTATTTTATGGTCTACAAATCTTTAAACAAATAGTTTATAGAACAGAAATTAAATATTTTTCTTGGACTATCTAAAAAACATTCTCTGTTGCTGATAATCAAACTGCTCATATTTTAGTGGATTGAAGTGACATAAAGACATCTTAACTGAAGGCAAGATTGCATAAGAGTATTTTACTTTGGTTGTTTCATCTAATTTTCAATAAATTCAAGGTTAAAAATGCAATAAGATCAAAATATCAATAAACAGGATTCATAAGGCATGCATTTCACTTTGTGAGGTCATGCAGTGAATATCACTGAATAATCCATATTTTTTTTTTCTGATTGGTCATTTTATGGTAGAACCTATCACACGGGCATGTAATATTGACAACTGAAGCAAGCTGATATAGTAGAGAGAACCCTGGTTTGAGATTTAGAGATCTCTATCTGCCTGTTTAACTAGAGAGTTGGACAAACAACGTATGTATGGAGTCAGTTTCTTTATCTACAAAATGAGAGGATTCAAATAAGCATTTAGATCCAAAATGCTGGTCCAAGGACAAATGTCAGGCTGGCCACATCAGAATCATTTAGGCAACTTTTAAATATCACTAATTCCCAGATTCCACACTCAGGAATGATTATTTATTATGTCTAGAAAGGGGCTCAGGGACAGGTTTTTTTTTTTCACAAAGCACCTCAGGTGATTCTGATCTTTTAGAACAGTTAGAATATTTGACCCCTAAAAGATCTTCTTTGAAAGTAAAATCTTTAAATTCTATGTTTCTCTAAGTTGTTTCCAAGAGTCTTTACAATATAAATTGTGCTGCATTTACGGATTTGGTGTTCAGACTCTCGGGACTTTTTGCTTTGGAAGTAATCTCATGCTTCGTCTATAATATAGCAGCATCTGGTGCAGATATTTTTATAAATATCTCAAAACATCACCTTTCCTCCTTTAATTTAGAAAATGGCCTTAATATTTGCAAGTGCTTTAACCCAGTAATTTTCTTCTAGGAATTTATTTTAAATTGTGTACAAAGATTTATGTATAGGGGTATTCTGCAAAGAATATCCCAAAATGATAAATTGTTCAAAATAATTTTGGTGTAACAATACAGTATTACACTCTGCAGAGACTAAAATCTCTATTCTAGGACTCTGTTTTATTGACATGGAAAATATCACTACATGTTGTTTAAGAAAAGAAAAAAATACCAAGTGGTATTATTTTATGTTTGTAAACAAACAAAAGACCAAAAATAAAATTTTACATATGCAAGGAAAAAAGGACTGTAATGCAAAATACCCCAACATTTCTACTTATAAAGAGATGTAATTATTAAAGATTATTTTTGTTTTGTTCAGGCAGACATATTTTTCCTTAAACCATATCTCTGTATTATTTGAAAAATCCCCTGTGGCAGTGTGTGACATGGTGTGAGAAGGGCAGTGGCATGAACACACATTTTATTTTTAGCATAAAAATCTAAAGATCCATTCTGAGAAACCAAGTAGCTGATGTCAGAGCTTCAAAGTGCACACCATCTTGTCAAGAGAAAACTAGAGTATGTAAAGCTCAGAATTAGAAATTTGTATCTGCCTAGAACCCTTTATTTTTCTACTGTCAATTTAAAGATAAGGACACTTAACAGTTAGTTCAAACCTAATTAAGCCATGCATCACTGCATGGGGAAGTGTTTTCATTCTTGGACATCTTTCGTCAATAATTCTTTATTTTGCAACAGTTTTATGATGTGACTTTAATGGAATTATACTTGATCAGTTCAAAATTAAATGCTTAATTATGTTTAGTTTCAATTACAGTTATTAATTGATCCAATGTTATTAACATGACACCTGAAGGGAACCAGTTACATAAAAATGATAAGAAGTAGTGCTTTGGGTATTACACTCACGTGAGCTAACAATCTAGATGAATTTTCTTTATTAATTTGATTAAGTTTCAAAGCTTTTGGATTTATATTGGAAACCTAGGGTCTAGGCCTAATCCTTACTTTATAAAGAAGGGCAATAGAAGACAAAAAAAAAAAAAAGCGCAAATTAATGCTACTGGCAAGAGTAGTTTACCATCTAAATGAGTTAATGTTTCATTATTTTGAAATTAATTATGTTTTGTCTATTTTGGATACATCGTCAGCTTCTGATTGTGTCAAACATAGCCAAACATAGCTTTGTATCTCAAAAAAGATCTTTTGCAATAATTACATGCATATTTTCCAGATCCCAAGAAAATTATGAGCCACGGGTTGAGTATCTCTTTTTAAGTTGATGATTTTTAGAGTCCAATCATCATGTATGTAGGTGTTAAATCCTCTTATTTTCTATGGTTTACCACTGGATTGAGCATTAAAAAACAAGTTCTTTTAACAAGGCCCCTCGTAATCTAGTCCAGACTTTCGCTCCCTTCTTCCATCCTTGGTTTTTTAATATCCCAAGCTCTTTCTCACACAAAAGCGTTTTTGTGTGAGAAAGAGCTTGGGATATTAAAAAATTTTTATTTTTTAATAAAAATATTTTTATTAAATATTTCTCTTATGCTTGGAATTTTCTCCATTCCTAGTCTTTACTTATCTAATTTTTATTTATCTTTCAGAGAGTATTTGTGTCTGATTAATATTTGACTTCCCCTCTAGATTATAAGCTCTATGACATCGAGAACTACACATTTTTGTTTAATACTCCACACACAGAATCTAATACAGAATACGGTATATTGAAAGTGTTTTTTAAATATGTTTTAATCTAAAATTTTTCTGGAAGTATTTAATTAAATGTTCATGAATGCACTAAGTTCTCATCTTCCCAATATCTTTAGCATTATGTTATGTCAACTTATTTTTGGATATAGTGCCATGATTATGCCTTTTTATTTATCTTGCAACACCTGTCTTCCTCCTGCCCCAACTGGTTAAATATTTATAATAAAACTCACTAGTCTTCACTTTATAAATAAAATTTTGAAAGAACCATGATGGCTACCTAAGTGAGTGTGTATGTGTATATACATATATATGTGTGTATGTATGTATGTGTATGCATGTGATATATATACACATACACATATACATATGCACATGTATGTATGTGTGTATATGCATGTGTGTATGCGATACATGTATGTGTGTATATGCATACACACATAAATATCATGCACACATAAATATCACACACATGCTCATATACACATATATACATACACACACATGCACGTATATGTGTATGTATGTGATATATACGTATATGTCTCTGTGTACATCCATGTACATATATGTACGCATCACATACATGTACATGCGTATATACATATGTGTGTATGTATGTACATACATGCATACACACATATATATGTATATATACATACATACATGTATATACATACACACTCACTTAGGTAGCCATTATGGTTCTTTCAAAATTTTATTTATAAAGTGAAGACTAGTGAGTTTTGTGTGTGTGTGTGTGTATGTGTGTGTGTGTGTGTGTGTGTGAGTGTGTGTGTGTGTGTATATATATATATATATACACACACACACACACTCTGGGTGCTTTCCTCTTGGAGTAATAAAAGATTTGGGAAGATTAAAGATTTGAAATGTGGTTCTGCAATGAACCTTGAGGAAGCCATTTAGCTCTCATGAGCATCAGTTTGCTGATTTATCAAATGATTAAACAGTAGCACTTTCCCTCATGTAATCACAGAGCAAAAAATCACAGAGTAAAGATCAAATTAGATGTAGCATTCAAAAATACTTTATAAATGTTAAAGACCTTTATTAATTTCAATTCATATTAAAAAATCTAAATTGTATAGGAATATTTTTAGGTTTTGATGCTTAATTGAAAAATATTTGTGAGATGGTAAAGAGTTGTAAGTTTCAATTATTTGCAGGAAAAATCCTTTAGCAATATGGGAATGATGACATATCCGATCAGAAATAAAGATGACAATTGAGAGTGTTCACATGGCTTCAGAAATCATGTTTCTATTTCTTCACAGACCGGCAACTTCTACACACACACACACAGACACACATACGCACACATTACATTCAAACCTCAATTGAAAATATAGTTTCTCCTAGAAATTTTAATATAAAAGAGTGTGCTATAATGCTATTAAGTCATATTATTCATTTTAACTCGGTGTTTTACATATATTAAATAGTGTACATTTATGTGTCGCTTCCCATAATGAATCTAAAATATTAGAATATTATTTTTCTACTCTTTTAATGTAGTTCAATTAGATTCTTTATAGAAATTATAAATGATTCTTTAAAAAAATAAAAGCATGAATCTGTCAAGATGATTAAATGGCCGTTTTTCCTGATATTCTAATTGAACTATGGAATCTTTCCATGATGTCTACTTAAAGTCATGTAAGCTCTGAACATACTTTCATAATAGGTGTAACTAACTTCACCTGACTAATGAAGAGAGATTAGTATCTCTTTTATCATTTAGACATTAATGAACTTTCAGTCTTACACAACACAGTTACCCATTTATCTTTTCAAAAAAGATTAATTATTGTTTAACTTACATCCTAAGTTTTATCATGTTATATAAGAAAAATCACATACTCTCTATCACAAAATAAATAGGCAAAGTAGATTCATAGAAAATAAAATTTAAATGATGAAGTCAAAGGTAGCATTTAGCATTAAGTGCAATTTTTAGTAGACTTTATGTATGTGATGATAAAGCTTTCCTATGTATCTCAGGTTTTATGTAATCTAAAACATCTGTGGCAAGGAAACATCAGTTACATGAACACTGCAGACCCAGATATGACTGGTGCACAGCCTTGTCTTTCTGTGACTTTAGTGATTCACATCTCTGACACGGCTCCTCCTGCCAGTGTGGCCCGTGCTCCCCCACACTCTTCTACTCAGCACTGTATGGCTCTGTAAGCTGGAATCCCATCACTTAGACTAATTTCAAGGTATTAGCGAAACATAGCTTTGTATTTCTTTAATAAATTTAATAAATTTAGAAGGTAGATAGAAGGTATTTACTCTTTTAAAGTGAGTTTTGTAGGGTTACGTTGTCTTATTTGGTAGTCTCTTGTTAAATGCAACAGAAATACTATTTCAACCAGTTTAAGCTAAAAAGGGCTTTTGTTATAAAGCTGGTAGGGTGTCACTGATCAAATTCACAGGGAGGAAGCTGAGCGCAACACCAGGATTCAGACTCTATCAGTCTTTTTGGTTTTCATCTATCATATCTATCTCCAGGGTCTGTTTGTTTCTGCCTCTCCCTCTCTCTTCCCCAAGACTGACTTTCTTATGTATATTCTTATAATTTATCTTACAGAGTATCTCAAATAAAAATGACTCATTGCCCAATCTAGATCAAGTGCCTGTCCATGCGCCTATCCACTGGGACATGTAAAACATGGTTGTTTGGACAGGAATTGTGGACTAGGAGTGTTTCCAAAAGAAGGGGATTTCTGTGAAGACAGACAGTAGTTATCCAAAAAATGAATTGATATATACTCATTTTAAAAAAATGGATAGCTGTATTATTAATATGCTATCATACTTTAATCCCCTGTCCAAACACATCAAGTGGAAAAAAGGTTATATTGCTTTAAATATTTTATTTATTTATTTATTTTTATTATGGTGACATTGGTTAACGAAATCCACTGTTTCAGGAGTACAAGTCAACAGTAAGGCATGTATATACATTGCATTTTGTGTTCACTGCCCATAGTTAGATTTATTTGTGTCATTACATATTTGACCCCTTTTACCCCATATACCTCCCCCTCCTCTCCTACCTTCTGATAACCACTAGTCTATTGTCCATGTTTATGAGTGTCTGTTTGTTTGTCGCTTTTGTTTATATCCTACATCGGTGATATCATGTAAAGAGATAGAGAGATAGATATTAGATAGATGCTAGATAGGTAGATGATGGATAGATAGATAGATAGATAGATAGATAGATAGATAGACAGACAGATAGACAGATAGATAGATAGATAGACAGACAGATAGATAGATAAGTGATAGATAGATATCTTAGCCAAAAACGGGTACAGAAATTTTGTCAATATGAAGAATAAAGTATAGAGAACAGCACCTGCTAAAGATCCTTTATCTCACTGATTCGATGTGTGTGTTTACCCAGTGGATGATATGTTACCAATAACCTACTGTTAGAAGAATTTGAACATCGCAGAGGATTTTCAGGGTGAGAAACACTGAGTAATAAAGAGGTATAAGATTTTTCTATAGTTTAAAAAAATAAAAAATAATTGTAATATTTTCCAACATAAAAGAAAGTACTTTAAAATTAGCATGAACTAGTTTTCAAAGTACATTTTGTTTTTGCTTTCAGGTCATCTTTATTGATTTATTCTCCTCAGAGTTATTTAAGGTCACTGGAAATAATTGCTGTAGAAACTTTAGATACATACATTTACAGATTAAACTTTTCTTTTTTGTTTAAAGCATTTCTTTCTCATTTAAACATATTTCTTTATTTTAAGCTGGTGATAAGACAGAATGGTGATAGGTCTGTTTGCTCCATGCGATGTGCACATTTGTTCTATAGGAAATTGTGGTCTATTCCTAATTTCATTTTCATCTCCGAAATAAGAAGACCCATTAAAAAGAAGACATCTGGTGTAGAAAGCACTTAAAGCTGTAGCTCCCAAGGAGTGCTTTCTTTCCTTTTTAAATATGTATGAACTGTTGTTTTGGTAATACACTTCATCCTGTCAAAATAGAATCAAATAGAATATATGTGTGACCTCTCCCCTTTTTACCCTGAAAAAATGATTTCCATCATCGAGGTGTACAATACATAGAAGCCTTCACTTTCGGTTTTATTCACCATCAAACTCTTACCTTTACCCAAGTTGAAAGTTTAGGTGAATCTACTTTATTAACAGCTATACTGTTTCACTTATAAAGATGGTTCTGTGAGCTTTTAATTGTTCAATTATAAAGAATGAATTTTAAACTTTCAAAAATAGGCCTTGAAAAACAATTTCATAATATCTGTACCTTCATTGATATTTTATATGAGAAATAGCTCTAGGTTTGTTTTTCTTTTAATAACAATTCTAGGTACAAACACTTATATTTAATGGATCCTGAGATTAAATATTGTTAGTTTGCTTTCCTAAGAAGAGGGAATAATTAAACCAGGCATTGAGCTAGTTTTTCTTTCAGGCGATACACATTTTTTGCTAACTTGCCTCTTTGAGTTTTAGACCCTAAACTGTGTCCTGTAGAATACTAATTGTCCATATCTGCCTACTCTGTTCTCTGTTCCATGGCAAAAGCATTACAAAGTCAAATGTTACCTACTTGGCCTTGTCCTTTTGATTCACGATTGAAATTTACATGTTACACTCTCTGCAAAGATTGTAATAAAAATATCTGCTATCTTGGTTCAGCTGTTTTGCCCAAATATACTTAATCCTTAAATGTTAAAAAAAAAAAAAATCTTTGGGAAACTGTGAGTTATACTGTGTTTATATGCAGATCGTATTAGAAGTCAGTACAGTATTTTATTAAAGCCAGAGAACAGGAAAACCTCATTTGTCTTCCTTCTAGTTTTGTTTGTTTATTTGTTTACTTCAGTGTGATTTTATCAAGCTGATTTGGTTAGTTTAGGATTTTATTTTGTTATTGTTCTACAAATGGCTGGGTTTTCAAAAACAGTTCACATATGTTATATTCATGCGTGGCATCCTCACTGCTGTTCAAATGTTTTAAAGGAGCACTCTTTTGCTATTAGAATTGATTTACAAGTATGTCTTTCTAAATTTGTATAAATGAGACTGTGCTACTTCTGCGTTTGAAGATGGTCTGTTGTAGTTAGAGTACTTCTAACATATGATCTTAAAAGTAGCAGCACTCTGACTACTATTAGTAAAACATATTCTCTATCACTGCAAATTAATGTATTTTCAACCAATGTGGTGCCTGTGAGAAGACAACTCTTTCACTAGAAGAAAGTGAAATAAAATTTGAAACTTGATGGAAATTTTTGAAGTTCAAATCCAAAGACAGCTGACATGGTTTTTCACAAACTGCAAAGGTTTGAATATCAGAGCTGGAATATTGCCTAATTAAGTAAAACATAGGTTTTATAGGATGCTTGGAAAAAAGATATCTGGCTAATTTAAGATTACGCAAAATGACATTCTAGGCTTACCCATTTGCTAAGAAATCCTTATTGCCTTAGAAAATGAATTAAAAAATACAGAAAACATTTAATATTCTTTGTACTTATGGTCATTATATCTACTGTATTATTGAATTAAGTCTATGTTAATTATAGAGCTGATCCTAAAATTTGTTTTATTATATTACTAATTTTTGTAGGCAATATTTTTTAAAAAAACTAATCTACTCATGAGTTTATTTACTAGTTATAGATATTTTTCTCCAAAAATAATAGAAAGGGTCTTAGTGGAGAATCTGTTTGAAATTCTTGACCATCTGGATTCTAGATGAGATATACTTTATTTTTTAGACACTTATTTTTCCCTAGGGAAGGTTTTTGATAGCGGTCTACAAGATTAATAAATAACATTCTGTTGATCAAGTTTCCATAAACATAGAAAAGGTTCAAATTTAGATACAGATTTAACATAAGTAACCTAATTTATTATTAAAAGGTATTTCTCTTGTTTTTTTTTTCTTATGATGATTTTTAAACGTATACAAAATTAGAGAAAATGGCATAATTATCTGGTATATAACTATGACCTAGATTTTACTATAACTGATACTTTGCTATAATTTTTATCTATTCCTTTTTTAATTCACTCTGAAGTATACTAAAACATTTCATTTCACTATTAGATATTTCAATAGGCATCTAAAAATATATAGACTTTTCCTATAAAATTAATGAAATTTATTGCAAGCATTTTATTTTTAATGGAAGATATAGAATAATTTCAGCTACTAGGCTCATATTATTTCATTCTATTGAAAACAAAGAATGGATCTTTTTTCAATAAAATTTCTATCTTGCTTTCATTAATGGATTCCAATTCGGTCAATTTTACATAATATATAATCATTAAAAAGCCCTGTTTTATTCTTTCTGCGAGCTTTTGGATTCTATTGCTAAGAGGAAACTAATCTTCAGCAATATGCTTGGGCTATATGAAGTCTTATTTTTATTTTTTTTTTGTTCTTCAAAATGCAATTTCTTTAATAAACTTGCAGCCATGCATTACCAGGCGACCATTTCTTATAAAGTCTATAATAAATTAAATAAAGCTCTGTATGGGTCATTTTTGATTAACCTGATTTAAAAAAAAATGGTTTACTAAAGAGAGAGAGGGGAGAATATTATGTGTATCTAAATCAATTATGAGCTTATTCACCAACAAACGATTGTGTGTAATAGCATATTAAAATGCACTTAATAGCATAAAAAATGACTTTTTCATTGACAATGAATTAACGCTTGTAAGCTTATAATAGTATTTAAAAAGCTATAAACATTTTTAAAAAAATCATTAGTTTCAGCCAGAAATATAATTTCTATATGTGGTTTCACGCTATGCAAATTTCATCATAAGATGCTTAAAATGTTTAATTTAAGAGAGCTTTTCTCATAAAGTTCAGATTTTAGGGAGAAACATTTCATTAGAATGGAGTAATATATTATGAGACTGTTAAACAAATGATATTATACATCACTATTGTCTATCATCTAGAAAATTATTGAGATGAAAATTTGGAGATATAGTTTTACTTTATAATTTGCAAGAAATAATATACTATGAATTCTTTTTTAAGGATTGTTATACTCATCAAAACACTGAGAGATGTGCAAGCAAACAACAAACAAATTCGGTTAAGATTATTTTGACCGGAATAATCATTTATTTTTTGTTAACAAATAAACAACAAAAAAATTACTACCCTAGCTAAACAAAATGACCCTATTAGGATCTTACTAATGAGCATTTTTCTCCTCCTCCCCCACTTCTCCCCCTCATTCTCCTCCCCTTTCTCCTCATCCTAGTTCTCCTTCTTTCTACCAACCAATTTCATGTATTTTCTTTTTAATTTTCACATGAGAATACAGTGCTGGATTTCATTAGATGTCAGTTTTTCTCACTCCTCACTTCTCTACTTCTGTGTTCTGCTTTTTACCTGTTCTTTACCATACTTACATACCTCAGAGCTACTTGTAGATTTTAGCGCCTGCAATAAAATGTTCACAGAAGAACAAAGTAAGGATTAGCTAAAGTAAATCTGCTTTCCCACACACTACTTTGACTCCTTGTATCATCTTGGTTGACAAGGAAAATATTACTGAGTTAAAAATGAGTGGTGCTGAACGAGTTGACTTTACGTGAACACCTAGAATTGGGATGCCAACATAACTATAATTTTATTCAACAAACTTTTGAACTTTTTGTACAGGACAAAATTCGCCTTAAAAGCATTTTTTTTAAAGGGCTTTAGATTTATAATCTTCTTTTCATAGTATTGTAAAACATTGATTCTGGGTTTCTTTTTCGTAGCGAACAAAGATAATCTTTCTTAATAATCAAAGTATTTTAACTACCCAAAATATAAGTAAAAAAAAAATTAACTCAAGAAATACTGACCAACGATGACATCAAGATAGTCATTTCTTCAAGATAGTCATAATCCTCAACTAAAAATGTCTTTAAAAATATTCATATAAGATTCAGACATACAAGTTTTTCAGTTTGCCTTATATCTCTGATTTCATTCAGGACGGTCAAGAAACACTTTCTACTAGATTATTTCAGTGGCATAAATGACTTTGAACATGATTTTCCAAAAGGAAAACGTTGAAAAACTTTACTATGATAGTCTTGTCTCCTTAAACAGGATTCTGGTAAATAAGTTAAAAATTTGAATTAGTTAGAAGTTTAACATCTAGTGAAAAATAGGCAGACATTCCAGCACAACTCCTTTCTGAGGCAAGAGTAAGTTAAGAATCACATATAACAAAGAGTTAAAATTTTTGTGAAGATGGTACTCTTTTCTTTTAGAATGGCACTCAATAGTTCTGCCCAAGCTAAAATGTACATGTACAAACTAGCTTGCATGTAATGCTGTTTGAGTGACAGGTTAGAGCAAGTTGAGATGGGGTATTGAGATAGAAGAGAGAGAGAAAACAAGTTATACTTTCCACTCAAGTCAATCAAATAACCTGATTGTTCTTTCAACTGCCTTACCCTGTCATTGACTGTCAAGTCAGTCAAAATAGCAAACTAGTTTTTGCACGTACACAGAGCTTTATTTTATGAGCTCTATTACCTCACTCTTGCAAACACAGATATAACAAATATTTCATACCACATGTTGAAAACTATACACAGATGTTAATGGGTGTGGATCTGTATAGGAGAGAAACCAGACTAAACGTAAACCCAACACCGTATTCCTAATGTTTGTCATATTATTTGACAGACTCAAATAATTGATAAAGCATATAACTAAAATGCTTTTTTACAGAAACATTCAGCAATATTTTCTCTGTATTGCTGAATTCAAATTAGCAATAATTCCAGAATTTTATTGAGGGTTTACATTAAATAGCTGGGAGAACAGATACCATAATTCATAAAAATACACATAAACATTTATATATTATTTTTTAATTTAAAAAATTTACTTGCAAGATTAAAAATGAAACCTTAACAAAATCCAGAAACACTGACTTGAGCCCATAAAGGACCTAATAATTTTTATTCTCTTGAACAGTTTACTCTGTTAAAATGCTCAGGTCCAGGTTAAGCTCATCAATCCAACAAACTAGCTGATAGAACACAAACTTTAAAACAGTTGGTCTACTCATTTTTAGTTCTCATGTAATTTATCTGTGTGGTTTAACATAAATTCTATTTGCTATGTTCATTTGGCACTTTTTGTTGATAAGCTATCTGCTAAAACAATGAAATTAATCTCTAAGAAGCTGTTTTCACATTTGAAAACTGATTTTAATTTTTAAGACTTCACTATGGTTTCTGCAATATATTTCTCTCAAATGACACAAAATATATTTCTCTCAAGGACACACCTATTAGCTATTGTGTGTGTGTACATGTGTATGCACGTGTATGCATGAAATTCAATAGTCATCCATACTAGGTAGCTCTGTATTATTTGGGATTGCTTTATGTACATTATCTAATTTGTTTTACAGAAACATCCCAGAGATAAATATCATAAGTATTATTAAAGCTATTGAAGAGGTAAATAAACTGAGGCTTGGGAAATTTAAATGAATGAGCAAATTGGACTAGGTCACGAGTGACAGAATACACAATGGAGTCCAGTGCTTGCTGCTGTGCAGGGCACTGACATCCTTCCTGAGAGCTGTATATCGTTGGTTCTTTTAGTTGATATGTATTTCATCCAGTTGGAATCAGGAGGTTATTATTTTCTCTAATAATTGTATTGAGAATTCCCTGTGTAATAAAAGGTAGATAACTTTTTCTTTTACTTCAGAGCTATTATAAAATAATAAAAATTGTTTAACCTGGTTGTTTTAGGTTTAATGGTGAAAGTATAAAATAGTTTATATAAAAGTAAAATTATTACATTAACCAGTCACTAAAAAGCTGAGCTTTATTAGGTGATTTTCCCCTGGTGTATACATTTTGGCTGTGTCAGAGAACTCTAGAGTTTACTTGAATCGTACATGTAGAACTGCTTTTTTTTTTTTTTTTTTAATATAACAACAGCAACAATGAGGACAACAACATAAACAAAAGTTACTCTACAAATATAATGTTCACTTAGATTCCTTTGAGGGAAGAAGTGAATGCAATAAGGACCACCAAAGGCAATGGGGAAAAGAAAATTAAATCAATATTAATACTAAAATTGCATGTCTCAAATGGAGTATTTATTAGAATACATTAATTTTACATTAGTTTACATTTCTATTAGAATTCTTCAAGAAAATATTAAAGCACTTTATCTGAAAACTAGTTTCTTTCTCAAATTCTCTCAATGAAATAACTGAAAAGTTGGCTGCCACATAAACTATAGAGAAATTAAAGTTTCTCTAAAGCACAGCCCTTTTTTTATATCAAGAAAAAACAATGAACAGTTGATTGATAAAGAATATTTCAGACAACAATCTCCGATTTTCCTTAGAATCAGTCTTTTATGAAATGTAAAATTATTGAAATCTTAATTTTTTGATGAAAATTATTAATGCAGGTGAGTATTTAGATTCTCTAGATTTTGATATAATGTTTTATATTAAAGATGTTTCTAAAATTTTTACTTAATATGCAGTTTAATTTTCAGTTAATACAATAAAATATTTTGTGTGATTGAATATGTGCTTGGAAAGTTTGGTAAAAAAATATTGCTTTACTTAAACTCTGTTACTTTCTCACTAGTTAAAAATAATCCTGTTCAGTAGGATCATATAATACTTTGGTGGTAAGGGCCTTACAGTAAAGCAAAACTTTAAAAAAAAATTAAAAAGGAAAACAAATACTCTGATCCCTGAATGGTTTCTCTTATTCTTTATTAGGTGCTTTAATGTTATGCCTTACTCTATTGTTTGAGTTTTTAAAATAGAAGTGGCCATGCTAGAATCTTTTATCAGTTTTCATCTATAAGTTGTTAATGTGTTATCTTAAATTTTTTTCTTTTTTTACAGCCTCAAGGACAGACTTACTTCCTCTCTTTCCCAGTTCGAAACCCTGAACTGATGTTTTATTTCTCATCCTGTCATCCTTCTCTAGAGTATTATTTTGTCCCTTATGGCTCTCTCTAATAGCTCTATTTGTTTTCTCTCCACTGATTCCTTGTACCCACCCACTATCTCATTAACACGCTTTATGGAAGTGAATTATTCCAGTCTTCTTAATTTCTTAGATACTAGTCAGTATCTTCATGGCTCTACTAAAACCCACTCCAAAGTCATTTAATGCTTTACTCAGTCCTTGTTCTCTGTAGTTTTCAAGTTAGAAACCATTCAATGCTCCTTGAATATTTCTCTTTTCTTGATTTCAGTAATATTGTACTTTCTTGGTTCTCTTCCTGTCTTCAAACTTGCTGTGTTCCTTCTTTCCTGAATCATCGATTTTTCTTTCAATAATTGTTTATTGCATGCCTGTTATGAGTCAGGTAGTGTTTGAGAAACTGGGGATACAGAAGTTACTAAGAAGGAAAATGTCCCAGCTATTATGGAGCTGCATACTGGTGGAAAGGGAGAAAACGAATCAGGAAACATAAATAATAGAATTGAAAATGATGGGTGGTTAAATATTATGAAAAAATATAACAAAGCAATGGTGTGTAGATTAACTGGAGCCGGCAGAACTATTTAGCTGTCATGGTCAGGAATGCTCTCCCTTAGTGGGTGACATTTAAACAAAGACCAAAAGAGGGTCTGTCCTCTAAAGACCAGAATAAGAGGTATCCTGGAAAAGGAAAGAGCAAGTAAAAAGGCCCAGACCCAAGAATGATAAATCTCAAAAGAATGGTTTTTAATATGTATTGGAAAATAGATTGAGGTAATAGGAAATGAAAAGATGGAGACAATGAATATAATTCCTTTCTAAAAGTTGGATCTGAAATATAATGGAGATATGAGGCTTCTTAAAAATGGGGATTTTATGGCACACTTGTATACTACAGCAAATGAGCCAGGACTGAGGGAGACCCTGATGATGTCAGAGGAAATTGTAATTGTAGCAGAAAACTCCTGTAATGTAGGTGTTCTTGGCTCCCTGCTCTCTTTAACTCACGTGCTTATCATTCTCCTGTAGCCTAATAGTTAGCTCTCTTCTTGTTAAGTTACTAAATGTTCTCCCTTTCTACCATACATTTTCCATTCTGTGGAATGTATTTCATATTAGTGGAATTATCATTATCCCTTTTATGATCCAAGCTCTATAAGGATATATGGTTATTCCCTTTCATTCAATGTTCAGTCAAGATCCCTTTCCATTGGCTACTTACAATTACTCATTAGCCAAAGCCTTTGTCATTGATGTCATATCTGTCTCCCTTTCCTATTAGTACTGAAACTTCCTTGGTTCAGGCTTTCATTACCTTATTATTATTATTATTTTTCTACCTGATACTTTTTATTACCTACTTTTTTACTATCTAAATACTTTTTCCTACCTATACTTTTAATTCTTTATTACAGCCTAAAATTAACTTTGGTTTAGGCTTTCCAGCTTGGTCTCTATATTTTTCTTTTTCAACTGTAAGTCTAGTCACATAGTGTTCCTCCGTCCTTCCAGATGTTTCTTGTACTTACCTGTCTCACTGTTTTTGTGCTTACTCTCTACGTTTTCTTGCCATCAAAAAACCTCTTTCAGCAATTGGATTTATAATCAGATTTATTCAGTCCTTATTTTGTAAGGTTTTGTTTTGTTTTATTATTATTTTTTTTTGTGGTCAATAATATGTATGTCTATGATTTCCAGTAGATTATAAACTCAAACGTTTCTTTTTATATTTTGTTTGACCCATGATTCCCTTTCCTAGCATCTAGTAGAATACTCAGAAATATCTATTGATTTGAATTGCCTCATAATTTTCAATATACTTCTGGATTTATGCCAGAATAATATGTACAATTTTTAAATTGTATGTTACTTCCTTAATTTAAACAATACATTTTTTATTTACCAGCATCAGGTCCATCTGACATGTATATGTTATACCTTCAAAATCCAAGTCATTATGTTTGAGACTGGTGTTTGTAATATAAAGAAATAGAATGTATTTTCTCTGCTTATATGGAAAAATGAAAGGGAAAAAATGTGTACAGCAAAGTCATGTAATAGCTTTTACCTATCTTCATGGTCAATTTTGATATCTGCATAGCTAATCTGATTGATTGCTGCCTCATCAATTAATATGTCTGAAAATTCTAAGTCAATAATACCATGAACAGTTCAGTAACATCAATGAGGTGAACTCTATTTGTATATTTGGAATGTGACTTAAATAAAGTGAAAAAATAATCCTTGAATTTTTGGTCTTAGCAATTCTGTGGTTACAGGTAACACATCTGAAGCAGTTTTATGCATTAGTTAATGTGATTTACAAGAGTATATTATTGGGCCCTAGTGTCAGAAGACAAAGGCAACATCTGCTTCATAGGCTCTCTGTGTTACAGAAGGAGAGAAACTTTGCTCATAATTATCTGCAAAAGAACATTATCCAGGGCATGGAATGACCATATTAGGGTGTAGAAGTTTATGGAAATCTAATTGTATTTCAAATTTTAATATAATACTAGTATAATACTTTTGTATTATTATTCCATGTTAAATATATATATGCAAATTACTATTTTAAGTAATATTTAAGAATTAAAACCAAGTTTTAAACAAGTGTTCATATAGAATTTTATGTTTTAAATTAATATAAATGATCAGATGTTTATATTATTCTAGAAAAGGAAATGTGAGCAATTAATTTTTAATATTTAACTTAAATCTGTTTTTCTCAAGTAAAACAATATTTAAATGAACTAAAATTCATTTGACTCAACATCTACATAGAAGACAATATATGCATTAGTGAATTCTCAGCATATAAATACATGTATGTTAATATTTGCACAGTTTTAAAATATGCATACTATATTTGTGTTTCTGTTAAAGAATAATTTAGAACAATGACCTTGGGATTTATAAATATTCTTATAGAAAATCCTTGTATTTCATAGCCAAATTAGTCCTGAGTTTGGCATTTTCTACTTACAGCCTACCGAAGGAGAGAACCATTAGCTTTCTTGGAGCTTCAGGACCTTGGGCTTTTGCCTTTGGAAATTAAATATTTAATACTGCTTTGTCTGGGCTGACTTTGAACAGAATCCTTCCTTTATTCCAGGGCAATGTCAAAATTCATTGAAGAGCAACAACTCATATTGTCTGTTAAAATTGAACTTGACTCCTTTCCCCTTCCTTCTCTTAGTTCTGCTCTTGGGATTGTGGCATCGAGCTGTTCATGTTAAAATGAAGTAAGATTAGGGTTCGAGGAGAGAACAGTCAAATATTTGAGTACTAATCATGCCTGGATATCCATTATTACTTTCAGGCAGTAGAATTCTTTTGGCTTTAAAATTAAACCGAAGTCATTTAGTGTGAAAGTGGACAGAGATGAATATAATTAAGTGAATCACAGAGACAATCTCCTTTTAGACTATTCTTTGAAATGAAAGATGCATCTATTTAAAAGTTGTCTGGTATATGAAAGGGATATTTATCCCCCAAGAAGAGAAGGGAGCTATTTAAAAGGAATAAGATTTTTATCAATATTTTTCAATTAAATGTTACATTTTCTTTATCCTTCTTCCTTTTGTAAATTTCATGTTGACCTATGTAAGTGTTTTGTCTGTGTAACATTGACTCTTTCTGGGCTAGTCATCAGATGGAACAAATTTATTGAAAAAAAAAAACCAGAATTAAAAATTCAATGACAAAGGTTCAAATAGTGTCTGTATAGAGCTTATCTTCTTAACGTCAGGGCTTTCATGGTTATTGGTTGGGGACTTTTGGAATTGTTTTCTTGATGCTTAGGTTGATAATGTCTGTATCAAGGGAGGAATTGGTCTTCCTTTAATTCCGGGGTTTCTGATTATTGCTTTATTTAAGCACTGTGGATATCTCCTTTTTTACTGTAACATTCAAAAGTGGTACATTTTTGTGAGTGAAGTATTTGAATTAGAAAAGACAGACTAGCTCAATCAGATAAAACAAAAGGGGCTGTTACTTTATTTTCTCCTAAAAAATGACCAATAGAAAAACAATGACTTTGTATCATATTTGAGTAGATTACATAATCTATTATTATAAACAATATTTAAATAAGCTTTATTAAAATATATACTATACGAGAAAAAATATTTTACATAAAATGATGACTAGACATGAAAAACAGAATACTATAAATAGTATTTTTAATATCTAAACATGAAGAAATATTTTATGACCTGAAAATCTTTATCCAACTCTAACATAAATTAAATAATTTGATTTAAAAAAAAAAAAAAAACACCTTAATGTTGTGACTAGGATTTACCTAGAAATAAAATATGAACTTGAACCAATGATAATTTTAAATATTCATTTTTAATGAGTGTCCAAAATTGTGATTATATATCAGCAAAAAATAAAATTCAGTTATATATGAAACAGAAAGTCTCAGCAATTTAAGGAGATTTATTTTAAAATTTTTCTATTGTGTTTTCTGCCAAAAAAAAAAAATGTAATTCAAAAGCATTCATTTGGATAATTAAACTTTTTTCTGCTAGAATAATCTGGTATTAGCATTTCATGACTTTTTGATACTACTTTTGAAACCAGTCTATATCATGATTACTACATTCCATTTTGCCAATTTTATTAAGAGTAATTATGGCTTAAGTTTTTCTTAATAGTTTTATTTTTAAATTAAAATAATTTTAAATGAAAAAAATATTGGTGAAGAACATTTACTGTATTTGTAAATATTTGTTTTTAATCATAACTTCAGCCACATTTTCAATCAATTTTCTTTTTTAGAGACATATTTCATTCACTAGACTAAAGCTACTTTTTCTATTACTCATTAAAATTGTATTTTTATTTCTTTCTAAAGAAAATTAGTTTAGCTTTGTACCTTTTTAGACAAATAGGCTACTTTTGTCCATAACAAATACTTTCCGCCAGTGAGTGTTCAGAATCCACTGTGTACAATGCGGAAGTATCCTAGTGACATAGACTTTTACACTAGAGTAATCCTGGTTTGTCTTCTATCTTCAGATTGAAAAGGTAGTTGATAATCTGAGATCCATAATGTTTCTTCTACCCCTAAAATATAAAGTTTTTAATGAAAATTTAATGTTTCTTTACTGATAGGAAATTTTGATATTTCTAATGAAGATGGGCTACTAATCTCTACCCAGATAGAACAGGGAAACTAAGAGCAAAATGAATGTGTTTAAGGAAACTATGTAATTTTACATAGTAGCTCAGGCTTCACATGAAATCGTAAACAAAAAACACAACCCAAAATGAATACCAGACTCCAGTAGTTTTAAATTTCACCTTTGTCTCTATTTACAAATGTTTTTTGATTTTCCTTTTCTCTGATGATTAGCTGAGAGATCAGGGATAATTGACAGATCTAACAATTCAAACAAATATATTTCCGGAACTCCACGTAAGCATCTCCTGATAAACAGATTTGTTGAGCAAGTAAATAAAATGCTTCTATTTTTATACATAAATCTTTATACTTCGTATATATTAGATTATTTGTGCATCAACTGGCCTTTTGTAGAGAGAGACATTCACCAAATGCTTTGCTGGTTGTCAAAGATAGTGAAATAATAGTGAAATATAAAAAGCTGAATGAAGTGAATTATTTTAAAAAGTTCTATGTACTTAGAAGTCAAATTTTAACTATGCAGCATCTTCTAAGTCTGGTGAATAGAAGCATTTGTGAAAATTACACCTTAAAAAAATGGTACTAACACAATAACGATCTCATCTTTCTATTTTTAATTTTGGCTCCAACGATAAAATACACAAATCAAAAAGTAAAATACAGTAAGAAAAAAGCCAAATTTCATTTTAGTTTTCTTGTTTCATTCAAATTTAATATTTGCTGCTTAATGAAAATGCTATTTTCAATAAAACTTTACATTTTAGATGACTTTCTATAGTTCATCTGACAGAAATGGTACTAATAAACAAAAACAATAAGCACTATCCATTTGACTTTTATAATAAAAGGTAAATCATTTTAAATCCCAATTGACAGAGGAGAAAGTCGAGGTGCAGACAAGTTAAGTCAGGTGGCAGGTTCACACAGAAAATAAATAGTGACTAAGCTAATATAAAAACATCAATCTTCTCACCTCTAATTTAGAGCTTTCCATAACTACAGTACGATTAATCAGTACCAGGAAGCAAACTAAGTATCAAGAAAGATCATCCATTTGTATCAGTCTTTCCTTCATGTGGTTGGCATCTAAAATACCAAGTGCATAAGGAATCAAAGTTAGAATTTGGCCTATTTTAGTGACTATTGAACAGACTTTTCTTTATTATTATCAGGGAATTTTATGACAAACATAGATATTTCTCAAGCCCAAAGTTGTGAACTATCTTGCTAGCATGTAGAAAATAAGCTCTTTCTTTCAGCAACTTACTTTTTGATTTTCTTTTATTTTTATACTAAGAGAACACTCAGATTTGTGCTGAAATATGTATTGCCTTATGGATTGCAGTTGGCAGAGGCTGTTAGTGTTAAAGACTCACACATTTCAAGCAGGATTGGATACATTTATATTTGTGTCAGGAAAAAAAATTAAAATCTAAAAACTTAAAATGTAACGAAAAGACAAAATCATGGCGCTTGGAGGAAGAGATAGCAGTATCCTTCCCTGTTGAGGTTCCTATTTTCTAAAGCTTAGTTTTCTAAGCGAAGTTTGGCAAGCAAAAACTTTTTTTGATGGGATATATTCTACTTTAACATCTTTGACTGAAAAGAAAAGATAATTATGTAGATAAAGCAATTTAAATCTAAAGTCTGGGAAGGTATTTAGTACAGAAGCAAACATTCCCCTGATGTTATTACTCAAAATATATTCTTTTTTGCAGTTTACAGAAATAATTTCTTCAGTGTGTGGGAATTTCCTTTGCACCCAGCTTTGCTGTAGATATGACATCATATCAACAGTGATGTGACTTGTTTACAGGAGGGTGGCATAAACAACAAATGTTCTTCCTTGAAACAGCTTTCTTGTTGAACTTCAACAGAAAGGAGAGAATAAATGTAGAAGGAATAACAGAAGGAGATAATTTTTAACACGCAGAGTAAAATCTAAGGCAGAGGAGAGAGCAGCTGATGAGATCTTTATATGTTCGCTTTTTAAAAAATTATTATTAACAGATCTACTGCCTACTTCTACATATCTGATGAAGGACCTTCAAATCATATATGGTCTTCAATGTGGAAGATTATATATGGCCTATAATAGTGTGCCTTAATATTTCAAGATATGATGATTTGAAATTAATTAAATGAAAGAAAGAACATTGGAGAGAGAGAGAGAGAGAGAGAATGAGAACCTGCTCCAACCTGTCTTAGACAAGTTTTTGACCTAGGATATTTGTTGTAATAAACACTCTGAAGTAATTCTAGTATAGCGAAGCCCCTCCCAGCTTTTTGATCTTGTATTAATCTTATTTCTGTTCTTAGAAATAATGATGGTTTGCTTAACACATTTCAGTACATGACCATATTACAAAATATGAATTTGCTTCTTATATGAGAAATATTATTTAGGACACTAGAACCAGGTAAAAATAAAATAAGTTAAATTTTAGTGCTTCGAATCATTATTTGGATCATGATTGCATACCATATCCTCATACTGACTAAAGACCTACATGATTATTATTCCTAGGACTAGGAAGCCTTAAGAGTATCTGATGGTTCAGTTTCTCAGACATTAGCCCTTAAGAGAAAATTATCTGGCTAAAATGGAAAAAATATTCTGGATTCAGCTTTATGGTCTTGTTTGTCCAGCTCTTCAGGCTACTTGAGAGATGCCTTTGTGTTTTGTAAAATTGTGAATTAATTGAAAGTTCATAATACATGGTTTTTATCATTAACATCCTTGAGCTTGAACCTAGCACTGTCACTTACTGGCAGGCTTGTGGCCTTGCACAAGTGATTTGACCTCTTTCAATCAGTGTTTTCTGATCTATATTTGTAGGCTAATATTGCTTTTTTTATAGCAATGTTAAATATTAAATAATGCATTAAAAGTATCTTAGCTACTAAGGTAAATGCCAGATATCATTGTTATGTAGATTGAGTCAGAGTTATCCTAGCATTCTTTTCAAAGGTTGGTCCCTACACTCCAGCTGAAAGGTCCTTGAAAATAAGAACCAGATTCTGAAATTCTGCTGTTTTTTTATAGTATAGAATATACACATATTGAGACTTTTAATTTGAAGTCATAGTAGTAAAACAGTGAAGAAACAATAGTGAGTATATGGTTATAAAATGTGTAATTTTTTTTTCTTTTTAACATTTATTGAGTCCCTAATATGTACTAGGTACTGTAATTTAAGTAAGAATAAATAGGGCTTTTCTTCCGCAAAGGCAACATAGTAGAATAAAAATATGTTATTAGTGGAGGAAATTAACATATGCGGCAAAATAAATAAATGAAGTGTTAAATTGATGAATAAGACACATATTTTAAGAAATCAGAAGGTGGAGTGAATACTTATGATGGTGTCGGGGGAGAGAATCGATATCAGGAAACAATGGTTTCGATATCAAGAAAATCAAACTCTTGTACTTAGGTAGAATTATGATAAATTGAGAGACAGAAGCACAAATAAAAAAGTATATAGCATATGCACAAAGGCAGGGACCCATAAATATCATCAGGTTTGTCTCAGAAACTGTTAGTAGATGAATGGGGGATGTAAAAATATAGAGTAAAAATCTTCCATAATTTTTATCTTAGCTTTACTTCCAAATATTGATGGAGACATTTTGGAGAAATCCAAACTTAAGTATATGTGAACAAATGAATAATTTTTATCAAAGAAAAAAGAGCTCTTTGGAGTAATTTTACTTAGTTTATTGAACAAATACTATATTTCTATTTTAATTTAAAATAATAAGGATGATGGCTAAAAATAAAATGAATCAAGTTTTATGCATGTTGCATTTTAACAAGTTGGATGTCTCATTGGAATGCACTGCCTTCTTGCTCTACATTTATTTTTGGAATTTAATAAGGCGCCTGTCATATCTGCCTCAAGGCTAAAAAACATCATGGGGGAGAAATCCAAAGTACTGTCATGTTTGAGTGACATGGAGCCAATTTTATTTTATTTCCTTTTCAGGGAGCGGGGTTGGGGGGTGGGGGCGGCTGAAATTAGCTGGCCTCACTTCTAAAAAGCCATCGTTATACCATCTGTTCAAAAGACCTTTGCGCTGGTTAACTAGTGATGAAATTGCCCCGTGACATTTGTCAGGTGGATTTGACTCAGGAAACCAGTAGAGAATTTTCGCTAAAAAATTAATTCTGTGCATTTTATTGCAAAGCTCATTCTCATGATAGATTCTGGTACGGTGCCACATTATCTCCAGAAGTGGGTCTCATTACCTGAGAAACTTGGGAGAGTAATAACTTTTTTATTTCTTCTGTGTGCTCCCAGAGCACATAATTAACATACTGACTCATTTAGCTCAAGTCTCCATAGGATGAGGCTGGGTGAATACAATGGAGACATCAGAGAAACTGTAGCAAACTAGTATGCTTTCTGATTTTCATTCAAGATGAGAGAAGAACTCTGCCATTTGCTGCTTCTTTCTTTTAAGCTGATGTTAGTACAATATGTCTTTCAAAAATAGAACCATAATAGGATATAAGTAGAACCATCATATCAAGGAATTTTAAATAAGACCAGATATCACAGAATTATCCTGCTATAGCTGAGCTATTTATAAAATTGAAATTATAATTAGCTGAAGGATCTGTCTGAAGCATAAAAATAAATTGTATACCATTCAATAAGTATGCTGTCTTAATAGATGGAGTTAGCATTGAAAATTTTGCTAATTAATCAGAGTTAAGGTTCATTTTTTAGTAGTGACTGTGGAAAGTAAGTTAGTTAAATAATGTGAACTTAAAACATGTAACTATAGTAATGCTATGTCAAGTAATATGGACTGTGAACGAAGTCAATGATTTGTAGCTAAACAGCTCTTCCTACTTTCATTATTTGGAATTTCCTGTCTTATGGGTAAATGGAAAAGGAGTAGTGAACCTAAACCATTTTTTTAATGTATCGGAGCTTTCTTGAGCACAAAATGCTCCTCAAGCTCTTCTTTGAATCCTAGTAGACCCTTAAGGTAAGAAAAAGAATTAAGTTTGGCTTCAAATTACTGAGTGTATAAATATAGGTGTGTGTTGGGTAGGTAAGTAAGAGGAGAGGGGGCCATTGCAGAACATTCAACCCTGAAATTGTGTGGTTACGTTTACTCTAAGCCCAACTATATTGGTTGGATCAATACTCAGTTGTATCAAAGATAATTTAGTGGTAAGCCTTGGTCTAAATCATTAGCTATTGAGCCAGCATGTAAGAAATAAATGTGAAATATGAGATAGCAAAATGGGCTCTTCTCCAAGTTGAAGATGCTCCAAACTTTAACATTCTTAAGTAAACATGAATCATGAGATGCTTTTGCTATGTTGCACTCAATGTTTAGTTTTTATTGTATTGTATTGTATTGTATTGTATTGTATTGTATTGTATTGTATTGTATTTATTCCTTTCTGAAAAAACCCAAAACAATATTGTATAGATCCCCTAAAATATTTTAAAAACTATCAAGAAAGTCTTTTAGCACTTTTTTTGTAAATAATGAATTTAATTTAAATAATTTTTATTTCTTGGAGATAATATATATATCTTGATTATAGCTGGACTCCATCTTATTTTACACAAGCTATCTCTAATTAGTTTCCATGCTTAGAATGGCTTTATTTAACTGTGATGTATCACTAATGATATTGCTGTGGAATTGTGCAGTGCTTTTCCCATGAGCAGCTCAGAATAGTTTCCAAGCTTTGCCTAGCCTTATTCCTAGAGCTAGCAAGAGTAGGTTGTCATGGAGCTAGAGGAGAAATCAGCAGATGATATTTATGTTTTAGGTGAGAGGATACTCTTCTGAAAAATTTTAGAAGTGAGCTGTGTTATAGAGGCATTAGGCTGAGTGCCTAACAGACAAAGAACATTCTACACATGGGGCTCTGTTAGATTTATCGATAAAAGTAATTCCATATTCACACACTGAATATGAGGCCAGTTGTTATCCTTCTATCATTCTCTCACAAGTATATGGACTCCCCTTTCTCTCTTTGCTAAGATTAATTTGTACTACTTATAGAATGTTTACCCTACGATCAGGAATTCTGAGTAATAGGGTCATCTTCCTTGACAGAAAAACACTATTCTGACTTTGCAAATGGTATATGCTCATTCTTTTCCATATGAGTTTTAATTTTTTTCACCATTTCTCTTAGCATTTCAAAGCATCCAACTGATCTTGATTTGAATCTGGGTCTGTTACTTATTAACTTTTTGATGTTAAGCATGTAAAATCATGTCGTTAAATTAGTAATAACACTTCCTTAATTTTCATGAAAGAATATTACTCAAAATTAGTTTGTGAGGTCATTTGAATATGTTTCTAGAACTTGAGTCCACCAATTTTATTTTTTATATGAGTAAATGTTCTTTGTAAGACTTTTTTTTCAAATCTGAATTTTTATTTCATTGAGAACTGAAAAAACGTTTTTCCTGGGTTAGTTAGAAACCACCTTCTAATGAAATATTCTGCCGTGACTTCTGTGTCTGTTTTTCTTTTTTTTTTTTTTTTGCAATTGCTTTCTTTCCAGATGATATATCTTTAATGTTTGTGATCTAGAGAGAAATAATAAAAGTTTCTTACATATGTGAGGCATTAGTGAAAAGCTTTAAGACAACAGAGCATTTTGTAAACAAAGCTTTTACAAATTTTGAATAGAAAAAGGATAGTTGATCTTCACATGGTAGGTGACAGTCAGCCTTATGATGCAAGTGTTATTTAATTTCAGCTGAATAATATCATCTGCCACATTAAAATGAAGTCGTTAATCTAAATTTTAGAAATCTCATACTTTTATATTTAAATTTAAAGTTGTACACAGACATAAACATATGAAACCTAATTTTATATTTATGAAGTCATATTAATATTTAAGTACTATAAAACAAATAATTATTAATGTTAGGAGTTTTAGAGAGTGTTTCTTTTTTTAAATCTTATATTATTTAAATTCTAGAGTAGCCACTATATATGATGATGATGACAGTGAAGATGATGATATGATTGATGATGGTGATGAGGAGAATGTCTAGGCCCTATATCTAATAATCACAGAAAACTAAGAGCTGCCTGCAGTTTCTAAATGTTATATTTAGTGGTTTTTTCCTGGTTTTCCTTGTGTAAGTTTTATTTCAGGAATCCTGCTTTTAAGGAAGCATTCCAAATGATTTTCTTTTTTTTTATGTACAAAAACAGAAAAAAACATGCTATATCACAGCACACTAATGTTATACATGGAGGAAATCATATCATAAGCATAAAATATTGCTGTTGCATAAAAAATCATAAGTAAAATGACTAGCTTACTTCAAAAACTAGCTCACTAGTCTATGAAGTAGACCAGCATATTAATTTTAGATGTGGAGAAGCCTCAAACTAAATTTTGTCTTGGCTTTTGATTGATTCACTTTATAATCTTTGTAAAATTATTTATCTTGTGTCAATTTTAAGTCTCCTCATCTGTATAATGGAGGCCCTCAGGCTACCTTAGAAAATCTCTTTGAGGATTCTGTCTGGTAATTGTCAAAGACACTTGGATTAGGCTGTCCCATATTGGGCTTACGGTAAAATTTCAGCCTCCACCCACTCTGTCTCTATCATTCTACAGCAAGAAATGCCTTCTCCTTTCCTGTTCAATATTTGATCTCCCTTACATTTCCTGCCAGAGGCAAGGCAGAGCCGGGCACCATATGCTAAAGGCAGTGTATCTGAGAGAAATCTACCCTAACGTTAACAGATTGTTGATTTTACTTTACATTTTTAAATATTTAAAAAATATTTTCTTGAAAGTAAATTAGTCAAACTAGTCAAAGTACAGTTTTGTGTGACATTACTGAGCTGTGCAGATAAAATATCAGCTGAGGTAGACCCAAGTCTTTTCCTTCAGAATCAAACATTGAAGTGTTAACTGACTGAAACAGGCACTCTATTTGATATTTTCCATTTCGCAATTTTTCACTTTGTGATACACCTGGATTGTGTCTTAGCTGCTACTGAATGGTGATCCTTTTCAGTGTTTGTTTTTTGCAGATGTGATTTATAAGAAAGAAGAGACCACTGTTCCTTTTAAACACTCCAAATGGTGACTCAGAGTGACAATTGTGTTCATGGCCTATTCATAAATCAATTTATTCATTGTAAATGGCACTTCATTCTTTTGAAAGAAGAAATATTTTACATCTTCTTAAATTAGGAATAAACAAAAAGTTTTGGTAAGTGAATTCAAACTGGTTAACTGTTTAGAAAGGATGAGTTACTCTATTTGACAAAAAGAATTATGTGAATAGTTGTATTAGCCTTGAATTTATGTTATTTGGAAAAATTTTGAGTGCACTGAAGTTGGCATTACAGATGTGTATGGAACATTTTTAGATCCAAGTTGAAGAGAACTGGGAAGTATCGCAAACAAATTTCTGAGAAGTAAGCACAGCATAGGCATTCTCATCTGGCATCTTTCTGCGTTTCTCCAGATGGCGACAAATGCTTATATTTGATTTTGTAAAAAGTAGGCTGCATCTGAAATATACAATTTCACACTAAAGTTTTAATTTTTTCTGTTAACATTTTTTGGTAGTAAACATTTTATTTTATTTTTCAATTACAGTTGACATATAATGTTATATTAGTTTCAGGCATACAATATAGTGTTTAGACATTTATATAACTTATGAAGTGATCACCACAATAAGCTTAGTGCCCATCTAACAGTGTGAATAGCTATTACAATATTACTTATTATATTCCTTATGCTGTACTTTACATTTCCATGACTGCTTTTATAACTGGCAATTTGTACATCTTAATCCCTTACCCTTTTTCACCCAGCCCTGAAACCCCTTCCCATTTGGCAACCATCAGTTTGTTCTTTGCATCTGTAAGTTTGTTTTGTTAGTTCATTTATTTTGTTTTTTAGATTTTATATATAAGCGAAACCAAATGGCATTTATCTTTCTCTTCCTTTATATCTGACAATATTTGCTTTATATATTTAGGTGCTCCTACGTTGGTACTAAAATATTTGTAAGAGTTATGTCCTTGTCTCCTGCTGAAGCTCTTGTTTTAAAGTCTATTTTGTTCTGATATAATTATCGCTACCCCAGATTTTTTTGTTTCTTTCCATTTGCATGATATATTTAATTTTAGTCTGTATATATTTTTCTATCTGAAGTGAGTATCTTGTGGGTAGAATATGTATGGATTTTATTTACTTTTTATCCATTCGGCTACGTTATGTCATTTGATTGGAACATTTAGTCCATTTACATTTAAAGTAATTATTAATAGTTATGTAATTATTGTCATTTATTAATTGCTTTCTAATTGTTTTTATAATTTTTCTTTGTTCCTTTCTTATTCTCTTCTCTTGTACGTTGATGAATTCTTATAGTGTAGTGCTTGGATTGCTTTCTCTTTTTTTCTTATAAAACTCTTCAATTTTTGGCTTGTGGTTACCTTGTGCTTTCTGTATAGCACGCTATGTTTATACCCATCTATTTTAAGTTTATGGTTGCTTAAAGTCGAACACATTCTAAAATCACTACAATTTTTACCCACCTCCTCCACATTTATGTTTTTTGTCATTATTTTTTACTTCTTTTGTGTGTATATGTTTAATTACACGTGATCTTTTTTCTTTTGTCTTTTAATTTTTGAACTAGTTCTTTTGTTGGTAGATCAACTGCTTCTATTATGTGTTTCTCTTTGTCAGTGAGAATTATTTATCTTTCTTATATTTTTTATATTTTCTTTTTAAAAGATTCCTTTTAATATTTCTTGCAATACTGGTTTAATGGTGATAAACACCTTTAGCTTTTTTCTGTCTGGAAAGTCTTTATCTTTCGTTCGATTCTAAATAATAGCCTTGCTGAGTAATCTTGGTTGAAGGTCCTTGCTTTTCATCACTTTGAATATTTCATGTAAATTCCTCCTGGCTTGCAAAGTTTCTGTTGATAAACCAGCTGACAATCTTATAGGAGCTCCCTTGTAGGTAACTAACTACTTTTCTCATGTTACTGTTAAGATTCTCTCTTTGTTTTTAACCTTTGTCATTTTGCTTTTGATATGTCTTGAATGGACCGTTTTGTGTGTTCTTTGGGACTCAGTGGTCTCACCTGAGCCAGGTGCTCCAGGGCCACCCCTTATGTGGGTTGTGTGTGTTCTTATGCTGTAGTTGAGTCTTGATTGCTGTTGGCCTGTCAATGGATGGTATGACCCTCAATATGACTGGCTGTGAAGAATGACCATGACAAGAGTGAACAAGCTGTTGTGAAGGGGCCAACCCCACAGACGGGGAGTTGCTTTAACAGGGCTCAGGTGTCTGCCAAATTCATGCTTTGGGTGTGTCAATTATGAAGCTGGTTGTGTAGTACTCTGGTGTGTTCTGATGCCAGCCACTAGTATGTTGGTTTCAGGGCCTCTTAGAAGGGGCTCTGTCAGCTTAGAAGAGGCCAAAGTCAGCTGCTGCATGTAATCAGCATGGAGGCACCTTGTAGGTGCTACAAAGTGATCTATGGTTAATTGTTGCCTATGCTGGACTTGGAGTTGCCTGGGAGAGTCTAGGCTGCAAACTGAGGCCAGTTGACACTAATGCCAGGTTTAAGGTTGCTTAGCAAGAGTTTTGGGGCACCCTGATACCAACCATTGTTTTTGTTTGTTTGTTTGTTTGTGGACCTTTATGTGATTTTAGGAAAGTTCGTAGCATGAGCTGAAACAGGCCATTTTGGGGGAAAATCCACTGGAAGAGGTTGTTGCTGGGCATGCAAGTTGGGTTGCCATGGTCTCAGGGTATCAGCTGGGCCAGCAAATGGTGGTCATCAATTTAATGGAAAGCTTACATTTGGTCCCTGCTAGCACCTACCACCTTTATGGAGGGAAGGCTCAAAAGAGAAACAATGGCATCTGCCAGCACTTCTTTCCAAAGAGAGAGCTACCCTGAACCCTACTCCTCCAGCTCTTGCCCTGAAACTAGTCAATTCAGTCCTCTCCATATGTCCCTGGCACTTTTTAAGCTACTGCCCCAACATCGGAGCTCTAAGAACGTGAGTTCATTAGGGAGTCCATGCGTGAGCTTTTTAAGAGAAATGTCTGGGACTCCTACAGCCCTCCGTCTTACTCAGCCACAATCCCCGCTGGTTTTCACAGTCAGATGTTATTGGGACTTCTCTAGCTGGCACTGGTGCTCTGATCTGGGGAGTCCAATAGGAGACTGGACCCCTCACTCCTCAAGGGTGACCTCCACAACCGAGATAACCTTTCTCATTTCTTGATCTCCTCATCGTTGATATGGGACCTGCCTATGTCATGTCTCTGCCCCTCCTACCATTCTCAAGGTGGCTTCTTTATATCCTCAGTTATAGGGATTCTGTTCAACTATTCTTCAGGTGGTTCTTGATGATAGTTGTTCTGAAATTTAGTTGTAATTTTAATGCAGTCGGGGGAGGAGGTGCGCACACAATTTACATACTCCTCCATCTTGACTGAAAGTCCTAAAATTTTTACTTTAATGAGAATATTAGACAGATAATTGTTTTCTGGGGGGATATTTTTAAAAGATGAGTTTAGAAAATTAACAATAAAAGTTCCTACAAGCCAAAGAAATATTATTACAAAGTAAATCATGTATTTAAATATGCTTATGTAGAAAGGGTATTTAACATTAAATTGGAGAAGAATGATTTCTCTGAAGTTATTCACATATATAGCTATATGACATAAACTGTAGACATAAGTTCAATATTCATTGAATAGCTCTATTCCAAAAAAAAAATTAAATTTATCTTTTTTAAAACTTAAATCTAGTCTCATCCAGGTATTGTGAGATGTATCTTGACATGAAATAACGTTTTCCCCGGGTAGGAAAAATTGAAATCTAGTTGGTCAATAAAAATCATACAATGTGATCAATGGGTCTGGATGAGTTTAAAATGATGGAAAATTGATTTTTTAAAAAAAAATTTGCTACTGAGAAATTACAACATATGCCATAAGGAGAGCAAAAGCATATTATTTCATTTAAAATATTTGGGTTATTTCCATATGAAGATGTGTGTGTGTGTGTGTGTGTGTGTGTGTGTGTGTGTGTTCTAATAAGTTCTAGATACAGATATGGTTAACCAGAAATAATGGTAAAGAAATAACCTGGAACCATGAATATAAGCAGACATTAAAAAAAATAATCTATAATAGTTGAAATATATTTTCAAATTATAAAAAGAGACATATATTGGACATAATTTTCCTTTGATATTCTGTTTTTTCTTTGCTTAATCACTATATTTAAGAAGAATTTAGCTACGTAGTTACTTTTTATTTTGTTTAAGAAATTAATGAAAATATTGCTTTGTTTTTTCTTTAAAGACATAATTTTTTTTGCTATTCTAAAATAATGATTGCTATATTAAGTCAATATGTTCATATTTTACTAAGATCAGTACAAAGTTTAATTTGTATAATGTAGTAGATATTTTCCAGGGAGTAAAAAAGAGAGCTAAACCTTTGAAATAGCTTCATAATATAGTAAGTAATTAAAGCATTTTTTTCTACTTTCTGAGAGAATGATGATTTGGCCCCTTTCTTCAAGTTGTGAACTTAAAAATCTGAAAACTAAACTGCCAAAAATTCTTATAATCTTATAAGATGTTAAAGTTGAAGACCTTTCAGAACTCTTAGAAAAGAGGAAGAATTGTTATACTTTTTAAAGTTTGGTTTTATTATAAGTTGTTCTGTTCTTTATAATCTTTTCATTGATTGCCAAATTTAGAGGAAGAATTTAAAATAGTTCTAGAATAACATTCTTTGAAGGCCTACTCTGTTTTAGACACTTATTTCACTTACTTTTATTTAATTATTGTTTCCTTATTAAACCACCATATCTGTTTGACAGAAAAGGAAACCCAGGGTCAAAGGAGTTAAGCAAAAAACGTGGCAAAATAAGAACAAGGTCCCAGATATTCTGACCCAAGGTCTAATGACCTTTCCATTAAACTTCAATTGCTAATTTTGTGTGTAATATGGGAAGACTATGATGTCTTTTCTGTAAGAGAAACATATACTGATATATAAAGTTTAAATTGTACTGTTAATCAAAGAAATAGAAAAGGAGTTTTCACTAATATCAAAAATATCAAGGGAGGACGAAATTAAATTAACGGTAGAGAAATTGAATTTTCTTTTGGTAAAAGAAACATAGAAATGTGATATTACACTGTGAAATATGAATTTGGGGAACCAAAATCTTTTTGGAGTTTTTGAAATTAAATTAAGTTGCATGAATCTGAAGTAGAGAAAGCCTTTCTCAAAGGCACCTATAAATTTTAAAAAAAAGTGTTGGCAAAGTGGAAATTTGTAAATATTAATAAAACAAGGCTAGTGTAAAGTGTTCTATGTTTTAAAAACAATTTAACTAGTGAGTAAATGTAGTATAGGCAATGAATATAGTTAAGCCTTATTCTTTGGAGTTCTTAACCATGTGACCACAAATCTATACTGCCACCTTGTGGTATATTTCAGAGACAAGACTCCAAGGAGGAAAATTAACCTTTGAGGTACTGAGAAGTACAATAAAAGATATCCAAGCGGTTTCTGAACTCAGAAACCTAATAGTTTTGGGGAATATGGTATCCTTCTTCCAGAGTTATTACCCAAACTCTTACTAAAGCAAATCAGGAACCCCATAGATTTGGAGAGCAAAACTGTTTTACATACATCACAGGATAAATACCAGGACCAAGAATCTGAACTAAATTTCATTCCATACTTTTTTGTGTTCAAGGTGTGAGAAGACTTTCTGTTTTTAAGCAGATCTCAAAACACCAACACAATTTTCATCGGAAAAATACATTTTGATTGATTCTACAGAAAGCAATGAGAAAACAGCCTTGCCAAAGGACATCCTATGAATGTGTGAGAATAGAAGTCTTCCAGTTACTTCTTCACATTTAACTGTGTTCATAAATCTGACCCCACGGTGTTTTTGTCTGGAGACTGAGTAGTTACTGAAGGTTGTAAACCAGCTTTGTTGTCAGCCTTAAGCATGAATTTAAATTATCACATCAAAAAATATCTTTGATTCCAAAACGATCAATTATGGAAGCTTCGTATGTGAGAGCTAATGTGTCTATACACTCATTAACCCAAGAAAGCCACGTAATTGTCAGCAGTTGATCAAAATTTTGTTTGCCTTTAAGTGCCAATGATCCTCCTGTTTTAATTGCACTAGCAGAAGTGGGTTAATAGATCAAAACAGTACAGATAAGAGCAAAAGACAAATCTAAAATTCTTTCTGTTTTATCATCCTAGAAATATTAAAAACTTTAATATTTGAATATCCACATTGTTTATATTTTACAATGTTTAAGAATATAATATATCTTTGCTCAAAAACATTCGTACCAATTACAAGTTATGTTGTTTAGGAAAATTACTTAACCTTTTTCCTTATGTGCATAATGAGGATAACATCAACATCACAAGGAATAAATAGAAGTCATACGAGTAAAATGCTTAGTATACTTCTCAGTAAGAGAGAGTGATTGTGTGTATGTGTGTATGTTAATAAGCAAAAGAAAATATTTTATTCAGCATAAACAGCTTGACATGTCATATCTTATTTAACTTAAAGATGTTGGGACGCTTACGTATTAGTAAAAAAAAAAAAACTATTGGAAAGTACTTTATTTGTGGAGAATAGTTACGGAGAAAGGACTAAAGAGGAATAAGCTAGTCCCATGAGAGTCTTTTGCTAAGAACAGAATATGAAACCAAGACTCTTAAGGAACACCAAAACAAACAAACCCTGGCAATGTCTGAGTGAGCCAGCCAGCTTTGCCTTAGTAATTTTCATTGTGCACCAGTGATTTCTCAGGCAATTTTTAGAGCCTTTTGAAATTGGTCTCCAAATTATGCACTAGTACAGCACTGCTAATGAAAGTCCTAGAATACAACCTCATTAGCTTTCACTTTTTTTTTGCCAGCCCACAAATTCTATCCTTCTTGGCGGACACCTGGTAGTCTCCCTCCCCTCCCCATATCTCAGCAGAGATGTAATTGCCAAGGAGTGGAGTGAGGTTTCACATTACCTAGACGTGTGGTTTATGCAAACTCTTCCATGAGACTGTCTGTTGTCAATAATTAAGAGCTATCAAAACACTTGGCTAATTTACACTTGATAATCTGAAATGAGGGTCCCTGTGATCACCAGCTTCTGTTTTATTATTTAAATATACATAATGCACAAAGCAGACTGGGCCCTATGCAAGCCATATCAGGGAAAGACTGGCTTTTCAGCAAATAGGATGTAGCCCAAACGTTATGACAAGGCAGAACAAACACAGCTCAGTGAATGGTCTTTATTGCTGAGGAGCTTCACGGAGCAGGTGGGATTTTAGAAGCCCTTTTGAATGCTGAGATGACTGGACATAGCAAGATTTAATTGGCAAGCTGTTGCAATCAAATTCAGAGATCATGAAAATGGACATACATTTTGGACTTGAGTAGGGAAAAAGAAGAGTATTTCAAATGGTATGATTACTAGAAATAATAAGAAATTGCTACATATTTACTGAAAGAAATAAAACGTATTAATTGTTAAGAAAGCAAAACTCTCAGTCAATATTAAAGACAATGAGATCTTCTGTAAAAATGAAAGTCACTTGGTAAAAATGGTTGAACTTATCTTTTGAGCAACATTAGCTTAGTATAAAACTGACCTAACTATTCTGATTATTTGGACAGAATTCAGGACTTTTATGATTTTCTAATTCCAATTTATGACATGAGAGATCAGTGGTATATTTGAAGATGTTGTTACCAGTATTTTCAGATTATACTATGGTTCAAACACAATGGTACATATCGAGGGAAAACAATGGATAATAGGGAATAATACCATAAAAATCTTTTGATAACAATATGTAAGGATATATTATTTAAATCTCTCTTAAATAAAATGCCTCGTTATAATGCCATTTAAACATTTCTTTAGCCAAAGTGTCTTGAGTGGAATCTGAGGTAAAATAACTTGTATTTAACTCTGCTAGATGGTAAGTATATGACAAAAGGTATAAATTTCATAACTTATTGATGACACACATTCCATGAGTTTGAAATGACATGCTAGCATGTCAGAGGGAGGCCAATGTGCCATGGAAAGTATGTTTTGGAGATTAGAAAGGCAGATGCAGTTCAAATTCACTTGTATGGATTTCAGGTGAAAGTGTAGCTGGAAATTTTAGGTCAACTTTTAAGTTAGAAGAAGGATAATTGCTTGTTTAAGTTATAACCAGAATAATTAGAAAATATGCTTAATAACTTGGTGGGAGAGGAAAATGTGGCTATTATGAAAGCTTTAAGTCTGTATTACATTTTACCTAATCATATGTTATTCCTCAATTTTCTTAACTTTAGAAGTTGAGAAACTATACTCATTTTCCTCAGAGGACCAGATCATTTTAAAAGACCAGCTAAGAACTTCGAGTGTTTCTATACTCTCCTTGCTGAACTGCCCATCATGCTTTTCTTTAAAATTCTGCCTGGACATCAAAGTCCAGTATAAATGCCTCCTCAGTGATTTTTCTATACATAGCCTAGATTTCGCTTCTCAACCCCTTAAATATCACTCTTTGGGAACTTATCATTTTTATCTGTGTATAGATATTTATGTATCTATCAATCTCCCCAACCATTTCCCTTGTGGACAAATTTTTTTTCAGTTAGTTCATGGGGCCTTTGCAATATCTTTTCATGATTGGCCACTGCTGCCCTCTATGCCTTTATTTGTTTTTTTCTCTAGTCTCCTCCCATTTCACATTCCAGATCTGCAAAACAATTGACTGTGCTCTGCAACACACAGTTACCTTTTATTGGGTTGTTTTTACCCTGCCTCTTCAGCTGGCTAATTCTTCTAAGCCTTCATTTCTCTGGCGAGCTCTCCCTTTTTTTGCAGACCCCTCCTTGATACTATGTTCATATTTATGTCCAATTTAATCACCCTTCTTTGTGTTTTTAGAAAATTATCTTCTGCTGTTGTAGTTAGCATTTCACACACTTGTTATTACTTGTTTTCTTATTTGTCTCCTTGAACAGAATTTCCCCTTCCCTTGAGATGAGAATTGTAGGGCATGTGGTCAGTGTTCTATAAATATTAGGGAACAAATATATGAATTACCATTAGTAGAATGTCACCATCATGAGAATTGGGAGTTTGTTTTGTATATCCTTATATTTCTTGTGCTGGGAACTGTGCCTGGCCCAAAGTAAATTGTCAGTAAAATAGTAGCTGCATCAATAAATGAATGAAAATAATTTGCATTAAAAAAAATTGGTTAATGAGAAGTTGTGTCATAAATGAGAATCATACTGAAGGGAACTACTAAGAATTTAAATGATGACAAAAAGATGAGAGTAATGAGAGCTTAATATTTGGAAGTAGGGAAAATAAAGAGCAGGAACAAGAAAGGATGATTGCATACTAGCTGCTGTTCTTTGACAAATAAACCCTTATTCGCTGAAAGTTTACCTTAGCATTTCAGCAGCTGATAATAATAAAAAGAGTAAGAGATATGAAAAATTACATGCCATTTCACAATCACTTCCGTGCTTTGTCTGTTTGCTCCATTGTGATGGTTCAGATGGTTCCATTTGACCCTAACCTCTGGCTGTTCCAACCTCCGAACCAATATTTATTGCCACATATGGGCTATGCATGGCAGCTGCAAAATACAGATGCCAAGCTTTGGAATGTATTTTTATGGCAGCACCATCTGGGGCTCTGGCCAGCCTTCTTTATTGTCTCTTGAATGTTTACACTAATAGCTTCGCCGGGCCGTGGCACTACCTGTGGGACATGCTGAGGGTCAAGCCGTTTATGAGATCCTCTTGTTGTTCTGGTTAGAATTTCCCTTTAAATGACTCTCACATGCTATCAACTTATTCCTTTTAATATATCTGCAACGTCTTACAGAAGTAATAAAATAGGTGGTCATTGAAACTAGGAAAGAAAGAGACTGTTCTCAAAATGCTGAGTTAGGATATCTTCCACGGATCCATAGTAACCCATTTGTAGATTTTGGGAAAACTATGAATACTCTTCTAATCTATTAAATATATTATGTAACACATTTATCATTGAAATGGAAGGCATACCTTAATATAGCTCTTTATCTAACTTATTGAAATAGCATATTGATCTCTAATTGAGGTGAAGATGCTCATAGCACAACTACATAGCATTTTAATTTCTGTGAAATTGAAAAAAAAAAGGCTTATTTCTCATCAATGGACTGAGTCATTTGAAGAGTCGCTTGCAACTCAGGATGTATAAAATGACTATTCGTGATCCTTAGGACAATGATAGCCATGATTGAAGAAATTTCTCAAAGGCGAATTACGTTGATTCATTGTTTTAGATCGCAATAAATCAATCATTTTCAATTAACCAATACAACACAAAGAAAATTGGGCGCAAACAGTCATTTAGTGTGTTATAACCAGCAAAAAGGATTAACTCGTGGAATTTAAATGACTAACCCAAGGTCACACAGGCCATAGAGCCAGAGTGTAAGTGAAGATGAGGTTTGTACAATTATTTGATGACAATAGGACTGACAGAGTCGATCACAATAATTGAGACCCTAAAACGATGAAATGACCCAATAATTGTACAATGTCCCCTTCACTTTCACTGCCCTGACACTTGTGCTGCCCCAGTGGGTAACCTCACTATTGGTGGTGGTTTGCAGCAGAGGATGGGGGAGGGGGGTGGTGTAGAAGACATAGAGCAAGGCTGCAGCCAGACAGGGAATATGAAGGAAACTGCATGTGTTTGATCTCTTTGAAACTGATTTCTGGTATCTGGGCTTCATGAAAATTTCACAGAGAGGCTGCCAACCCAGAATGAGTGATGAAATGAGGCACTCCCAGGCTCATGGTTCAAAATAGGCCTGTCACACATCTAAGGAGATATTTCAGGGTGAACAGAGAGTGTATGGGAAAGCAATTTGGTTGGAGTGCTGCCTCTGCTTTCTATGTCTGGAATTGAACCAGGTGATTCATTTAAAATAAGCCAGGTAGAGAGACAGAGACACGATTTTGGTACATGCTTGTATCAAAATGGCTAATGTGTGCTTGCAGAACACACAGGAGATTCACAGAAACAGACTTACAAGTTATGCAGCCACTTAAGAAAACAGCTACAATTAGATCCAAGGGAAGGATGATATTGTCTCCAAAGACACTTTAAATAGGAATGAGCTGTTAAAGCTTTTCTATAGACTGAGAATAGACCTTTTTAAATGATGTTTAGTCTTGGAAAGAACAAGACATATTGCTACACTGTGTTGTCAGTTCTCTAAGGAAAGGGCATGAAAAGGAGCTTTTATTGTGGCTTATTCCTTTGTTCTGGAGAATCTGTGCTTTTATATACAAGGATATATTTTAATATAAAATCATGATACTATTACAATTCATATATCATCAGTGAAATGTTAAGATGACAGACATATATGCTCATGTATATATGTGTGTACATATATTTTTTTTAATTGGTTTATTACCTCAGTTGGAAGAAAAATCAGTATAACTGTGGCAAAACTTCTCATTCTTCTGTTGCCAAAGAAAGGCTTTTCAGATTTCATCTTTTGTGTGAATGAAATTGAAAAGAAGTTTATAGTACTCTAAAATATCCTTACACTGATTGACACATTCTCAAATCTCCTGAAAAATAGTGTCTTAAAGTTGCCCACCTCATAATTTTTCCCACTTCAATGTTATACATTCTTTTTCTTGCTGGAAAATAAATATTTTACAAAACAATTATGGTTGGAAACAAACATCACCAAGTAAATCATTCCATACAGTGGCTAGAGGATATCTTTGAAGAAAAGTTCAAATAAACAGATATTCTCAAGTGAAGAATAAGTTATACGTGGTCGATAATGTCAAGTGATTGAAAAACACAACAAAGGCTGCTACTATTTTGTTTTTGTTTTAAAATCTATATTTTGCAAATTGAAAAGTAACAACGTTGTGGTGCTTAAATTGTTAAAGATGCACAAAGGCGAAAAAAAGTAGTGAGTTAAATTATCAATTGGAACCAGGTTTTTATTGCACAAAGTACCAGGTTTTTATTGCACAAAAGGGTACTTGTACTGATAGGTGTACTGGGAGCTGTGCATTCACAATGAGAGAGCATTCTCTCCATAAAAGTCTTTGATGGACCTTGGTTATATATTTTTGTAAGTAATGGATTACTAATTAAGAAACTCTTGGGGATTTCTTCTGAAGGGACCAGCTTCAAGTTGAACCTGGAAGTGGAGAGTAGACTTATCTTTCACACACATACAAAAATACAACATATATAACAAAAACTCCCTAGATAATGTATTTTAAAAAACCTAAAAGCCATCTGTGAAGTCATGAATATGTTAACATTGTCATTTAGCATCATAAATCAGAGTTAGAACATCATAAAATAGGCAAGTGATTATAGTAAATCTTTGAGGGAGCAGATGATGATGATGATGATGATGATGATGATGATGATGATGATGACAAGTGTGATGATAGCTAGCTTTGCTATGAACTAAGTTCTTCTCTAAGGATTCTAGTTATTAATTCACTTAATTCTGACAGCCGTTCTATATTATCTTCATTTTACTTTTGAAAAAACCAAGACACAATGCTTAAATATATTCTCCAAGATCACTTAGTTGCTAAATGGAAGATTTTGTTTTCTGTGTTATAGTAGATCTCAGTGGAACAAGTTGCAAAATGATGTGTAGGGTCATCTGATCAGGTATGGAAATTTAAAATTATAAATTATGGTACAAGTTGAAAAAAAAAATCCATGACTTAAAAGCTAAGTTTTAAGACATTTATCTGCCATTTTAAAATTAGAATTTCTATTGCTTTTTGGCCTTTTGGCTAAGATCAAGTATAAAATTAGAATTTCTAAAGTTTTAAATTTAGTGCTTATAACCAATGGAAAGTATAGCCATGATTATTTTTCTCTAAAATATTTAAGCCAAAATTATATAAGTAGTTATAATAACGCAGGACATTGCTTGCTTATTTTTGGATCTTGGTGTGGGTCTAAATTGAAAACTAAAAGATCCAAGGGCAAATTTCAGTTTTCAGTTTTATTCTTGAATCACTAATATAAATTTTTTGGTTGTTCGTTGTTGGTCAGATTTATCCTCAGCTTTTTTTCACACCAAACTGATTTTGTAGTAACTGCCATTCCACATAAACTTCTAGATTTTGTTCCCTTTCTAAATGTGTACATTTGGACAAAGGTTGTAATTTCCATCCTGATTTATTCTGCTTTACTCAGATTTATTCACAGCCATCAGAGGCATGTTAACTTTACATTTTTTATGGCCCCCCACCCCGCTCCCTGCATTGTGAAAAAGGCTGATATCTTCTGGGAAGAGTATCCTTCAGTTTTTCAACTGGATCCTTCTTGAGGTGTCAATATTTTTTTGTTTTTGCCATCATTTTTCATCACCATTCACAATCTTCCAGAATCACGTTTTACACTATGGTTATTTCTAGTATATAGTTGCAGATAAAGATGAAGGCTTTTATCTCTTTATCCCTTTAACACTCTCTATTTCTTTGAACATTTTATTAGTCATTGTAGTACTTCTGACAAGACTGAATAGGGAGCTGCCATCTCATTTGACTGTTAAATAAATGAAGAATATAGTTAAGGTATTGTATTTTAATATTTTTAAAATTAAAATGGCATGTAAGACAGACTATTAGTTCAGGTATACCACTGCATAAATATATCTTATTCCTGTTTCTTCAGAAATACCTTGAACAATTAGAAAATAGTTTGGACTGGTGATTGCCTTTAAATACTGAATTCGGTTACTTAATCTGTTGGGTAAGGCATCTATTAAAGAATTATTCAAACTTAAAAAACAATTTTTTATAATGTGCTCCAAAAGCTTCATTTGTATTATTTGATTCATCCTTACATCCTTATGACATAAAAGAAGGACAAGCAAAATGTTATCTCAATTTTCCAATTGAAGAATCTGAGAGAAGGAAATAGAGCCACTTGCCTACAGTTACAAAGTAGTTCAGAAGTGGGAGTAGCAAAAGATGCTATGATTGCTCACTGCCATTCCACCCTTTTTACATTAGTCTCAGTCTTCCTTATTCCTTAAGGTATAGGCCATTAGGGAATTGATCTTGGGAGGGGAGGGAGGGTGAACAAAAAACATCTGTTTTAAAATTAGATGGGTTTTACAAGTATATGTGCTTTGATATAATTTTAATAAGTGTATCATTGCCTGCTTTTCTTCATGAGAAATGATATAAAAGTGAAAAAATACACTTACAGAAATGAAATGAAAATAATAAATAAGGCCCTCTTCCATTTCCATTATTCTAAGTCATGCTCCTTGAAGCTTCAATCTCAATATGATGTTAATAGAACCATTAGATATGATTCATACCATACATAAGACACTTCTATTGACAATTTCATCTTGACCAGGGGTCAGTGGATCCATTACAATGCAAATCTTACTGTATACTTTCCATCTAAATCAAAAGAATTTGGTCTTGTGTCCCCTTTAATATGTTTCATGAACTAGAGCCCAATCTCGGATGTGAAGTACACATCTGTGTTTCTCATACTAAATCATGCTTGTGTCTATGTGCTCTCAATTTAAAAGGTAATTAATTAAGTTTTGCACTAATAGACTACCTTGGAGTATTTAAAGAAATACACAAGGTTTAAAAGAATTTAGGTTTGCCCTTCTAATATATAACAAAGCACAAGAAAGTATCTTTCATGGATATGTATCTCAATATTTTTCATGTGTATACAGGTATTCTTCATATTATGTAAGATATGCAGAATCAGAAAGTTTTCCAAAAGAATATACAGAGCCAGCCTTATAATGTACAAGAACAAACTGAGGTTTCAACCAGTTTTTCAGATAAGCTGAAGAATAACTCAGGTGCAGGCATTTTTTTAAAACGTCCTCTTTTTCCTCATGCTATTCATTTCTAAGCTGTTCTTTCTTCATCTTTTTTTTTTTTTTTACATTGATCTTGGTCATCTCTTGAAATCCTGCTCTACTCAGTGCTCCAGACAGCAATTGAGTTGAAACCTATCTTTGATCTGAGCAATAGCTGAGCCTGTTCTTGGCCACATTTAAACTTCAGAGCTCTACTGATCTCCAGTTATCCTTTCTTTTTTCTTTTTAAAATTTTTATCTATTTTTTTTTATTTTTTATTAGGGCATAATTGACATATAGCATTATATTAGTTTCAGGTGTACAACATAATGATTTGATATTTGTATATATGGCAAAATGATCACCATGATAAGTCTAGTTAATATCCATCACTATACATAGTTACAATTTTTTTTTCTTATAACGAGAGCTTTTAAGATCTATACTCTTAGCAACTTCTAAATATACAATAGAGCACCATTAACTATAGTCACCATGTTGTACATTACATCCCCAGGACTTATTTATTTTATAACTGGAATTTTGTACATTTTGATTCCCTTTATCTACATTGCCAACTCTCTACCCACCTGCCTCTACCAATCACCAATCTGTTCCCTGTATGTATGATTTTGTTTATTTGACTTTAGTTTCACATATTAATTAGATAATATGGTATTTGTCTTTCATCGTCTAACTTATTTCACTTAGCATGTCTTCAAGGTCCATCCATGTTAACACAAATGACAAGATTGCTTTCTTTCATAGGGCTGAATAACACATATACATATATGCATATATACATTTATATACACACACACATAGTGTTATAGAGAGTGTATATTATATATTTTTATTATATATTTTTCCATAGTTGCTGTACCAATTTACATTTCCACCAACAATGCATTTGTCTCTTGTTTTTTATCTGTTATTTTTTTCTTTGAACTGAACTGCTGCTTCTCCCCATTTCTGCTGCCTGTGAGCGCTATCTGTTATAGATGAGATTGAAGTAGCAGAGATTTGGTTGAACATGATCACACTTAAGGGCCTTTCCTCTCCTGGGATTCCACAACTTTACAGCCCCGCTATGGAAATCACAACTCCCCTCTGTCTTTCTTTCACCTTTTTTGAAGATTGGGTCATGGTGAACTTTGAACCAGGCAGAGCTGTCTATAAATCCCTATTCTACCTCTTCTTACTGTGTGATCATGGGCAAATTCCTTAATCTTGCCTCGTTCTCATTGTGTCTCTTACAAAATAGTGATAATAATTACCCATATCAGAAGATTGCTGCAATTATTCAATGCAATGGTTTAAGTAACAGTCACAATGCCTGGCTCAAAAGAAACACTTCTTCCTATTTACCTTCTTTTCTTTTTCATTTCCACTTCCCCCTCCAAATATCCTGCTTCTGTGAAAAAAGTTTAGCTTTTTAAGTGTACCATTAGCCAATCACATTATTGCAAACTGATGAACTTTTTAAATATTGATTCGTTTTCAGAAGTGTTCACTTCTTGTTGGTTTCCGAGTACTATACAGATTTTTTTTTTCATATTTTAAGATATGAAAGATATTCTTAGACTCACAAAGCTTTAATTTTTTGTGCAAAACCACTGAAACATAAAAGTTCAAAAATTATGTAATAAAACTAACAACTGAATTTATACCAAAAGCATCTTAACTGAGATCTATTTCGTATACTGGTTCAAATGTACCAGGACTACCAGCTTCAAATTTTCTCTCTCCATGTAATTGGCAGCAAAAAGAACTAGTTGCTTTAGTGCTGACAGTCTTATTTGAAAATGGACAATGTCTAAAAAATGCAAGGTGCTTATTTTAGAAATTTTTCATTAACAAACAGTTCTTGGGAGTCACAAGGAAACAGCAGAAAAAGAAAAAAAGATAAATTAATGTGTTGAAATTTCATCTTCCCAGGTTCAATTTCTCATAGGCATTCTGACCTGCTTCACTTGCACCTTAGTTACTCTGTAGGACATATCAGATCACTCTGGAAAAGAAAAATGTATATTGTAAAGAATTAGGGTGTTTATTAGTGGGTTGGCCTGACTATGGAAAAAAATTCTAGTGTAAAAAAGATGGGTTGCCGTATGGGGTCGAAATGAATAAAAATAAATAAAACAGTTTATGTGTAAGTGGGGCCGATCCCTCTTGCCCATGCATTAGTGCCTGGCTACGGGAAAGTAGTAATTTATTGATGCAGATGGCTATGTAAAGTGCATGCAATTTGTGAGGGGGCTTGACCCTTGACTGATGGGCCATATGTTGTAAAGCCCTAGGGATGTCATTTGCCTCAGCTCTCTTCCTCTCTCTGTCTCTGCACCTATGGTCCTTGTTCAATCACCACATATTGAACTATAGACTTACTAACTCCCCCAATAAATCTCCAACTAATGGCTCACAAAGGCCATAACTTAACCCTTTCTACACAACAGAGCACATTATTTTGCATCATGATCACACTCAGTGAAATAAAAGATAAATATTATATGACCTGAATAGAATAAGAAAGCACATTGTTGTGACGTGCCATTCCCTGCTGGGCATTCACTGTATTTGGATGTAGTAGAAATGCTTTGAGCTTGCTGAATTATATCATTAGCCTACCATGTTATAATTACAGCTTACTGTTATAACATAATTCTTGAATATCGTTAATACACCACACTAGAGAAACATTTAGTGTTTTTTAATTAGCTTCTTTTGTCTGGGTCTTCTTTTTTCTAATAAAATATGGAACCTATGCTCAATGAAAAATACACATATTTTAATTCCCACATAGAAGCAAGTTTAAAAAAAATATTAAGGCATTTGTATAAAATAATGGGAAAAAAGTATAGTGTATGTTTTAATACATAGTGTACTTCAATTTTTCATTAGAGTGAGTGCCAGCAGAAAGACTTCATATCATAAACGTATTAATTCTTAACATCAGCACTGGGATCTTTTAATGTAGGCTTCCTAAATCTTATATGTCTCCTGAAAAAAAATGATAATACTAAAACTAGAAGAAGTTTCTGCTTATATATTGTGATAATTTATTTGTCCAATCAAACAGAGTAAAACAGAAGAAATACAATTTAACGACATGCTTATCAGTACAATTTGCCTAATTTTAAGAAAGCCAGTCAGTTGAAACATGCTCATGCTCTTCACTTGGATAAGAGAGGAAAAAGTGTATATTCTACAGAATTTTGAGAGAATATAATTTCAGATAACACACACATATCTTTTGCTTATTCAGAGTCTGAGTAGCATTTTCTTATTCATTCCCTTTATTCTCTTTTGGGCAATACTCTTGACAGAATTGACAACAACTGAGAGGCCAGAGGTATATCAGAAGAATGAAGGAACTCAATACCCTTGGCTGGACTCCTGAGTTTTCTCAGAGCAACACCCATCTATACACATAGTAGTAAGAGCAGATTATACCTGGTTATATTCTGTGTTTGTAATAATAGGCTTCCCATACAGCAATCTATCTTCTAGATTACTTGCTATAGTGTTCATGGTGTGTGTACAATGTGCTTTATACAATAGTTCATCATATATTAAATAGGTATAAAATATTTTCCTTTTCATCATATTTGGTTTCATTTCTTTTATTGGTATAAAAAGATTCTCATGATTTTTCTTCTTTTACCTAATGAATAGTTTTCTCACTCTATAGTAAAACTCCAGATCTCCAAGTCAATTAAAAGACAGATGAGAGAAAAGTTGACTTACACAGACGATACGTGAACATTTTTTTTATTTTCGACTCACTAGTTTTATAAATGAGGACAAGTGGTGAAAAAATAAATAAATAAAATATACAGAAAAGAAGATATTGTCTTCTGCCCTAAAGTTGACTTAGAGCATAAGATGTAGCCAAAAAGCAAATAAGCCTAAATAAACCATGCGTCCACAACTGCATTTCAATAATTTAAACATGAATCCTTTAGGCTTTGATACGTCCTTTTTCCACATGGGCTTTTCTTTTGGATTTTGACACTCCTAGCATTTATTTGGAATTCGTTTGCAAGTCACAAGTACATAGGATGCCTAGAAACCTTTAATAAACAATCCCCTTTGAAGCTATCGTTCTATAATTTAAGGAATTCTAATGAAACATGATTGACAGGGGGTTTCCCAAGATAGGGGGTCAGTATATCTACCTATAAAAGGAATGAACATTTCAAAGTATAAGTTGCCAACTTTCCTCCATATGGTAATGCACAAGGGATAATCACCTGTAATATATATTTCTGAGATTAATAACAAGCAAGGATGAATCACTGATATTATGGTTCTCATGTATGAAAACAGTTATTATTTGTTTTAAAATAAGCAAGCACTGCATTGCAAATTATATTAATTTTTGTTTTTAAAAACCCTCTTATTAAAATTTAAACATAACAACTAATGACACATGAAATATATATTTCAAAATATAAAGTTATAATTTAAGTTGAATGTCAAGTCTTAGAAAGTTGAATATGCCAACTACTGCTGGTACAAATGAAGGTTGAGAGAGTGGTTATGTTCATTTACTACATGTTTTATATCATCTTTCTTCTTCTACTTCACTTAAATAATGTAGCTGTAATGTTTGTACTCCTTAGAAACAACCAACAAACAGATCTTTTTCTTAAGAACATTCTAGAAGGCAGAAATCAATAACATTTTCTAAATTAAACTTTCTTGGCTCAGATTAAAAGTGGTTATTGACTTTTTTTTTATACTGGCCCATAAAGTATCGAGTAATCTTGCTATCATCAGAGCAACACCAAGCCACATTTTGATATCATCATAGTCGGTAAAAAAACTGAGTCAATTCTTCTTGTATATATACATCCAAATGAGTTTACATCTTTGAATTATTTGATTATCTGATATAACATGAAGTTATAGCATTGAACATATTAATGAAAATGTCTCAATCTTGAACTTAATGATCTAAATTATGATAATATAAACAAGAATCCCTAATCATTGATGTCTGAAGATTGCTGCTATTTACCAGTAGGAAAAAAATTACATAAAAGGTATAAAGATAGTTGCTTATGACTGAAATGACATGCAGAATATTTAAGAAAAAAAAAATTTTGTTTTTCTTTTTAAAAATAGAGTCTACAGCCATGCCACCCTGAACGTGCCTAATCTTGTCTGATCTCAGAAGCTAAGCAGGGTCGGGCCTGGTTAATACTTGGATGGCAGATCACCATCCATGGCAGATCACCTTGGAAGGAAGACCAGGTGGGCTGTGGGCATTAAAAAAAAAAAAATTAAAAATAGAGCTTCTATATCATAGTTGAAATGATACAGGATTTTATTTTCTACATTTTATGTAGAAAATATTATTTTATTAATGCATATGTAGGATAGATTTTTATATTCTGAATATTATATTCAGAAATATTCAGAAATTTCACATTTTTTGTGTAAAATTAGCATGGTGACATTATTTGATATCTTCTATATATTATATACAGTAATTCAACAAATATTTATTGAGGACCTACTCTGTGCTAAGTGTTGAAAAGATAACATTGAACAAGATTGCCATCTCTGCTTATAAAACCTTGCAAAGTAAACCACAATGATACTTATCTGAATAATTTCAACGTTTCTTTAATAATTGCTAAAAAAAAAAAATTCTGTAGTTGGAACAGAATTTCTAGAAACAGAGGGAAAGGTACTGGTAAAATTATAATAGAAAGATGTAATGTATTTTAGAGGATGAAATATTTACTTTATTTTATTTTTTGTGTTATGTTTTATTTTAAAAACATGGCACCATTCCTGACAGAAGCAAATGTGTCAAACATTAACTTAGAGTATTAAGAAATAACAGATAAAGGATGAAGGAAACGTCGACTTTGAGTGAAAAAGTAAGCGTAAACTGTGATTAGATCTTCTGCGATGTTATTCTTAGCCAGACTTTAGCTACAAAATTACATCAGCAATTTTTAAAGACATTTTTTTATTGTTCTCGTACAAGAGATAATAAAGTAAAAGAAAATAGAATCGCAAGTGAAAAACATCCAGGTACTACTCAGATGTACCCTGCTGTTCTTTGACTGTTGGTTTTGGGTGCCCTAAATTACATATTAGAAACTACCTTGTAGCAAAATGAGATGCCCCATAGGCCCTGACTTTACCTTTTTCATGTCCTTTCATCATTTTGAGATTTTTTCCTCATGGTTAACCAACAGCCTTTTCATCTTTTGAACAAGTTCTTACAGCAAGAGGGTTTGAGTGCTATTTTTAGCATGCCTGTGTGAGTGGTAGAGAGTAGTAGCTTCTTTGCCTGCTGTATAATATACTTCCCTGCAGAGTGTAAAAGAAAGTACTTAATTCTGAGCCTTTCATTTGGGTTAGTAACACTGCAAACATAATGTAAGTGGCTATAATTTTATACCATATGAGTGAAAACGTTTTTCTTTTCCTCTCAACCTGCTTGTTTTGCTGTGTCAAACTCAAAGATGGAGGATTAGAGCAATTGATATTTTAAATTGATGAACTAGTTTGAAAAACTCCTCAAAAAGGAATCCAATCTTTCTAATCAAAATGTAAAATTATTAGCGATGGGGAAAGATTTATAAATGTAAGGTTCACATCAATATTAAAGTGGTAGCATCATCCACTAGTTAATTTATTACTATATTTTTATCATAGTTTATCAGTTTCATTACTGTAATTGTGCCTTATCTTTAAAAAGCTTTCTCAGTTATTGATGAACTTAAAGACTTGCTACTCAGCAATTTTTAAATCAGGTTTTTTTTTGTAGGTAAAAGTCCACTCTTTTCAGGCAGACTGGAGCATGGATTAATCCTTGCTGAAGTACCATAATTGTAACTGAATAACTTCAAGTATACCTGGAGAATATTCATGAATCTGAGTATTGGATACAGAAAAAAATAAGAAGAATAAAGAAGTTTTACAAAGTTGTTACTAAAGTGTAGATAATATATTACATATAATTATAGAAAGTAATAAAATTTTCAAGAGAAAATTTTATTACTTTCTATAATTATGTGTAAATTTTATTACTTTCTATAATTATGTGTAATATACTATTCTTCCTCTTTATGGCTCTTCCTCTTTATGGTTCCTACTCTTGTCGAAACTTTTCTCTTAGTTTCTAATCTGCCATTATGGTGTTTTGATCTACTCTTACTTAAGTCTTGTTTAAAATGTTTAAATCTTTTTATGCCTTAATTTCTTGTGTTATCTGGTATGTTTGTTCTTTTTTAATCTTCAACATGGTCATCAAAGGTACTTTCTGTAGGGCATTATGCTTGATCTGTTTTCTTCCTAAAGTTATATAGGGGCATAATGGAAATTTTAAAATACTACTTGTTAAGAAGCAAAATAAATTACATTTTTGTAAAAAGATAATAGTAATAAAATTATGAGATGGTTCTTGAATATTGAGAACAAATAATAATTCTTTATAAAAATAATTGTTGGAAAGAAAAACCAGTTGAGTAAAATAATCTAATTATTTAATGTGCACAGGTATTAATATCATTGGTATTATACAAAAATTAATTTTACCAGCTATAATAGAGTAATGGCTCAGATTTATCCTCCCACCCTAAACAACTAGAAAACCAGACAAAATCAAGGAAATAGTGTTTTTCAAGTATCGAATAGCAAGCAGTTCAAGAGAGTGATGTCTGAGACAGGGGAAACAAAAAGGTAAGTCTTACAGTTGTTTTAGCTCTTCTGGGAGGCACCTTTGAGGCTACTATTCAAGGAAGGGCGGCTCAGATAGAGCTGAATGGTCTCACTGTTATAAAACACAGAGAGTCTGCCTTATCCAAAATTAGCTGGATAAAGCACTGGGGGGAAATAGTCTGAGAGTGGGGAGGGAGTGGGGAAAGGAGAGAGACAGAGCAGAGAAAGAGAGAGAAAAGAATAGAGACAGAAACAGAGAAAGAGACAGAGAGACAGAGACAAAGAATGCATGAGCATTAGAGAATTGCAGAGAGGACTCCTCAAATCTTTGGCTGAATATTGCTCAGTCCATAAATGAAAACAAAACAAAACAAAACTACTCAATACCAAAAATCTTGGCACTCACACAGAGCTAGGAAGAGTTTATGCTCCCACCAATGGGTAGGACACTCAGTAGAGTATCACCTTAGTAATGGGGATAAATTAGTCCTACCCTAATTTTTTCTGAACTCTGAACTTCTAACAGAGTTTAGAAGTAAACATCGAAAGGATTCAACTGACTCTGTAACTTAATTGCACATTACAACAAAATCCAACATTATTTAGAGGAATATAAAAAAGAATCTAACAAATAATTTAAAACGTATAATGTTCATCATTCAATCAAACATTACCTGGCATGCAAAAAAAAAAAAAGCCAAGAAGATATGACCTATATCCAAATAAATAAATATCAATCATTAGCAGTAATCCTAGACATAGCAGAGATGATAGAATTAGCACATAGTGAAGTTAAAACAGTTATAAACAGGTTCCATATGTTCTGCAAAAACATGAGCATGATAAAGACAGACATGGAGGATATAAAAAGATACACCTTTTAGAGATGAAAAATTATGTCTAAAATGAAAAATACACAGAATGGGATTAAGAGATGAATAGACAAAGCAGACGAAAAAGTCCACAAATTGGAAGGCCTGTTAAAACAAAATCAGTAAACATGGAAAGAAGAACACTGGGGCGAAAATGAACAGAGCATTACTTGATAGGAGGGCAATACTAAGTAGTCTACCACATATGAAATTAGAGAAGGGAAAGAAGAATGGAACAAATATTTGAAAAAATAATAACTGGAAATTTTTTCTAGTTGTCAGATTGATTAACAAACCTAAAAGAGAATAATCCTAAAGAAAATCATGTGACAGTGCATCGTAATTAAATTGTTGAAAACTGATGATAAAGGAAAAATCTTAGAGGAAGCTAACAAAAACAAAAGCAGAGTAATTACAAAGGAACAACAATAAGAGTGAGTAAATTCTCTAGAAAGTATGCAAGCTATGTGACAGTGGAACGACTAATTTAAATTACTGAAAGAAATAAAAGCAATTAAACATTCTTAACCCACTCAGTTGTGAAAAAGAACAAAGATGGAGGACTCATATACCTGATTTTGAGTCTTATTATAAAGCTACAGTATTCGAGACTATTGTTGAAAAATAATAGACATAAAGACAAATAAAATAGAATAGAATTCAAAAATAGACCCACAAACATATGATCAATTGTTTTTTGATAAACATGAGAAGGTAATTCAATGTAGGAAAAAATAGTCTTTTTAACAAATAGTGCTGCTGTTTGCAAATAAAAATATTAATTAATTAATTAATTAATTAAAGAAAGAAAATACTATTACTAAGTGTGCTACATAAGTATTAACTCAAAATGGAGCTTACCTTAAATGAAAGAGCTTACCACTGCAACCTTATTAAAAAACAAAACAAAACAAAACAAAAAAAACACAGGAGAAATATAAAGTGACCTTGAAGTAAATAAAATTTTTTATAAACTATTAAAAAAAAATGATGTTTGAATTCATTTAAATTAAAAACTTTTGTCCTTCAAACGACTATTTTTAAAACATATAAAATAAACTTATATCCAGAATATGAAAAGAACTCTTACACCTCAGTATAAAAACATGCAACTTAGTTTTTTTTTTTAATTTGCATAGGCACTTCATCAAAAAATACATATGAATGGCAAGTAAGCAGATAAAAAGGTGCTCATTGTTATTTGTCATTAGGCATGTGCAAATTAAACCACAATGAGATACTCTACACTTTTACTAAATTAGCTAAAATTAAAAAAAAAAAGAAAACCTGAAAATATTAAGTGTGGTTGAGGATTTGAAGCAAATATTCATAGATCAGTGAATAAACAAAGGTGGTATATCCATACAATGGAATACTACATAGCAATAAAAAGAATGAACAATCAATATATAATAAATAACATGAATGACTCTCAAAAACATTATACTATACAAAATAAGCCAGATTCAAACAATTTATGCTTTATGGTTTTATTTAAAAAAGCTTTTGAAAGAGATAAAATTTTATTGATCAAAACTGATTAATGGTTTTCAGGGGCTGAGTTTCAGGGAGGGAAATAACTGAAAAGGTCAGAGGAAACTTTGTGGTATGATGGAAATGTTCTTTATCATGATTGTATCATGAGTGTGGTGGTCATTATATGACTGTATACATATTTCAAGACCCAGCCAATTCTTTATTAAAATTGATTAATTTTATTGCATAAAAATTATATCCAAAAATAAATTAAAAATTTTTTTCACCTTGATGTAAATCTCAACTAAAGAATCTAAATAATCTAAATTTGACATTTTTTTTCGAATTTTTTCCTAAATTAAAGCTATACTGAGTTTATTAGTGAAATATTAATGGAATAATTTATAGCTTTCGTGTATTTCTAGCTATGTATGAACTGACTTTACTTCTAGTTCCCATGTCAGTGTTTGAGTAGAATAAATTGAAGCATAAATTTAAGCCCAAACTAAACACTTTTTTTCCAAGAAACATTTATCACGCAAGTGCATATAAAACACATGCATTTCATATCCAAATTTGCATCTAAAGTGTTGTGGGAAAATTAGGAAGCATATGGTCTTTTTTCCTTTTTTATTGTCTAAGAAGCACTAAAGCCAAATAACTTGGCATGATTCTTCTAGTTTCACTCTTTTAAATGGCTTTATTGTCAGGCAGATGGGGAGTGCTAGCCTCTTATTAAAATTACACTTGTATATATTGTTAGAATGTTTTATATTTATTCATGAAAATAAAATTTTTAGAATTGACATTTAAAACTAGCAAAACCTATCTGTCATAGGGTTGAGTAACAACTGTACCTGTCACTTTCCAACCACTTTGAAATATGTTGCAGTATGGATGGCTGCCTAATGAATATGCTGAGATCCAAGTTCATTTTAATGATGTTTTTAAATCTCTCCATTTGGAAAATAAAAGGATATCTCAGGCTAGGGATTGAAAAAGATGGAAAGGATGAATTTCAAGACATGGCATCTCTTCCAAATTGTTTTGGGAAAATAGATTTGGGAGAATATTATCACATTCTTCTTAATAAGTACTTTTTCCCGACTCCATGAACAATTTAGAAGTCAGTGCTTAAAATAGAAAGTCCTCAAACATCATTTTGTAGATTAATAAATTTAGACAGATGAATGTAAAGTCACATGTGATACAATCTTCTGTTTTAGATTAGAGCAAAAAGGAAGATTGATTTAAAAAATAAAGTTGGATATCTGTATTCACTCATTGGGATTTGGTAGTAAGAATTTGAAAAAGTGAAGGATGATATATTTTATATAATTAAAAATATTGCATTGAGACATGGATTTTTTAATTAACTATCTGAATTACTAATACTTCTTCTAGATTCATATTGCAGTTAGAGAGTAATGATTATTTGATAAAGAATATTTTGAAAATATAGAATTTCCTATTTGAAACATGAAAATCTATCTCATAATTTAATAGATAAATATATACATTAACATACACCCAACATAACAAACATATATACATACATGCATACATACAAATCAATATACATACTTAACTTTCAAAACTTGATTTGAAGACAAAACTTTTAGACAAAGTTTTGAAGAGACATTGTGCATGATTAGGAAATTTTCATAAGCTTGAAGTAAAAAGTAAACTTTCTGTCATTCAGAGCTATTGTATGTCAGGACCCTTTTAGACAGAATGTTAGCATCTCAATATCAGATCACTATGGAACTCGAGTGTATGCAAAAAGCTTACCAAAATATAATGACCACATTTGAATACACATTACTTTTTGTGGCTAAAGATACTTCTGTTTCTCTCTCCAAGAGAGTTGTTCTGCATCTATAGTTTATTCTTGTAATACAGACAACTAGAGAAAAAATAGAAAAAAAAAAAACTTGAAAAAAATGCAAATATCTTTACTTTTTTTATGTGTCTCTTTTTTATTCTACTGTATTCCTATTTTATTAAATAATACGTTTTTCTCCCCATACTTGCAGTATTGGAATAATTATTTTTAACAATATATCAAAAAAATAAAGTTTTATAATATAAATTGTCCCCGAAAAATGGTGCAAGAGTTTGCCAGGAACACAATTTGGTGTACAATACTATACAAAATATGTCTTAAAAATTATTTTCTCTTAATTAACTCTTGATGAAATATCAATAGTTATGTGGTGTTTGGGAGGGTATGTTAAATCATCCTGTTCTTTGGGACTTTTAATTTGTCTACATAAAGTTGTTATAAAAAATGGAAGCATGAATTCTCTAAATGATGATATCTAATTGTTTCACCCTTATATATGGTGCTAGGAAATACTCTATGAATCGTGCAAACATATCTATGTTCTTGTGATTTACTTTGTAATTTGAATGGATTTCACAATGGAGAGGTTGCAAAATCACTAAACATGCCGTATAAAAGTTATGAATGCTCCCTTCCATTCTTTCTATATATTTTAATTGTATCCATACTTTTCTAGGTATGTCTTTCCATGTTAATAGTTAATAGATTGTATTTTTAAAAAAACAAAAAAACTCTGGTATCTGTAGCATAGTTTCTCACCTTTTTTTCTTTGTTGCTCCTTAAAGGAGTTTTTAAATATTTTTTTCTTAATTACTATCTCATGAAATTTTAATCCTAAAACTTCACATCTGTTTACGTGCTGTATATGTCTGTGCTTTTATATGTAAAAAAGACTCTAATTTTCGCCCCTCCCCTCCTAAGAATCTATATTTGCTCCTTGGGATTAGTATTACTCCTGTTCAGATAGCCTGCTGTGTCAGTGTTAGAGTGTTAACTGTAGTTAGGACACATTCTCATGCATAGGGAATTTTTTTCCTATTCTGTGTTATATCTCCTTACTACCATCCAGAAATGCTTCAATAATTTTATTAATCAGAAGAATTCAATTTTCTTTGTCCATTTCAGAGAGAACATGGGGGCTGGGAAGAGATGAGAAAGAATAAGTTAGCCTATTTTCCCTTTAAACAAAGAGCTTAGATTTTGGTTCTCATAATTGACATATTTAGAGTTAATATTTGTTCCATGAGCAAGAGGCCATGTAAATCTATTTAAAAGGACATGCTGATGGACTGAGGTTGCCTATCATTGTCAATTCCACTAGCTCCTGTAGATTCCCACTATGTTAATGATGATATGAGTATCCTAAGTCCAACCTCAACTCTAGCCTCCTAAACCCACTGTCATTGATCTCTCTCCAACTCCCGTAAATAGATATGAGTTCAGGGATAATATCCTGGGCCTAGGGATAGTTTTATTAGGAAATAAATGTAATGCAAAAATTCATATACTAATTTTATAGATTAGGACATTTTGTACAGGATATTAATACATGAATTATTAAAATTGATGAAATATTATTATATGTTGAGTACTATTGGAAGCTAAATACATAGCTATTAACTTTACATAGATTTTCTAATTTTATCCTCACAGCAAACCTATAAGATAAATACTCCTATTATCCTTATCTTATATATAAATAAAATAGAATCTAAACTGCATTTTAAATATTGGTCTTAATAGCTAATTGTATTAATGGTTAAATGAGAGATTATAAATTAAAAGTTGACTGATTTGTATTTTACTTTTTATATAGTGCCTTTCTACCTTCCTCATTGTGGAGATGAAATAGTAGCCATCAGTACTTAAACAAAAAGAGTCAAGAAACACGACTTAATCTCAGAACTTCAGAATTGGCTGTTTTGAAACACAATTGTCATAATCATGATAATAGTTGGCATTAGTTAACTACTTACTAAATCATCTTTACCCTCACAGCAGCACTTTTATTTTACTGGAGATAAGACAAAAGGTCAGAGATGCTAATCATATTCTTTAGTCTCTAGATCCTAATATTTTTATTAGTGATACTCTTGATCATTGAAATGAGAAGTGTGAAGAATAATTTAAGTAGTGCTCTGTGAAAACTGAAAATGTCTTACATATGTAGTTACAACAATATAAAATGAGCACAGTGCTCCATTAATTTTTAAATATTTAAAATTTTGGAACCTTATATATTTTCTATATATAATGCCTTCATCTACAAACTTAATTCTTTTGGGTTTAATAAAATGTACATTTCCATTTGAAAATTTTCAGTAACTTAATGATGGCATTGCTTACACAGGAAACATTATGCAAATGGTTGCAATGAAGTTTATGAGTTTAGTTAAGCTTGATAAAAAGTTTGTAATTAACAAATTAGCATTTGAAAGAGACATTTGAATATGCATAGTGAAAATTCTGCTTAACTTGTGGGGTGTGTTCATAATGATTATTTCAGAATTCATGCATATGTATCTTTTAACCTGCAAATAGTTGAAACCTTAGTGGACTAGTTTGGAGCTGGCTAGTTTTTGTTTTGTTTTTGTTTTGTTTTGTTTTATTTTCAGTTAAATGACTAACATTATAAGTAAACCACCATGAATACCTATCCTAACATTTGGAGTCTTCTTTAGTTTTCTTTTTGATGTAGTATTTTATTAAATATTAAGAATGCAAATTAAATACTTTCTTATGACTTCAACATGAATGAAAATATGAACATAACAAATATGAAAACCAATCTTGGCATCTGCCCTTTCCTACCAAGTATATGCTATGCACTGGACTGTTGAGGTTAAGGCTTAATTTATTCTGTATATTAAATCGTGCTTTTGGGGTTGTTTAGACTTTGGTGTCACGCACACATGGATATTTAATTATTAACAGATAGAGAATACCCTGTGTTTACTTAAAAAAAAAAACTATCTTATATATTTACTTCAGTGTAAAATATATTTTAAGTATTTATTTGTGTAGCTCGTGCCCTTTATCTGTTTAAGGAACTTTACTAATTATTAAATATTAGACATGATCTCAAATCTTTAGTATTAGGGGCTATTCTCCAATGCAAAGTAGCTCTCTCACTGATCCTCAGGTGTTCCATTCTTGTCTGGACTCTATACTGTTTCTTGTGCTTTCCATAAACGCATGTCATTAAACTATTTTTGCCACCACCTAATGCTTAGACAAACATTCTGCCATCATACCTTACCCAGCTTGCTTATTCCACAATGGTATTTTCCTTGTAAATTTATACAGAATTTATGATTAGTTCATTACATCCCTTATAAAATACTATATAACAAGTTATAGCTAATTTAAATTTATAATTGATAAATATGCAAATGCTTTGTCTTTCATGCAAGAAGAGAGATATCATGTCTTCTGTTTATTTGGTCAAAACCATAATATCTAGTATGCAGCTAAGGACAGATTTGGCTTGACTTGGCTTACTGAAGGGATAAGCATCTCTTTCTGATAAACTCAGTTTATAAATTTATTAACATTTGTAATCAAAAGGAATGATCACACCTATAGACATATAAAATAAGTAAAATGTTTTTTGCATGCTAGTTTGATCATAATCCTACACTAGAAAGTAAGACAATTAAGTTGTCTTATGAAACCCTTGTCAACAGTATGATCCATGTATTTTAGTTTCCTTCTTTTGCTTTATAAGTTTGTTGTGATGACTCTTCTTTTTGAATTTCTTAATAACCTACCTAGTCCCAGGAACTCTTTTGTGCACTGATGATATAAAGCCAATCAAAATCTACATTGGAAGAGCAAAGTAACTAAGAATCAAAATAAGGTAGTGCCTAACACTGGCTCCATGGACTAGACAAATGACACCTGAACAAAACTGAAACATAAGGATGAGAAATATTGTAGGTATAGCGAGCACAATATGCAAAGACATGAAATAATAAATATGCAAAGGCAAGCAATAATAAATGTCTCTGGAGAAATCAAGTGTAACATAAAGCTGTCTGGATTATCATATGTCAGGTTAGGAAGGACATTATGTTTTGTGTTTACACTTTCCAGTGTAACCTACTAGAAAAAGCAGGCTTTCAGTAGTTTCATATTCAATCTTCACTGAAGATTTCTGCAATTACTCATTTTCCTATGAACATGACCTCGATTGACAGTGGATGAGTCCCAAACCTGCACTCTGTGGTTTGAGCTGTCCAAATTAGATTTGTTGTATAGTTTTATCTCCTGAGAAAAATCAATCTCTCATTCTTCTGTTAAATCCCATAGTTCAACTTTTTCTTTTTTAATTTTATTTTCACAACAACAAAAGAGCAAAAAAATATTTATAGATAGCTTTAATATAAATTTTTACTGACTTCAATATACAAAATCTCCAGTTAGATAATAACTTTTCCATATTAAGTTTGTACTTTGCATTAAATATAAATAAATATAAAGAAAAAGTATTAGAAATATTTTTAGAAGTGTATATATTTCGTAAGCTCTCAAAGTCAACTGTTGGAATTCATCATATTTCTACTGTTTTTTCACTCTCTTTTTATGGTTGAATTTAGTTTTTAAATAACGGAATTAAAGCATAAAATATAATTATTTTATATAACTTAAAAGTATATGTAGACTATAATAATGTTATTGGGTGATAGCTCACTAACATTATACATTAAACTTGACTAAGTGACCAGAACAGCATGACTATTCCATGGCTGCTTCCTTTAAAGATTCTACTCTTTGGTCTTTAGTAGTTGCCATTCTTTTGTAATTAGTACTATAAATAAAAAAAGAGATCTTAGTGATGAGGACAGATTTCTCCCTATAAAGTAGAAATACATAATTCGTATTAAGCTTAGGAGAAATAGATATGGTATTCATAAAGCTATCTACAATCATTCATCTCTTATAAAGTGTCATTTTACTGTCAGATAAATGAATTCTCAATGCACTTAGCAAAATAGTATAAGTATATCTATAGAGATAAGGTCATAACTTAAATAAACTCTAATTCATTTCATTATAAGCATAATTTGATCTGGTCATTGTTAGGCTAAAATCATAATATAATTAGAAAAAAAATGGATCTAATTAATTTATAAATCTACTATTAAATTACGGTTTAACTAGACTGAATGCTTTACTAGTATACAAAAAAAGTCTTTTATATATGAAATAGAATACAATTACCTAATTATTGGACTTTTCTATTGAGTAATTGATGTTAGTGTAAGAAGCTATTTGCTTTTTAAAAAATTTTAGTTGTTATTATAGACTTCAGGATCTAAGTGATAATTATGGCAGATTGAAATATTTTCTTTATAACTTTTTAAGGATTATCGTTGCAACTTCTACTATTAATATTTTCATACTTCCTGCAAATCACTGTGAATTTATTTTGGTCTACATCTAGAAAGACCAGAAAAACATGTATAATATATGTATATAAAAGGGAAACAAAAATGCATGAAAATATCTACTTGTGTATACTGTTAAGCTGGAGAATTAAAGATGATAACCCTTTTTACCGTTCATCCGAGCGTGAAAGAGCAAAAGAGATTCAAACTTCATTAATTGCTCTCACACAACGTTACAGGCCACCTGCACTTGAAAGAATTTACGTTGGAGCAGATGGATTGCTGAATGTGATAGCAAAAATGTTCAGAATACTTCTTTTAAAAATAAACTGGATTTTAAATCAAGGACAAGCAAAGAATACAGTTTACAAGGTGACAGAGGTTTTGCTTTTTCTTTTGTTTTTAATTGGGACTTTTTTAAATGACTAGGGCACATTTTTACCTCTAAAATAAAAATATACATACTAACCACTCTTTAAAACAACTGAAGTTACATATTTAAATTTATAGAAGATGGCATGTTCATTTTAATTTTGTTGCGTTTATTTGTTTTTTTTTTTAACCTGCCTGACTGGTTTCTTTTACTAACTCCTAGATCAGTGACATCCAGCCTTTGCCTAATATAACAATTTTCACAACTCTGATTATCCAAGCCCTCGAATTGTTCCATAATGTAAAATAAGTGAAAGAGGGTTAAAGTTAACTTTTTGTTGGGGAAACTCATTTTCACTTGACATGTGATTCTGGCTTGAGCTCTGAAATTGCATTGATAGGTCCAAATCACATACTATGGAATAGCGAGTTAAGATGGACTCAAACTAATACTTCTGGGTTCATATACATTATGCTTTACTTTTGCAACATATTTTAGTTTTCATATTTTGCAAGTGTTTCTACAGCTTCACCCACAAATTAAGTTTTACTTAGAATTTGCATTATGCTATTTTCAAATATTCTATAAGTATCGATAGACTAAGAGTCAGCAAGTTATAGCTAGTAGGCTGAAAATGACCAACTATCTGTTTTTGTAAATAAGGTCTAATTGTAACATAGTCATGCACATTAATTTTCTCACTGTCTATGGTTACTTTCGTGCTATGATGGTAGAGCTAAGTAACCATAACAGAGATCCTAGGGCTCACAAAGCCTAAATATGTACTACCTACCTTTATGGGAAAAATTTACCAACCCTAATGGTTAGCATACTTTATAACCTAGAAAATCTCAAGTTTTCTTAACTTCTCTGGACATTAGTTTCCTTATCTGTAAAATAAGAATAATGGTACCTACTTCATGTGATTAAATGTGATAATATGAGCTTTTAGGAAAAGGCATGACCCATAGTAGGTTACTTGGCATCAATATTTTCTAAAGAATAATTCTAGGTTAGGTCATGGAACCTGAGAAATGAATTTTAAACTACATCATTGTGTTTTTTCCATTTTCTTTATTCAAATAATAATGTAGATAATGTGGTTTTGTATTACGATTGTGTATTTGAAGGTGGAAACCCTGAGTGTGAATGGCAAATAACTTTTTACTTGCTGTTTAAATAAGACCTTTAATAAGTAATGCAAACTCTCTAATCCTCACTTACTTATCTGTAAACTAATAATAGTAATAGTAATAATTACCACATGTACCGATAGCCTGCATTATTGTAAAGGACAAATGAAATAAGGAATGTGTAGCAGGGTAAATTAAAGGTACAATACAAATCAAAATTTTATTTTATTTATTTATTATTATATATGCCTACAGCACCTGGTCTTCCTAGGTGGTCTCCCATCCAAGTGCTAACAAGGCCCAACCCTGCTTAGCTTCTGAGATCAAACATTGGGCTTGTTCAGGGTGGCATGGCCCTAGACCATGGATCATGATTCCACTGGGATATGAACCCAGGACCTTCCACATGTAAAGCAGAAGTGCTAACTGCTACACTATGGAACCACGTCCCAAATCAAAATTTAAATGCATAATTGGCCTTACCTCACTTCCAGGCTTTGCACTTTGGTGGCAATGAATATGTGAATTTGTTTAACCAAGAGTGTTCAAGATGAACTCTTTACTGTTAGGTGTCACTACATGCATCAACATGGATGAACCGGATAGACATAATGAGTGAAAGAAGCCAGACCCAAAAGAGTACATACACTATGATCCCCTTTATTTAAAGTTCCACAACTAGAAAAACTAACCTTGATGATGGAAAAGATTATCAGTTACCTTTGGGTATGTGTATGGGGAGGTAGGCAAGGGTTAATGTTAAAGATTTCTGTGAGGCTGGTAGTGTTCTAGAACTTGATCTAGATACAAGTTATATAGATATGTTCACTGTGCACATTTTAACTGACCTGAACAATTATGATTTGTGCACTTCGCTGTAAGTATATTTATACTTGAGTTTAAAAATGACTACAAGGAGAGAGAGAAAATCAAATAAGTATATCCACTTGTTCTGCTTTCAGAATCATAAAAAAAGAAAAAAAAAAAAGAAAGCTTTTTGGCCATCTGATCTATTCACCTCATTCCAGGGCTTACATGCTTGCACTCACCCTCCTCTCCACTGCCCCATGTAGTCCACCAATGCTCACATGTGCATGCATACAAACATGCACACACATCTCTATAATCGCTCTGCTTTGGGACTCTACTTTGGCCAAACTTGTCTTCATATGGTGCTTTGAATATGTGATTTTTGACAGAATTGGCCTTTTATTTTCCTTTCTATATAAATCTTAAAATCTTCAGTTATACCTGAAGACTTTTCTTAACTATTTAAGGCATTATGACTTTTATGAGCTTCAGAGATCATTTTCCCTCTGCATCATACACTCATTGTGGCACTATTTTCTAAATTTCTGTTTGAATTTTATTTTAGTTATGTATACATCATTCATTTTCCCAGCCTATATACATGTTCTATGAAGATAAGGCCAAAAAATGGTCTTAATCTAGAGCTATGTTTATAGTGGCAATCAAATATATTTTTAAATTAAATTCTATTTATTTTTTAAAAGAGAATGCTTTGTTAGTACAAAACTAAAAAGTATAAAAAGCTATAAAGGGAAAATTAAGTCTCTTTCTCACCCTAACCTCTAAGCATTTCATTCCCTTCTCAGAAGTAACAAACGTTGCTGTTTCCTTTGTGCAAACTTCCATTGATATTTCTGAATGATCTGTGCTTATGCATATAACTTTGTGTTTTAGAAAAATGGTAGCTTGCTGTAGACATTATTTTATACCATGTTTTACTGAGTAAATCATAGGTCTCAAAGATCTTCCATATTGATAAAGAGAATTTAAAATATCCAAAGAAGTTAAGGAAGCCTAAAACACATGAAATTATGGGACAGTGTATTTTTTTAAACTGAGATATTTTGCAAATATAAAATTGCCTTCTTAACATCATTAGTGTAAGCTATTCTGGTAATTATTTTTGTAACTTTGAGAGTAATTGAAAAATAAAATGATGTTCATATATTGAACTATGCTAAAAATTGTTTTTCCACTTTGTCCATGTGGTTTTTCCTTATCCTTCACATAAGTGTACTGAATAAATATTTAGTCTATTGTTCTTGAAGTCTACTCTGAAAAATATGTGAAACATTCTTAATTTTTTCTTATTTGTTTGTTTCATTCTAGCCAAGGGTTTGTTTAAATTATATTTCAGAACTTTAGACCTTAGCAGATGTTGAGTAATATGCTGCTAAGATATAAGTGCAAATGGTTTCACTCTTGATTCCTTTGTACAAGTGAGAGACAACTTGGAATTCTAAACAGATTAAAAATAGAGCTTGCTGTTCATTTGGGCTCTTTTAGAAAAGAAGGTTCTCTGACAAATCCCTCTGCTTATTAAACAAAGTGCAAAAGCATTACATCTGGAGTTCATAAGCCATTGTTTTATGGAATTGATTCATCATATAAACCCTTCCACTCTTGAAATAAACCCATGAGAATTTGTTAAGTATGATGTGATATGCACACCAGCACACACATTCACTGGTACACATAAACACCCGCAAATCCCTCTATGCACACATGCTTCCTTTAGAGACTTGTGTGTGTATATATACACACACACACACACACACATACATACATACATACATACATACATATATATACACACATACATATATATATATATATATATATATATATAAATTATAAAGTGGAATTGTAACATGCTTTACAAACTAGTAGAGAATGTTTTACCATTATCTTTTAATGGATTTCTGAATCCAGCTACAAGAATTATTATTCCTTCAAACTGATAATCCCTTATATTTTTAATTCAAAGTGTTTTATGATACATTTTTTGATTGAAAGGAGAAAAATGAAGCTGGAATTACTTTTTAAACACGCCATCTCCAGATACTGAAGACTTTATTTACCTTCCTCAAATCTTGAAGCACACATTATTTCTTTCACATCTTTAGACTATTAGCATCCAAATTGTTCATTCTTTGAGAATAAAATTTAAGGAAACAGTCAGCAAATGACTGTGTATGTGAGACATGGATTAATGGAGGACTAAGATATTTGAGAGAAGATACTCATAGATTCTGCTGCCTTGAAAATTCCTTAGGAAGCTTTTCTAAGAGATGACTGCAATTCAGATCACTGAAAAGCTTCGATGTCTTGTGTTTTTCTTTTGCAGATTGTTATCCACATGTTCAGGAGGCCTCTCCCTAGAGTATAATTTAATGTAATTGACAGTCATTGTTCCTTGAAAAATTTGAATTAAATTAACATAAGTATGAATGAAACTGGTCAAATAACCACATACAGACTTTATTATTATTATTTTTTTTCCTTTAGTTAGTGACAATATTATGTGTAAAATTGGCATTTGACTATTAGGGCCTTATTGAATCATTCCAAATTTGATTAAAAGTGAATATATTGGTGTATAGTAATTTAAGTTCATGAAAAACTGTTAGGTTTCCCATTTAATTCTTTGGTTTATTGAAGAACAGAGTATTTTATGTATGTAATGATGAATTTTGTTCTTTCTCTTTTTACACTAGAATCAAATACAGACTGCAAAACTGACCAAGCATGAAATTGTTTTTAGAAATTGTGGGAGCTAGTTTAGATGGGAAGAATCAAACGAACAGTTGTTAGTAAAAATGTGTGTATGGAAAGGATGCTGGTAATGGATAGGTAAGGATAAAAATGGATATTAGCATAGGACAGAAACATTCAATGACAAACATCTCAGTAGAGTATTTGTGTGTTAAACCTGAATCCTTAAAAGCATACGAGATTTAGGGGAAAAAAGTTCTCATTGTTCTGACATCTTCTACACAGGAAGAAGTCTGGTATGGGTTTTGGGTCTTATGGTAACCGCTACTGTAAAGCAATTAGACTTCATTATGCCTGTGCTTATGCAATACTAATTAGCATGCCTGTTATGCTGTTTTCTTTATTTGACCATGTGACAGCCCACAGGTCTGACACCCTCTGTGAACCAACAGCTGAGGAAATTTTCAAGGTGGCAGATTTTTTAAAAAATACACCCAAACAAAAATGTAATCACACTTTTCCTGAACAACTGCATTAACAGAATGTGTTATTGCAATCTACAATTAGTGGATTGCATTCACTTGTACTGGGGAAAAGGTAATACAGAATAGAAACTATTCAACCCTATATGTACAAATTATTATACTTTGGGTCTAGAATTTAAAAATGTAGTAACACCATATTTTATTATCATGGAGAATAACATTTTACCAGAAAATCAGATTTAGTAAAGGTTTCATTAAAAGTTAGAAGCAAAGTTATTAATATAGTTTAGCACCATTACAGATCTCTGTGATAACCATCTAATTTATTAAATTGTGCATGTTATGAATTTCAGTCTGGACATTAGCTAATTTTGTTTTTGTTTGTTTTTGTTGTGAGACTGGCTGTTCGGTTACCAACATCATATACAATCACTGGCTACACAAATTGTACAATCTAGTGGTTGAAGTTAAGTTAGAGAATATAGTCTAAACTAATAAATATTAAAAAAAGATACATGAGAAAAGGTGCTTTATATTGTGAGATTGTGCATAGAGGTATTTGGCCATTTCACTTATTGAGAAAAGTATTCTTTAGGAGTGAAAATTAGCAGAGACCTGAAGTCAACTTGGAGGTTAAGCAGATGGCCTGAGATTAGGGTCACATACTTGGATACACATCAGAAGTACCTTGGGAATTTTGTTTGTTTTAACTACAAATGCCTGGTTCCCATTTCTGGAAAATCTGCTTTAATTGTTCAGGATATGGCCTGGGCATCAAGAGTTTTGGAATATTCTTAGGTGATTTTAATGCACAGCAAAGTTTGAGAATCATTGGAGAGACATTCTGGGAAGATGGGAAAGTCCTAGATAAAGGAAGGCAAAACTTTAGTAAAGCTGGAAGGTGAGTTACTGCTTCTGGAGGACAAAAAGAGGAGGGAGCTGCAGAGAAGCATATGGGATTGAGACTGAAGAGCTGGGAAAGAAGCAGCCAGGCTACACAGGGCTCTGTGGGCCCTGATGTAGATTTAAGTCTGATGAATAATGATAATAAACTATTCAAATCTTTTAAAAGACACGTTACCCAACATAAATAAGGTTGTACCTTTAAATGAACAGGAGTAATTTTTGAGATCAATAGTCAGTGGAAAAACTGAAAGCTTTTTTTTTTTTTTCCTAGTCTTAAGTTATCACAAAACTGGGATATGTATAAAAGAGCAAGATGATTCTTAAACAGTCATTAGATAAATCACTAACCTTCTGGTCTCAGCCATCAAAGGTGGATCTGAGCTGGACTGTACTGTAGTGAACTCTCAATTTCAGTTGCACTATATGACAATCATCTAGGGATATGAAGATAAATAATATAGGAATTGTGGAATATATACATATATATTCCTTATATATTTAATACTATTTTTAAGAGCAGTTTTAGGTTCATAGCAAAAATAAGAGGAAGACATAGAGATTTTCCATATACTCCCAGACCCCACACATGCATAACCTCTCTATTATCAACTATCTCCCACCATAGTGGTACCTTCGTTACAACTTGTGAGCCCAAACTGACACATCCTTATCACCCAGAGTCTATAGTTTATATTACAGTTTACTATTGTTATACATTCTATGAGTTTAAACAAATGTATAATTTCATGTATTTGTCATTATAGCATCGTAAGGAGTATTTTCACTGCCCTAAAAATCTTGTGTTCTGTCTATTCACCCAACCCCCTGGCAACCACTTATCTTTTTACTGTCTCTATAGTTTTGCCTTTTCTAGAATGTCATATAGTTGGAATCATACAGCAGATAGCCTTTTCAGATTGGCTTTTACCTAGTAATATGCTTTTCATGATTTGATAGCTCATGTTTTTTAGTGCTAAATAATATCTTATTGTTTAGATGTACCACAGTTTATCCATTCACCTACCGAATGGCATTTTGGTTGCTTTCAAGTTTTAGCAACTATGAATAAAGCAGCTAAGACATTGTGCAGATTTTTGTTTTGATATAAGTTTTCAACTCCTTTGGGTAAAACAAAGTAGCATGCCTGCTGGGGGGGGGGGGGGGGGAATTTTACAAAAACGGCTGTCCAGGCCCAAATCAGTCATCTGAGGGGTGACATCTAAGCATAAATTTTGAGGTTCCATAGATGGTTCTAATGGTCAGTCAGAGTTAATAACCACTGCTCTACTGAATAAATCTCTTCAGGTTAAATTGAACTTTGGGTGGTTTGATCTTCAGGCCAAACCAGAATCTCTTGGTTTTTGGAAATGAGAGGAAATTAAAATGAACACCCTTGGGTATTTGTCTAAGTGGACTCTTCACAGAATAAGGATGAGTCCTTTCAAGGCAGATCCAGTTAGAGGAAACAGTTTCCACACTGCTTGGTGATGAGATGACAGAATCCTTGTTTTCTCTGGAAGTTTGCCATAGATGGTATCACATTTACCATATTGCATTTCAATAGTCTGTCATCTAGAATCTAACTTTAAACATTTTAATTCTTTCACTTGGTTCTGATTATTTTTCCACATTTATGTCAATCCCACACAATATTATCAATGCCTCTGCTTTTCTAGACTTTAGTTAACACTCAGAGTCTGAACTCTTAAGTGTAAATAAAGAAATTGGCAGACAAAAGAAGTAGAAGAAGTTTGTACAAAATAGAAATGGAAAGAAACAGACCTTGAATATGGGTAAAAAGAAGAAAAACAGAACTTGTCTAGGATAGAAAGCACATTGACATGAAGAGGCATCAGAAAGAGTGGGAAGAGTTACTGGACAAGTGCCAAGAAGGTTGAAAAATCAGGCAGCAGATGCATGAGTCTGTCCATGGATGGCTACCTAAAGAGGCAGGGCATTAAGCTTAGGGGTTATTCAGCAAAGCCTCCTCAACCAAATAATAAATAGCATTAGAATCATCAAAAGATTCAGTGACAGGGAAATGAAGTTTGTTGGGTGAAGAATTCCAGAGAAATTCTGAGGGCTGTGACACAGATGTCAGGAAATTTTCAGTATGAATTAAACAATATTCAAACAAAGGTTGGAGATTGGAGTTTAGAATGAGTATTAGAACTATACCATGTAGCACTAGAGAAAACAGAAGGTCATTCATTTAAAAATAATATCTAGGAAATCAGGCATGTAAAATGATTTTCTAAAGGTCAAAGTTGGCAGCTTATGCCTTTCACCTCTATTGAATTTCAGAACTGAAAAGGAATTCCCAAATCATCCAGTCCAAACTCCTATTCTAAGAAATGAGAAAACTGAGGCTAAGTGATTTGTCAAGCTAAGAAATTTTTGAGAGTTAGACCTATGATCCAGACTGCCTCATTCACAGGCCTTTCATCTTCTCACTCTGTCATGCTGTCTTCAGACACGGGCAAAATATAAGGAGACTCAATTGCAGTGGGGCAATGTTTACATCAGTCATGGAAAATTGTAATGAGGGTTATTTAATACTGTGAAAGTATAGTGTTGAAGTAGGTGTATCATAATATTCACAGCTGACAAATAAAAAGTTATTATCAGCAGAGGAGTGAATGGAACACATTGGAATTCTGTATACTTGAGCTCACAATTTTTTCCGGTATAGACAGACCAATTCATTATTTATTTATTCATTTACTCACTCATTCATTCTTTCATTCATTCATTCATTTATGCCTCCTATGTGCATGACAGTGTGCTTGGCCCTGTACGTAGTGCAAGAGACTATGCCATTAAGGCACTTAAAATTAATGGAAGATAAAACTTATGTGTACATAAGGACAATAAAATACTGATTATGAAATGTGTGTTACAATATTTAGAATAGATCAGTAACCAGGAAATCTAAGGAGATAGAGGAGTTATTTTTTATCTATTGGAGCGAATAGAATTAAAGGAATGAAGGAAATTTCATGGGGAAAAAAGTAGACTTTGAACTAGATATTAAATGATAAGTAAGACATGTATGCTAAGAAATGGGGAGAAATATTAAAAGACGGAAAAGAGAACATGCATGAATAAAATTAGTGTGAAACATTTTTGAAAATAAGGTCGGGAAAATGAGTTAGAGCTAGACAGAGGCATAACATATTAGGCTAAATATATTGAAATTGACAATGAAATTAGAAAGAGGGACACTGGAATAGATAGAGATGGAAGGAGTGGTTATCAGGGAGAGTTTTGGGGAAAAAAAACCTTAGGAAAGAGAGCCAAGAATCATTTAGAGAGAATGAAGATTGAACATCTAGAAATATGTTAGTTCATGATTGCAGAATCTTAGTTCAGACTCGTTGAAAGGGGAATTTACAGAAGCAGCTTTTAGAGTAAAGATTATGACACATATGGAATATATACAAGAAGAATAACAGGTGAGGTTTGCCAACTAGATGGAACTAAAAGAAGGGAGATGGAGACTCCAAGTTAATTCAAGGATTCTAAGCCCGGGTGACATGAAAGAAGGCAGAACCATGAAAATAAATATGGAATGCAAATATTTCCATAGCACTCATTATATTCTCATACTTTGAAAAAGTACCTCATTCTTTCTTCCATAAACATGTAAATCTGTCATACATATTGTATTACGTATTCTATATACACAACATTGACATCAATGCATATGTTGTAACTTTAATCACTTTTGCACATTAGCATAAATTTAGAGTCAAAGAGAAATTGATACATAATTAAATATATTATGCAGGAAGGGAATCACATTTCCTGTTCAAGCTATTAACTCTACCTAGAGTTTTATTATTTATAGAACTTCTTTTCATGTTCCCAAATATATTCTAAGAAAGTTATTTAGAGAGCTAATTTAGTCTATAGAGCAACCACTTGAAATTGAAGATAATCAATAGTAGTTTAAGATTTAAACTCCATCTAGATATTTAGGCAGAGACCCAAAGAGATGGTTATTCCTTCTAACTCAATTTAGTACAGTGTAGGGAGTATGAATGTAGCAGCCCAACCCATCTGTTATTTTCTAATTTTAAAGAGGTTATTTTTACATCAGTTTTTAGAATTTTTAATTTTGTCTCTGCTATGCTACAAAAGATACTGGTGCTGACAGGGTGAAAAAAAAAAAGAAATTGTTGATTAGGGAAAGAAAAAATTGTGATACAGTAAATCTAGTCATATTCCTGTTTAGATGATATTTATTACTTTTTCAAAAAATCGTGACTTGTTATTTTCTCTTTCTCTCTGCTTCAGTTTTTTTCCCATTAAAATTTCAACATTTTGAATAATGGTTATCTCAAGAATGTCTTTATGGGAAAGATTTAGGGACTACAATCTGCCTGAAATAGCAGGTATTAGAGGACTTGTCTTAATAATAAATGTATTTTTATAATTTAGACTATATGTTACTGATTCAAATGGATAACAAAGTTTTCTAAAGATGCTTTCATTCAAATTTTTCATAAGATTTTTAAAGAGTCTAATTTCCTGGTATATTATTATTAGTAGTAATATTATTGTCAGAATAATTATTAATTGTGACCAGGAGAAGTGTGAAGCAGATCCCACCATTGCTGTAATATAATCGATTGCATTGACAAAATACAATTTATGAAATGCTACTCAGTAGTGGCTCCTATTAGTATTCAGCTTTCATTCACTCTTCTGTGAGGGCATGTGCGTGTTCATGTACTGTTCCAAAATGACAGGATTATATAAATATACTTTACACAGAGATCCATGTATTTATTTGTCAATTTATCCACTCACCAAATATTAACAAGTTCCTATCATACATATAGTTATAGATATCTAAATTCACATGTGAACAAAAAAATAAGATAACTCTTTATATACCATTTATTTGCAAAACAAGCATAAACAGTCAACTGAATTTTTTTGCTAACCTTTCTTGTTCTCATAATAGTTAAAATTATTTCTTTTAGTACAAAAACCAGTCTTCAAATATTATAACGCTCTTACTAGAGATACAGTTAATGTGGCAGGTCAACACATAACCCTAGAGCTAAACTGTTTAATTTTGTCATGTATTAGCTGTGTGTCCTCAGTCAAGTTACTCAACCTCTCTGGGCCTCAGTTTTCTCATTAGCAAAATAGGGTAATAACAGTACTTACTTCATACGGTGGTTGTAAAGATTGATTGAGCTAATACATGCAAATTGCTTGGAACAGTGCCCTGTTCATAGTGAGCACTTAAGTTTTAACTATTATTGTTCTGACTAAAGTCTTACTTCTGTTCAATCGGCCTACATAAGTATTAGGCTCAACTTCTCCACCTTCAATAATCACTTCTAAATAATTGTAAGTTGTACTAGCTAAGCAAATAAAAGCAATAAACCAATAAGTGCACCTCTATGTATTTCTATATATTTAAGGTATATATTTGGACTAGAGATTCTTAAAGATTAGGGTGATGTGAACATCAAATTTAGATGAAAATGCCATATTTCCAAATCTCTTCTCCACCATGTCTAGCTCACTCTATTATTTTGAAATGTTCAAAATCAACTATAATTTCAAGTGTCTATTGTAAAATACACTAAATATCCTCTAAATGATAAAGATAAAAGGATGCAGTAATATAGCTGAAATATATACTTGGAAGGCAGCAACAAAGGCTGTCTATGACCTTTTTACTGAGAAAGTGACCCAGAAAATGGCTGAGGAAATTTCATCATTTATTTTCCACCTTTATATCAAAGTCTCAGATGCCTTTAAATCTCTATCAGATAAAGTTGGCTTTGTGTTGTATATAAAATACAAATTGAGTAAGGGAATATTTTATCTTTCCTGTTCAGATTTTTTTCACCTGCCTCTAATAGAAAATAAAACTAATATATTTTTTCCACATAATGAACAGGTAAACTTTAATTTTAATCCCTCTATAGCTGGAATTCATAGGACTTAATGTGCTACCAAATTCAAGGATAGAATCTTGCTAATTCCCGGAGACTGTAAATTTGTTTTAGGGCATGAATGTACATCAGTACCCCCATGTCATTTTTTTTTCTATGTTGCTACAAAACACAAAGCACAATAGACTAAATTTTAAGTACAGAGTACCATGCTAATTTGAAATTTTGAATCCTAGAATATTTTTTATATTTAACTATAGATTGCACAGAGTGGACACGCAATAGATGAGTTGTTGAATAAATAGCAAAGGATGGGACAAATGAAGCTTTTTTATAAATGTGGAAAGCGAAAATAACCAATCCATATGTTTGATTTCAAGATAAGTAGAAAGATTCTTTTGACATCATATTTATTCCAATGGGAAATGTAAATATTTGGTATTTATAACAGTGAAAACACATAAATTTATTCTTGCAGCAAATATAGAAAGCACCTACTATGTGGATGAATGAAATAATCTACATTTCTTGCCTTCACAATACTTACAGTTGAATAGGAAAGGTAAATAAGAAGGCAATTAAAATATAGGGGCAAGAACTAGAGATAAGCCAAAGTTTTCTGGGGACACTGAAGGTGGCAATTTAAGATCATTGAGTGTTTTCAGAAGAATTAAATCTCATCTTCACCATTGCAAGGAGACGTAGTGCTGGGCTTCCTTTCCAAATAGATATGGAGACAGAAGATGAACTGATGCAGATCTCTTTAGTGGAAACACTTTCCTTCTCAGCACCAAGCTTGGCAGGTCTTATAGGTATCCTTAAAGTTTAAACCTATAAATATTCTACCTCATTAAGCATAAGGACCAGTCATGGACATATGCCACTAGTGTCCACTTCTCTTTAGAGATTTAGGGTGATGAGAAGATAAAAGGTCTGCTTACCAGATGGAGCTTGTCAGATTAGCAATTGGAGCAGAGTAAATATCGCTGTCATATTGTTTTGTGAAGCACAAAAAAACCCCTTTGTATAACGCATGTGCATATTTAATAGTTTAAAACAAAACAGCTCAGCAGAAGGTTGGCTGGCGGTTGTACCTCTAGCCGAGTGTCCATTGCCTGAAGGCACGTTTCTGCTTTTCTCATAATAAGGAACATTAGCAACCAGTGGCTTGAGAAAGGCAGAGTCAAATAAGTCTCTTGGGGCCCAGTCAGCCACATGAAGTGAGAGCCGTTAGACACAGCAATGAGATTACAGCTCCAGAAAGGGTTTACCACATATATTACCACATAGACTTTACAAGGTTGCCAGCTCTCTCAACTTAAAAATGTCAAATATGATTTAAAAGGTTATTATACTATCGAGAGGGAACGAGGATTATTTTCCATCACTGGAATTTCTATTTCATTCTGTTGTACCTACTGCATCTCACAAAGCCCAATATTGCTAAATAATCTGCTTTTATCTTTAATAAGTGTTTTATGGACCTTAAATTGGAAGAACCATTTTCACTCTATTTATATTAGAAAGTTTGATCTTTTCTGGTCGAATAACAATGTGATACATTTGGTATATGCACCTATGTATTGTGCTTAGAAGATTGTTCTTACAAGGGAGGGTAAATTTGTAATGTATCAGTTAGGGAGAGGATGCATAGGTAAATTGTAGTTTTTGGCAAATGTATTTGTAAGTCTGCAATATTTCATACTAAAATGATCCAGTGCAGTCCTTTATGTTTTATTTTCCCAGCTCTTTGAGCCTTTGGGGAATATTTATTTGCTCACTAAGAACTCTACTGGTTGCCCTCAATTATGAGTTAATTTAAGCACAGTTAGTTTAAAAAGTTGCTCAATAAAGTAAATGGCTGTTTTTCTTTGATTTTAAGGAGATTTTTATCTCTCGTTTTGCAACATTTGAAAAATAATCTTCAAGTGCAGCTGTTAAAATTTACAACAAACATCAAATTGTCATTGTAGAATTTTTAAACACTACATTTATAAAAAAGGTAAAACAAGGGATTTCATCTGCCCTTGTGGAAGCATTCTTCACTTGATTTCCTAGCAAATCACCATGATGGCTCTTTCTGAGTATGGGACCATAAAACCGTAGGTTGCTTATATACATATACAAGTCCTAGATTGCTCCGGGCACAGCAATATGTCAGCACTATGAGCTGACACATTTGGAGATGGTGTTCTCAGATGGAATGTAAAAAGGATAGAATATATTCTATGGTGTTGAAATTATGTCAGTTCCCCCTTTATCTTCAACTCTGAAACATTAAATTAAAATCTGTGAATTCACTCATGTTCATATGGGCATTGTTAAAATTAAATTAAAGCCTATGGTAGAAAGCATTCTTAGTCTGGATAACATCTTTGTTCCAAGTACTGTACCTGTTTAAAAATTACCATTTGCCATAGCGCAAAATGAACAAACAAAAAGACACAAAACAAAGAAAAAGAACAAAACAAAACAAAACAAAAAAACTACTTTGAATTTTGAAAAAAATACTGGACTTCATGTGAAAAAAATAAAATTTGAAATTTTCCAAAGCTTTCTGGTTAGAGTATAAAATTAGCTTTATAATTTGAATGAGAATGATCCTGAATATCTGCCTAATAATTAATGTGTGTGTATCCTTTATTCTTCTTCAGAAAACAAAAACAGATTTGAAGATTTTATATAGCATACATTTATTTCAAGTAACTTCTTTATTGTTATAAAATAAACCAATAAGCTATGGAGATATTTCAGGTTTAGGATGTAATGAAGACGTTTTATTTTTCCCCTTCTCTTTCACATAATAACCAATATAAAGAGAACAATCATTTAAATATTAAATGAAAATAAATACATTTTTTAATTCAATTTTAAAGTTTACTCAAATTGTAAATTTACTACAATAATGCATTTATATACTCAGTAACCAGTAATATATTTATGTAAGTATTGGATTTTGAAAGAAACTTGTTTAAAAAATTTTAAACATTACTTTATCCTAATTGGATAAAAACTTTGTTTTACAAATCTCTCACAGGGTTTCTTTTTATTGTACACGTGGAATACAATTTAATTAATAAAATGTAAATCTATGTACATCTTTTAAAAACATTCAATTATTTGTGCAAAGCAAAGTGTAAGTATAAACTCAGTTATAAAGCATGATTATTGTTATGATGAAAAATATCTTACATTAAAGTGTAAAATAAGATAAAAATCTCTTTTCTGTAACCAAATCTTAGCTTCTGTTAAAATAAACATACATTATGAAAATATAGTGAGACGCTACTTCAGGAGGTAAGTTTACTAATAGACCAATAAACTATTTCTTAAAGCCCAATTGAGTTTTGAAAATAAATCATTATTTTAAAAAGATGGAGACATAAACCACCTAACATATGATTTTCTTATGTCAATCTGTATGTAGGAAAAAAATTTATCTTTTTGCTACGGTTCTATAATAACAATTATTAACTGATATCTCATTTTTTAGTACAAGAATGTGTTATTCCAGAAATTTTGTTTTCAAAAGTCATTACAACATTTATTTAGAAATCTTAGCTCAAAAATCAAATGTCATGCTGATTTTGACTTGCTTTTATTGGGGACAAAGGCATCTTGTATAAAATATATTATCTCTACATTTGACAATATAGAATCTCACTTTTCATTCTAGTTATCCTTGAAAAATGTTCAATAATGCATCCTTGCCACCTCCTCTCCAACCTTAAAGTAGATATCTTATCACCTTAAAATATTTTACTTCACAAAATAATTGCAGCTTTGAACATGAATAACATAGCTATTTGGAAAATAGGGCACATATAGTGCTTCTGACAACAAAACTTCATTGGATGAGAAATCGAGTTACTACGTAGCCTTGCCTCAGCTTACTAGATCTGGTTTATATATGTTGGCGGGTGGTAGGAAAACGATGATGGGGAGATACCAAGCTCGTGGTTCCTCTGCATCCAAATGGAAGTAATTGTTTTGTTGGAACCATGCGACCTAGCACTGATATTACTCCTTAGTATTTGAAAATCGTAGATTAGAAAATATTCTCTAGAATTTAAGCCAGCTATTTCAAAATAGAGTTTATAATTTTGTCTAAGTTTTGAGGGTCGAAAACTCAAAAGCTTATAGGGGCCAACTGAATGGAATTAATGTGAATGGACTGCAGTAAGCTGGACAGTCCAGGCTCTGAATGAAGACACTCATGTTCTATTTAAACACATTGCATATAATCTTACCTGGGGCCCCCACTTCAGACTTCTTCATGAGGGTCTAACCATTCTTTATACCATTAATCAGGCTATTTAATGAAATGGGAGTAGGGATATTTTTTGTCAAATCTAAGAAGCATATGAAATTTCTTCAAGAAACAACCTGAGTTAAAATTACTAATTATGTGTGAGTTGGGTAGAAGAGATATTAATTTGATTAAAGGAGAACAGTTCATTTATTTCTACTATACTGAATTCATACAAAGAGTACATATTCAATGTGTATGTAAGGAATGTTAAATGTAAATATTAATTTGAAAATTTTCAGAAAACCTGATATTCATTCTTTTCATGGTAGAGGTAACAAGTCTAAGCCAAATATTAAGTAATGTTCTGTGTAAGCAGTAAGATCTTATTTAAATCCTCTGGACTTAATGAGATTCTGATTTACAATATCATTATCAGTTTTCCAGTATTACATGAATAAAAGTGTAATAAAAGATAAACATCAGAACATAGGAGTTCAGGGGACACTGGGCATTAATATATATGGGAGAAAGAACCCCCGAACAATCTAAGACTCTAAAAATTGTGCCAGTAGCACAGGACACATCTTAATAGACTTGGCTGAAGAGGACCTGGGAAGGGAAACAGAGAAGTCTTGAAGCTAGATTCCAGAGATAATAGAGCAACTTCTGGAGAATTTAAATAGTGTTGTTTCTGATCATTCTGTAGTAGCATAACTTTATGGAGTTATGACAGACTAATAAAGATGATCAGTGCCTATCAACTTTGATGGAATAGGTGAGACTAGGGAATTCTATAATTTTGATAATATTTAAGATGCCTATATTTGGATACAAATGCATTGCTTTACTCCATCCTGTTTAAAATTTGCACATAGTTTAGAAATACTGTATTCTTCTCAGATTTAGAAACTCATACCTAGAGAAGTTAAAATAGCTGACCATATTGTCACACAATATTTTTTCCACCATAAATCAGGAGGATAAATGAACGCTGGATTCTAATTCCGACTGTACTAATGCAGGCTATAGATATATACTTCTAAAGTAGGCAATTATTTTTGTTTATGATAGTAATTCTTAACCTTCACTATGGTTCAAGTTACCTGGGGAGCTCTAAAAAAACAAAACAAAACAAAAAACAAAAAACAAAAAACAAAAAACACCAGTGCACCTCTTCACCCGAGACCAGTTAAATTAGGATCTCTGAGACTGGGATCAGGCCATCAGTGATTTTTTTTTTTTTTAATCCTAATTTCTAGATGAGAGTGAAAACCACCATTTAGCATCTTACAAAACAAAATTTATTTTCTTTCTGCTTTATTTTCACATGTATTCTAATGCGTGTTGGTTGATATTAAGCCACATCTTAAGTATTCACAACATATAAATATATACATACATCATTCACAGAAATACAGTTTCTATGCTTAATTATTTTCCTCAAATAGAGATTTAGACCATTTAGGAGAAATGTAAAATTTGAAGCTAATTAGAAGAAAACGTGAAAAAGATTCTTCTTTTGTGTTTCTTGTTTGTTTGTTTTGCTAGATTCCAGTGTTTGAATCTAGAGGGAAAGAAAAAAGCTTCTGTTGATTGTTGACAGTGTGACTAGTGATTCATGCTTACTGGGACATTCTTTCATCTACACTCTCCTGGAAGAAACCACTGGATGATGATTAAAGACTTATAATTAGGATTGACAGATTTAGCAAATAGAAATATTTATATTAAATGTGGTTATCTGGCAACCTTACTCCTAAGAGCTTGGCTTTCAAGTAATCTCTACTCTAGATCAATTGTTTTAGCTTTTTCCCAGATGAGTGAAGGCAACTGCCCTCTTTGCAAGACTAAATGTCATCTTTTTCATCTCCAGAGATAGTGACCTAGCTAAAACTTCTCTCTGGACAATCCAGGAAGAATTAGACAAGAAAAACATTTGTATTTGAAATTCTGTTGAAGGGTCCATAGAGAAATTACTCTGATATTTAAAACAGTCATGTTTGAAAAACAACAAGAATAAGGCTAAGAAGTTAATGCTAAAAGTGATTTCCTTTATTTCTTAGTTTAACTCTTCTAGACAATTCATAGTAAATGAAAATGTGGAAAAGTGGCATCAGAAATTAGCTCTTTCTTCCATTGATGGCTTCTCCTATGATTCCAATGACTAAGAGAGAGAAAAAAATTCCTTCATTTAAATGTCTTTTAACGGACTACCTACCAATTTTTAAGTACACATAAACTCAAATTTAGAGCACTTTATGGCAAAATTAACTGTCTTTTTAGGAAGCTACATCTAAACATTTAGTAAACAATTAATAAAATTGAGTCCCTCTTTATAGCCTGATACTCGCTGAAAAAAGTTTTGGATTAAGTTACATTCTATACATCTCTAAATAGAGTATTGCTGCCAATTGAAAACTAATGCGAACTTAAATTAAGAAAGATATTTTTGGAGACCCTTTTCAAGTAAAATGAATTTATTTTTTTTTTGTATTCTGAAAACACTAAAGCAGATGGCTCCAATTTTGTTTGGAATATAAAGTCTCTGCAATTGAGGATATATGAGAAGAAAGTGTTTTATCTGTGACTATTCATCTTTGTTGTTCAGTTCAAATCTGGTTCTAGAGGAAAGGAAAAAATATATATTAATTTCCAGAGAAAGCCATTGAGTTTTTTGAAAAAACAAAAAACAAAATACAAAACAAAACTGCATTTCCATTTGAGATGTCTCAAAACTAAATAGTATTGTAAAAGTTTATATAATCTTGTTTCACTTAATACTCAAGCTCTGTTATCAGAACAATTATTCAATATAGATAAAATAATTTAGAACAATTCTATATTATATGACCAAAATTTACCAATTTTATGTCTTACCATTTAAATATAGAATTCAATGTGGATAGTAGTGATCAGCTTTAGAGGGAAAAAAAAAAAAAGGTTCATAATGGATTAAGTCTGATACAGTCTTTTCGCCAAGAATGAAGAGGCTAATGTAATAGAAGCACTCATAAGTAATCAGATGTCTTCTGATGAGTGAATTGAATGTCATAGCAGAAGTAATCCACCATACATTTTATTATGAATTTTCGTGGGTAGATTTAAATTAATTTTCTGAGTCATTTAATTTATTTAATCAAAACAAAATCTAAGATGCATAAAAAAATTGATTTTGGTAATAAGAGATTTACCCCAATGTATGCATTCATTTCTAATTTTTTCTCTTCCTAATCAGTTAACTAGGCTCTAATTTGTGCAATTATTCTTTACTGTTACTTTTCTTTCTTCTTCTTCACCTCTCCCCCCACAAAGACCACACAACTATAGACAGCAAGCATTTCCAAAAATATTGTGTAATTGTCTGTACACTGGAAATATCCTAGTATTTTCAATACCTCTGATCAAGTGTCTCTGACATGATTTTTCAGATTCCACAGATGAGTCATATTTTCGCACAACCAAATTTTACAAGATACAGTCAATTAGCAATGTATGTGGCTATTTAATTGAATTCTACTGTTTTCCTCTTAACTCATTTGGTGAGAATGTAATTACTGAAAATATTTTGAAGCTACTGGGTCAATGATCAAGAACAAAAAGAAATCACTGTTTAATACAAGTCCTCATACAGCAGTCATCATGGCCATCATTATTCCCCACAGTACATTGGAATTCAACTAGATTCACTTGAATAAAATCAAACTGGTTTTTAATTTCTCAAAGTTCTTGCTCTATATTAGATCATAGGATTTGCTTTAATTTAGATCACTAATTCTTTCTTATAATTAATTGTTCTCCATAATTTACCTCACTTTCTCATCCTCATCTCTCAAAACAAATGACTTAGAAAACTTTTAAGAGTTTTCAAAATTCTGACCTTCCTAGAGCAGTTATTCAAAATTTTGAATTTCAATTTGAATATATGAAAGCCAGTTTAATTTAAGATATTTTTTAGATTATTTTTATAACCTTTGATACTATATAAATAGAAAAAGGTTCAGAAATGTTTTATTTATTGAATACATACCTAAGCCATTTTTTCAATTTTTAAATTTTATTGAGGAGTAATTGACATATAACATTATATTTCATTTCAGGTGTATAACATGATGAGTTGATATTCGTATTCATTGAGAAATGATCACCACAATAAATCTAGTTAATATCAGTCATCATTTATAGTTATATTTGTGTGTGTGTGTGTGTGTGTGAATAGGACTTTTAAGATCTACTTTCCTAGCAACTTTCAAACATTCGGTACAGTGTTAACAGTCACTATGCAATACATTACACCCTCACAACTTATTTTTATTTTATAGCTGGAAGCTTGTACCTTTCGACCCCTTTACCTGTTTTGTCTCCCTTTCCCCGACCATACATAGGTTATTTTTAAAACGACTTGTCAGTAGCCTCTATCCCTATCGTGTATCATATCATTCATGTATTATCTGCAAGTGGTAAACTTTATCTGCATTATCTTGAAGCATTTTATGAAGCCAAGTTTATAAATGCCTTTAGAGAAATAGAAAAACTCACATTCCTATATCTAACTCAGAACACAAGAGAAAGTAAATGAGTTCTTTTTTGTCTTACCTTTTAATTCATACATAAACCATTATGGAATTAGTAAGACAGTAAAATAGAAAAACATATTTCTTTTAAGGTTTTTAGTGAGTGTACCTAGACATGTCAGATAATTCATCATTTTTGTTCTCCATCCATAAAGTATAAGAGAGATTCCTCTCAGAAGCTGAAGAGTTTGATGATTATGTTTTCTTATGTTAAACTTTGACTGTCTTAAGTGGAAAGTACACATAGGTTGTATTACTAGTGAGTGAAAATGTCTACCCTGAACAAAATGAAGAAACAATTTTTTTTATCATGAATGAAATAGAAAACTGCACTTCAGAATTCAATGTCAGTTACTCATGGAAATTATTCAACACACATATTTTTAAAATTCAGAAATCTTAATTACCACCAAATCTTTGCATCTAGGACCTTTATTTGTCTTGCCTGATGGCTTTTAGAGTTATGCTTAATTTCACAGCTGACAGTACAAAGCTTATCTTCACTTTTAAAAGTGTCTAATTGGAACCTAGCATCTGTTTTCAATAAAATAAATAGCTTTTATGTGAAAATGATGTAGTCTACTTTACCTTTGTCAAGGAAAAAATAAAGAAACAAGATAAAGCTTAAACTTACATACATTATTTCAAGTACCAATTTTTATTGTATGAGGATGTATTAGGCATTCTATGGTAACAAGTAGTCCCAAAATTTCAGTGTTTCGAAAAGCAAAATAAAATATAATAAAATAAAATACCACTCCCTTGGGCTACATGCCTATTGCAGTTTGGCTAGGGCCTTGCTCTGGCATAGGTATTAACTTCTCTTCACCACCCAGGATGAAGGAATATTGACACCCTGGTGACAGCGGCAGAGGGAAAGAAGACTTCCAGAGGCTGTTGCGTCAGTGTAAAGGCTTCTGCCTAGTAACAAGTGCAATATTCTCTCGCAACTAATAGTCGCATGGTCACACAAAACCGCAAAAAAAGTCAAAAGTTTTTAGTTAGGTCTAAACAACATTAGTGAATAAGGCATTAGTAACTAAACCCAATAATTGTGACATTGATTCAGGGTTAATTTAGATATACATGAGATTCTGCTATCAAAGCGTTCAGGGATATTTTCTGACCATTCCGTGAGACTTACATTTCTGTGCTTTATATGTTGTTTTACAAGTATTAGAATAAACCATGAATCATAAAATCCTAATGTCATAGAGCTGATAGGGAATTATTAAAAATATATCTTCTATTTCTTATATTTCAATATGATTATACACAAAGCATCATATATCGAGCCATTTAGGGTAGGAGGGCAGACAGAGAAATCACCTCAAAGTTGTTTATTCAATTTATTGGAGAGAAAGGCTATCACATAACACTGCTGGAGGGAATATGACTGTATATTGTTTTGCTAAAAATAAGCTTATCTTTTGGCCTATTTAAGCATGTTTTCTCTTTCACAACAATTTTCAGATCAATCTACTTAGAAATTATATATTTATCTGCTTAGCTCAATCATTACCATTATTCTGTAAGTTCATAAATATTCTGAATAATAATACTAATGTGGTATAGGGAGAAGAATGCTGGACCACAATACTGTGACTTATAAAGTTTATTAATGTCTCCAAAGTCTCAGTTTCCTTTTTTATAAAAAGGAGAAAATTCAGTCAATCTTTTACAAACTAATAATATGAAATTGAAACTACACAAAGATCTTGCAGAACATCTTAGGATAACTGCATAAACAGAAGCATTGTGTGTGACAGTATATAAATATACACACGATTTTAAATGAAAATTAACTTTCATTATTCAGACCACATTGATTTATTCTGATCAAATTGCTCTCACATATTAGAGGTACAAGGTCCAAGGGTGAATGGCATTCTGTGATGAATTCCAACAAATCTGGGCTTTGCTTAATCAAATTTTATAGCGTTGGGCCAAACCGTAAATGTTTGTGAAGTTGACTTGTCCCTCTCCTTATCTTTTGGATGTTCGATCTAATAAAATCATAAAATTTAATAGCTACATGTTAGTTTGAATATATATTCTTCAATACCTTCACTTACATTTGAGAAAACTGAGCTGTTATCAATTAGGAATTTTATTCAACTGCTCATAAAAGGTTTCCAAAATTTATATCATATAGAAATTATGGATTTATGCACCTCAAGTGTTTTCAAGTTTCTTGGCCTTCCTTTCATAATTAATTACATGGTTTTCAACAAGATTTGCACAGCATCTTCTTTAGAGAATAATAAGAATGACTAAAGGCTAAAGAAGTGGCTAATGAGTCTGTTCCCTTTTCAAAAGAGTCAATGTTTTTTTGCTTACTACTCATTGCCCAGCATTTTATCACCAAACCTCACATTGCAAGGAAGTCTGGGCAGTGTAGTTTGTCACTGATCATTATGTCTCCTCCACCCCAAACTAGGGTTCTATTAATGAAAACATAAAAGGAAAATAAAGGTGTTGCACCAGAAACTAATGGTCTCTGCCACAGAGGCTTATTTTACTGTTATAGATACTAATGATATAATATTTCTATTACTTATATTTGTTATAATATCTGGGCTGGAATCTTAGTGAACCAGAGTTATAATAAACAAATGACGGTGTCAATTTAAATTATAGTTTCTAAAGTGAAACTGATTTAAGATTAAACCAGGGCCGCGCACTTACACAAATTGCTTAACATCTTCAAACTTCAGGTGTCTGTGAAATAAGATGGCACCCACTTCCCAAGATTGAGTCCTAAATTGGATAATGCATGTAAAGTACGATCCTAAACACAATGCCTTGGATATAGTAGTCATTCTTTAAATAGATGGTGCTATGCCCAACTAGCCAATGTTCTTTTCTTCATTTTATGATTGAGAAATTAAAGATGATTGATGTTTTATTGATGTTTTATGTCAAGGTAATAATATTTACCAAATTATTATACTTCAGGTTATCAGAACTACTTGAGTAGTTCTTTTCAGGTTCTTCTCTAAAATGATAGCGGTTATTACTATTTTCTATCAAGTTGTATATTTTTCCATTTACACCTGTGGATCCATCTTCTAGAGACAGGACCAAATTGATTATCCTGATTAGTCTATGGTCCTTATCCAATATCATAATACGTGAAAAGTAATTATGTTTCTATTTTTTGTTGTTTTTAATTTTACTCTGGTATTACCACATTGACAATGTGACATTGGCCAAGACCTTTATGATCTTAATTGCTCATGCGCCAGATGTGGGAAAGTCCATCCTTTGAATCTAAAGAAAGCAAAAATGAAGTCACAGAACTTAATATATTTTATGCATATATTAGTCTTAGCATAGGTTGACAAATAACTACTCTTTTATATTCTATATTTTAAACTTCTGTTCTTGGAAATATGAATTTTGTTTTAATGACTTCAGTCATTGGTTAGGTATGCCTATAGACATCTCCTAATTTAAATAAGAGGAGGGCTTGTCTTTGGACCTGCATAAAATTGCTACAAAAGAACAACTTAATTGCCCAGAACAAGCATTGACTATCTCATGCAGTCTACTACTTTGGTCATTGGGATTCATCTAATTGAGGTCTTTCCACTGGTTGGCAAGCTTATACTACAAATGACTGTACTATCAGTAAGGTAGCTTTATTTTTATTTTTTTATTTTTTATTTATTATTATTTATGCCTACAGCATTCGATCTTCCCAGGTGATCTCTCATCTAAGTACTAACCAGGCCCGCCCCTGCTTAACTTCTGAGATCAGACACCAGGCTTGTTCATGGTGGCATGGCCATAGACCATGGACCGTTGCTCCACTGGAGCGCGAACTCAAGACCTTCTGCGTGTAAAGCAGACATGCCAACCACTACACTATGGAACCAGTCCTAAGATAACTGTAATTGAAACATTTGAAGAGTAAGGTAAACAAACAAACAAAAAGACTCTCTGGTATCTTCACCCACTATCAAATTGTGGTGAATGACAATATTAAACATGTCTTTGGTTTTATGTAAACTTTTAATATGAAAGTATTCAAATTGTACTCTGGCTGTGTCATAATGTCTGCATTCTCCAGTTCTATATGAGATACATTCACATGGAAGTTAAGCGGCTTCTATTCACCCACTTACATTTTAAAAAGCATTTAGAAAATATGTTGAGAACATTGCTTATCCTCCCTTTCTTGTTGTTATACAGTCTGCCCCTATGTGGTGGAGAGCCTAGGAATCTGAAATAACAATATGGTCACTCCATGACTTACGGCTGCAATTGTGAGCCTGATTGATTTTTGTTGGGATATAACAGCTGAGCAATTTGAAATTTATTACATGTAATATGAATTCACTTGTTCAAATCATAGTATAATAATTCTTGAGAGTGTGGCTGTACATTTTAATTCAATACACTAAGTAAATAAACTTTAAGACATACAGCCACTTTTCATGAAATATATTTTTAAGTTTTATTTCAGGCTCATTTTCTTTTTCTCATTTTTCTGTTTTTAAACTTCTCTCTGCTATAGGCTTATACTGGAAGATATTTTTTTCTTTTTGATTTCTAGCACTTGCTAGCTAGTATTATTGAGTTATAATATTCGATATGATTCAGAAATTTTACCTTTTTCAAGTTCTTAGGAGCTCTCTCGTCTCATTTTTAAACATAGTCTTTGGGGAATGACAGTGTTTGTGACAGATGGTAAAGGAATAATATTGCACTTTGGTGCTGTTTTTGTCTTTGTATCTTGATCTCTTTCCACTTTCTCAAGACAAAATATAGATTTCCTTTTGCCTCTAGAGGGATGCAAATAGCAGTTGTCAGTCATATGGTTCTTTGTCTCCAGCTCTTAGGAAAAAAGGGCTCTTATTTAATTACATTGTAATTTAATTTATTGTTAATGAAGGATACCGATTAGTATGTTGACCAAATATCTTACTAGACAGGAAAAGGACTTGTTGAATCACAGTAAAAAAAAAAAAAAAGTTTTTTTCTTTGGTGAGTTTGAAGGTAGGTTCCCTCTAGTGGCCAGAAATCATACTCTACTTATAAACCATGATCCAAACATTTTTTTGTAAACTTCCTTTCATTATCTTTTTAAAAACATCTCATATGTGTAATTTATATATTACATATGTTAATAAATGTGGCTTGCAACTAAAATTGAGCTTCCTAAAATAACAGAAATGTTTCCAATTATTCAGCTCACAATTTTAGGTATGAAAAAGTAGGCAAAAGTATATATATATTTACAATTTATAGGTGTTTTTGAAGAAATTAAAAAGTTTAATTATTAAGTTGTGTGGAGAGTATATTTGTTATGCTCCTGTATATGTCTGAAATATTTCATAGTGAGAAAACTTTTAGAGAGTGGTGTTATAATCACTGTATAGTTAAATTCGTACTACACTTCCAACGACATGGAGAAAATACAAAGCCAAACAAGACATGAGAGGTGCCAGTGAACAGATAACTAAGCAATGAGACAATGCTACTAGAAATATGAATAAAGCACTAAGAAAGTACACCAAGGAGAGAGTGTTAGAGGGTTAGGAAGGACAATAAGCACACAAAAGTGGGTGAAACATTTAAGGGATTAGGAACAATGCAGAGGTATTACCCAAAGAGAAAGAGCTTTGGGGTGTGACTCTGAGCAATCAGGAAGAAAGGGGCTTCAAGTATGGAGGGCTTCAAGTATGGAGGACTTATCTGGGCAGAGCTGAGCAGGGTACATTGCTTAATAATTTTCCTAGAGAAAATCTTAAGCAGGGGCTATTGTTTTACATCATATCAAATGGGATCAGATGAGGTTTTGATCCCTAGGTCACACACACAAATATGAATTAGCTTATAAAATTATAGGTTCATTAATATAATACCAAATAGTCCAGAATTATTTGATGAAATGATTTTTGTGTGTGTGTGCATGTTTAAATTTGATTTCTTAACCTAATATTTCTTGGAAGGAACTACATTTGTCACTCTATTGCATGACTTAAAGGAGACATATAATGAAGAGAAATTATAGGACTGCGATTCAACAAGTCCTTTTCCTGCCTAGTAAGGTATTTGGCCAACATACTAATTAGTATCCATCATTAACAATAATTTGAAAGTATTGCTGAGAAAATTTGCCTCAACAGTGGTCATAATGATAGGAGAGTTAAACACAATAATAATAATAAAAGTTATCTTTGATCAGATTGACCTGCCTAAAATAATAAACATATGTAATTGGCAAAAAATAAAAAGAAAAAATAGAAAGTGTCATTTGCCTAACATAAAGCTTAAGAAAGTTTTGATGGCAAAGTTTCACATTGATTTGAAAGAATGTGAAACTCTGAAAATAAAATCAGAAGAAAATTTAGCAAATTGATGACAGAGAGCTAGGCAATAAGTAAGGAAATGGGAGGTCAGGAGATGAACATTTATTTAGGTAATATTTTTAATTGGTTATATTGGTTATATTTTGTTCTTATTCTATAGATATTTTCAAGCTTGGGTATTATAGAACCTCTAAGATGTATGCTAAAACATTTGCATTTTAACCTCTGCCTTCCCCCCAAATTAACTGAAAGAAATAGCTTTTCTGAAGAAAAAGTGCTATTTGATTGAGAAAATGAGCATCAAATAATATTGGCATCACTTAATCACATACCTTTGGACTCTACTTGTTTATAGAACTGAACTTGTACCTGATAAATATTTGCAATAATAACAAATTTTTAGATATTAGAGAAATGTTATTCTTTAGTTCGTTTTTATAGATGAAACTCCTGAAGATGGTCACAAAGCTCATTGTTTCATCACACACATGCACATGTACACACACACACACACACACACATTTCCATAGTTTGTAAGGCTCATAAGCTAGAAAAAGGATGTTGTGAGTAGACTTGGAAATCACTTGGCATTTTTGAGATTTACCAAACAGCTTGTGATATTTTAAAATATTTTTGTTCAATCAAATTCCAAACATGTTTTTTTCAAGTACTTTTTTTAGGTCAATTTTTATAACCATGTGTAATTTCAAGGAAATTTAACCCATATGTTAGTTTTTGTTACCATATATTCAAATTGATTTATAGCACAGATGTAAGTATTTTCTTTGACACTGTTACATGCAGAGGGTGAGAGAGACTTGTAATTTGCTTCGCAGGAAAGTCCAAAGTGAGACTTTAGATTAATGACCACAGACTATAGCCCAGTTCTAACCCCAACACAGTCTTTAAAATAGGAGTCACAGGGGACTGTCTATAAGTGCCAGCCAAGGATGAGATCCAGGTACTGCAGTATGTTGATGAATGTGTGTTCCTAGCATGGACTCAAAAGATGGAACTCTGACTGGTGATTGTACAGACTCTGAGACTGAAGCCCTTAAATGCTATTAAAGGTCTTTGCCAACTGTGATGAAAAACTGGATCTATGAGCAGTTATATTTACAGGCAAAATAGAACTGAGATCAGCCAACACATTTTATTATTTTTTGTGGCATAGAGCCTAGAAACAGGCTTGTTGATGGGAAAATTGAAACACAGTCAAAATGCCACCATACTTTACAGAAATAGAAAAAAAAAAAGAATCTTTTAAACCAACGTATGTATTACCTGAAGCTATTCTTAACATTTAATGAAAATAGAAAATCTCTATGTAAAACCTTTGGATGCAGCAAACATGATATTGCCTTAGACATAAGTGATACTTGCCATGGCAAAGATGCTGTGAGTGAGAATGGATAATAGCAGGATATCAGAGTCAGTGCCAGGGGGAAGGAAATTAAAGTGCAGTTACAAAGTATTTAAAAAATAAATAAATGGTTCATAAGCACACATAAGTCAGTTATCACACGTATACTGATATCTGGTTCTATACAAATTCTTACAACATTCACAGGGAGAAAATATGCTCTGATCCTAAAGGCTGTACCTACAACCAGAAAAAATGAACCTGTCTGCTGGAAGGAGGAATCCCAGGGATCAAAGAAGTCGAACAACTTCTTGAACTCTGAGAGCCACCTCCACTGTTCTGCTTCAGGGTTGTTGGCAACATAATGGTATCTTTATGAATGTTGCCTTATAGAATGTTAGTTATACCAGGGCAGATGCAATCAGGAATTTGACAGCTCCACACTTTGACTGGACTGACATTTTCTTAGCAGTAACAAGCTGCCACTATCTGGTGCCATGGGGGCCCTTGGGCTTGATTTAAGAGCGCTGACATTGACTGCTTGTTATTTCATATCTTAGAGCTGTCAGGAGACAACTGATGTCAGCATAAAATTATTTGATAGCTCTACATCTTGGGCAAAATGTAAACTCTATTGATGTCTATAAAGTAGCCATCGAAACCTTGAAATTGGGAATGGGGATAATGTGAGTATAAAAATTCACCTGGTTTATTGTTATATAATCCTTTGTTTTAAATTTGGTACACAAAGATACAAATTATAACCATCTATAGGGCACATAGTTGTTGCACTCATTAAGTCACATGCTCATGCAATCCTTGCACAATCTTACAAGATAAATAGTATTATTTTGATCCTCATTTGACAGGACAGATTACACTCCTTGAAGACAGTGGAACCGGGATTCGAATGCAGGCAATGTTGTTTCAGGGTCCATGTTTTCACCTTGAGTTATACTACTTTCCCCACAGAACTGAAGAATCCAGATTGATGGAGTCTTTCACTGAGCCCCAGTGATTTTTCTTCTTTAGTTTTAATGCAAGAAAATGTTCATTTTATCAAAAAAAAAAAAAAAACAGTTACAACTGAGTTTTCTGACAAATACTTACTAAAAGAAAAAGAACTTTTTATCAGATAATTACCTAATTAATACATTGTAGCTCAGCTTTCCATTCTGTTTTTCAGGTGACTTATTTTTAACCATAGTCATTTTCTTCAAATGTAGCCATTTTCTAAAGAATGTATTTGCCTGCTTCTGAAAATCGCCTCTAAACTCGAAAATATGTTTGTGTATAATTTCTGGTGTGTGATTGATTTTGTTTTGTGTTGTTTAAAAATATAATCCTTTTATATTTCCTGATTAACCTGAACAATAGCAGATGACAATTTAATTTCTAGAATGTGTGTGTATTATTATTGTGTGTGTGTGTGTTGTGTGTGTTTAACCAAATCACAGAGATCTAGGGGAATTCTGATTATCTAATTCTAGCTCAGTATATAGCAATTGAAAGCATTTAGTTGTGATTAAAACAGATTGAAGGAGATAATCCCTCTGAGAAAGCCACTTCAAATAGTTTAGCAAAGCTTCTTCAGTGATAAGAACTAACACAACACAAGCTAATTCCTGCAAAATCTCCCTGGTGGTGCTGAATCCGCACCCGCATTTGCTGTTTTTCCTCCTTATTGGGTTCTAGTCAAATTCTTCCTCAATATGAATTCTGCTTTGAAGACTGACTTACTCATTCTGTTTCCAAGAACCAACAATTAGCCTTTTACTTTAATTGATACTGTGAAATATATTTCATGTCATAAAAAAACAGAGTATAAGCAGTTCTCAATTTACAGTTGAATACTATTTTAAAAGTCATAGACAGTTTGGAACTTGGGATGTCATTTACTATAGAAACATTGTTCTGTAGAAAGATTTGATTTTTCGGTCAGCTCTCCAAGACTATTTAACCCATGATGTAGCTGAATTTATTTATAACTAGCACTATAAAAGTCTAACCTCTTAATATAATAGTAGTTCTATGAAAGTACTTCTGATCCATGTTGTGGATTCAATATTGGAGGAAAAGAACACTTTCTTTCCTTAGGAGTGCCTTCAGATTCATTTTATTTATAGTGTGTCATTCTTAGGATCAGAGAAACAAGATTTGTACCTTCTGGGAGTAGTATGCTGGAGATAGGAGAGAGAGAGAGAGAGAGAGAGAGAGAGAGAGCGAGCAGTAGGCTGGGGATAACTTACAGGTTGAGGTTCTCTTCATTTCCTTACTCTTTTCCCATTGCTGTAACTTCATTTTGCAGATTAAGACCATACCCTTGAGAATAGGGACCATGCCTGGGGAAGGTAAGAGTAAAAAGCAGGTGGGGATTACACATGTTAAAAGCTAAGAACATGTTCTTCGATTTGGGCTGCATTTTGCCAGTATTTCCGAAACTATGCTGAGTAGCTACTCTTACACTTTGTGTTAATAAATAAAAGATTGGAAATGTTCTTGTTGTACTCACCTCATTCTACTTCTCTTTCTCCCTCCCTACATGCCCTCTACTTTCACACTTCCTATACCCTGCCAAAATTGTCATAAATCTTTCCTCTCTGGTGTACCTATAATGCAATTGTGACGAGACACACAGGAGGCTACTATAAGGACTCATTGAATTGAGTAATTAACTGCATGCTACTATTGAGTTTATTGGTAAAGTTTAGACCACAGTTTGAAGGGAATTTATATTTTAAAACATGGAACACAGTTTGCTATACATATTTTTATAAACTGGAATAATGATTACCGATTTCTATTGTATAGGGTCACACTATTAAGTCAGAATTTATTGATAGATAGCATCTAACCAAATCTAAAGTTTTAATCTAACTTTTTTATATGAATCACCTGCCAGCATTTCATCAATTTTCTATATACCCTTTGCTATGCTATTATGTCACAGTTGATCTGCTGTTTAATTTGCAGTAATAATGATAGGCTGTCATTAATAATAATGAGATATGTTAAAAATGTAAACGAGCACCTCAGTGCAAAAAAAGAGATAGATATATAGTTTAAAACCTTTTAACATTGCATTGCCCTTGCTAATGTTTCACAACACTTTATGCCCCAGAAAAAAAATGGCATAAAAATAGCATGTAAAGTGTTATTCTCACATGCTGTTCTTGGTCTTTGGCATGCCTGTTTTCTCCACATTTTCCAAAAATGACAAGAATGCATCCCATCTGATACATCCTGTGAAAAATTTAAGAGCATATTTGAAAACACAAAATACTGTTTTCATAAACTGCTGAAATCTGTGATAGTTTGGCAGTAATCTCAGGAACAATGCTGGAACTCAGCTCTTTATTTTTTCCCTTCCCTTGCATTCTTTTGTCAAATGCACTGAATTCCCTATTGCTTTCTGATAAGTTGATCCGAAGCTCCCTAAAACACACGTTAGTGCCTAAACAGTTTGGCAGTTGGATTTTCCCCATTAATTAATGATCTAATGTTGATATTGATGTCTTTCTTTTAAGAATAAAAATAAATAGTCTGAAATTAATTTAGCATTGAGTAAATTAGAACAAAGCTTTTAAGAAAAAGAGGAATGATGGAATGGGCAACTCCAGATGTAAGATTTTCTAGACTGATACATGTGCATAAAATTCTATTGAGATGAGAACAAGCAAAACTCTGAGAACTTCTGTTTCTATCTTTATTTTCCTACCCTTGAGAATTTGATTCACTCCTTACTTGCATAGCAAAATATAACAAATTCTGTCCATTTTCATGTTCTGACTAATAGAATAACACTCTAAATAACTCTTGTTTACATGGAATCTTTACATTAAGAGTGATCTCATATTGTTATGAAATATAAATATCCTACCTGGCTGCTTTTTGCCAATAAGTACAACAAAAAGCAGTTCCGAAAGAAAGAGTTCAATCTGGTGAAGTGATGTTATAGTGAGTTCTTTAGCTATTTTCTCCAGGGTATTTAATTTGAATTTGAATTTTTAATTTGCTACCACCCTATACCTTCTACTGGGTCTACGTTTTACACAATACTTAAAAGATGTGCATTTATCCAATTTGTACAATCAATTTAAAGAGTCAAGGAGACCCCATAATTTGTTGATATACACTGACTGTTAAACAGATTATAATCTGTCTCTACCTTTAACGTCATGTGAGGGGAACACAATGACATAAGCAATGGAAGCTGATACTTATGTATTACCTTATTTAATTCTTACAACTCTGAACCTTAGGGTTAAGAAAGAAAGATTCATAGAGATGATGGAAGTTTAGTTAGGCTACCGAGCATGAACTTTAGCATTAAATAAACTCAAACTGAATCCCTTCTCCACCACTTAATAATTTTACTTTCACTTTTTTTTTTTTTTACCTCTCAATATAAATTAAACCATTGGTCCCCTTACTTCACTTCAAAGTACAAGTGTAAGGCATATTGTAGCTACTACTTACTGATGATTCAGTGTCTATACTGTGTCAGAGAATGACCTAGAACCAGCTTGCTCTATGTCTAATAATCACTCAATATGTTGTTAAGGATGGTATTTGACTTCAGAGGCAGTCAGTTATGACTGAGCCTAAGATTTGTGATAAAAATAAAAAGCACATCCACACAAATGAATAAAAGTGGACATTTATGAAGTATGTTTAGGGAGTGATTAAAAGATCAGTTATAAAAAAATCAAAAAATTGGTGAGAGGTCATACAAGTCCTTGAAAGGCAACCAAACAAGTTTGGGCTTCGATCTGACAACGTGTCATAACTTTCTGGTTTTTCATGAAGATATATCTACTGAATACTTACTCATCCCTCTCCCATAATAGTCTTTGTTTATCAGATAAAGTATTAGTGATTTTTTAAGGGTTAATAATTCTAAATTCCAACATAACATTGTTTCTCAATATTTGATTGACTTGATTTGCCCATTTTTTTAAAGAAAGGTAAATCATATAGTATTCTATATGATGTCGACTTTATCACTCAAGGTGAAAAAGTTAGCTGTGTCTTCTGTCATTTGAGGGTGCACTATTGAATCTGACAAGAAAAGAGCCCCAGGGCATCAGGAATACACATTCTCCTATCTAGATTTCAAAATGTGCAGTCGATGTTTGGATTGTGACAGAAAAATGTTAAGCCCATTAATTAACATGGTAATTATCTAGAGTGTTTCTTTGCTTCTATGTACCCTGCACTGATTGCTGCATAAACAAGATTTAAAATATAAACTTATATTGCATTTAGTGAAAGTGTCAATGTCTGTGTCTAAATTCATAAACACCATCTTAGAAAATAGGCGATTTCTGTTTACAGCCTAGTGCCTTAGGGAGACTGTTTAATGAGGAGATGTGAAGCCTTTTGCAGTTTATTGTTGATGACATTTTGAGGACACTTGCAATTGCAGTTGGGTAGACTGAAACCAATAAAGCTGGGTATTTTCTTAGATGTGGTTTATATGCCCTAGAGTATTGTATCAAATTTTACCAGTAATCAAATTTCTACTTCATAGCAATAAAAAAAAAATATTTTAGCAACTAAATTTCAAATATTTAAGGCAAAGAAAAAAAAACACTATTGCAAATCTGATATCTAGATTTTCTGAGATTCAGAGAATCTCACTGTTACTAGTTACTGAGCTGAATCCAAGGTTACTACCAGTGTTTTTACAAGCTTGAAAAGTCTGCTTTTCTGATCAAATATGGTATTGTTATAACTGTTGATATTCTTTGTTCTCTGTATCTAAAACCTAAAATTGCTTGAGACATTCTTACAATGCAAATCAAATTGGCATTGCTTTTCAGAGACAATTCTAGTGCTGAATAAACCTCTTTATTTTGTATTCATAGACATGGAATAATGTATGTTCACACCTATTTCTTGATACCTTTAAAACAAAAAAGAAATCAGGTGATATATTTGTTCTTGCCTTTGTTTCCATTTGTGAGCAACTTGCCTTTGTGAGCAACTTGTACTTGTTAAAATTATGGACTGTGATGCAAAGATATGGTGGAAGATGAACCTCTGAATTTGTCCAAGTGAGACAGTGGTAATGTGGCTTCATCACATAGTCTGGGCCTCAGCTATGTGGGCAGCTTTTTCAGAGAGGGTGTTATAGAGTGTGTGGTTACAAATTCTGGAATTATACTCTGTTGCCTTGAATCCTGACCTCATCAATCTTGCACCGTGTATTTTCGACCTAGTTATGTGCTCTCACTAGGCCTTAACTATAAAATGAGCAGTCCCTATTCACGCTGCCTTGGATTATCAGAGTAATAAAAAGAAACAATGCATGATTGAATCAACGAGTCTAAAGTTATAACTCTTCTCAGCTAAGGTATTTGCAATGTGAATACCTTAGTTCTCATTTTGTACGGTACAAAATTAATCATCAGTATTAAGGGCTATTATTAATATTAGTACAGTTTCATCATCAGAAAGGTATTTGTTGAATACTAGATCAAAACAGAGGGGGGAAAGAGTCTTAATGCAAATTTCACCCAGACCATGGAAAACTTCCTTGCTCTAATCAGGAGATGTGTCTGATGATTTGCTCTTCCCCCATTTCTAGTTGATTTTTAGTGAGATCTACTAAATTCTTGCTCTTGGGTTCTTCTTTTCTGTAATCCGTACAGACTCCTCTCTTTCCAAATATATACATATATTATTTGACAAGATACAATGCACATAATTATGGTTCTGCTAGTTTAAGCCAGTTTATTGTAATAGATTCAGTTCAGGCTTATAGTCACTTATATTCCAGTGTCAACCACTTTATTAACTGTGAAGAAGTTATAACTTTAGATTCGTTGTTCATTCATACATTCTTAAGATGATAGCTCAGACACCTTAATTAAACTTGGCTGTTCCTAAATTTTCTTTTTTCATTATATTTTTAATTTTACTCTTAGAAGGGAAGCATTTGCATCTATACAATTGAAAAGGTAAAGAATCTTAGCTTTTAATTTTATTTGATTACTATGAACAGAATGCAAATATAGAAGGTTTTAAGTGAAAAGATCTACATGAACAAAAATCTATACCTATATTTTTGTTTTGAATTTTAGTACATCTGTTTGTAAAGAGAAGAATGTTCGTTATTATAATAAACGGTGACAAACCATTGTCCACATGACTCTTGAAAACAAACCTGGCAGTGAGTTTTATCTCAGGTGTTTGGGCCTCATCATCACACATGCTGAAACTTTTACAAATGTGTGTCCACTAGATTGTTATAACCATCTGCAGTCAAATATGTTATACAAAACACAGACCAATTTGTATAACCATTTCTTTGCTTCAATAATAAAAAAATCACATTATAATTTTTTGAGTAATTACCGATAGTTTTGGATAAGGTGGGCTTTTTTCAGAAGTATGTACTTTGGGGACGATGTCTTCTAAAATATGTATGGAAAGCATATTAATCCAACATAGGCAAGGGAAACTAGCAAGCCTCTGATTAGAATGTCTATTTCATTCTACTGATAAATTCAGTCAGATTTAGATATCTTTTAAAAAAATGTCGAATCAACATTCATTCTCCTACTCACATCTATACTTTAGGGTGAAGGATCTTGGTAAAAATTACAGATACTTTTCTCCTAATGCCTAGATGAACTCAGTTACCCTGGAAGAATGAAAGTTTTGATTGGTAGGTAGGAAGTAATAACCTCAGAACTTTCAATTGTACTTTATACAGGCTGCAAAAGAGAAAAATAAGAACATTGGAATCAAGGCATGAAAGAAGTATGACTAAATACCTTGGGAGGACAGAGGCAGAACAGAAAGTGAGAAGAGGCCAAAGAAACACTTTGGCCACGTAATTTTGCCTTGGGTGCTGTAGGCCCATATGAAGCTGAACATCATCTTCAGTGGCATCTTTGGTGGACCCATCTCAGATTGCTCGTGTTTAGCTTCTGTCATTAATTCTCTTTCCTCGTACAATCCAATCCATTAAACATATGCTATAGTTTTTGAAATCCGAAGAGGGATTATTCATTTTTTTTTTAAATTTGACCCAAGTCCAGGATAAGATGAAGCACTGATTGCTTCATTCATTCATACATCACACATATGCTTCTCCCCCACCCTCCCACCTTCATTCCCTAACATAGGTAAGCATGGCTAAAGCTCTTGGATATTCTTTATGGTATAAGACGATTCCTGGTAGAATCCTTATAACAGTAGCTCTTTGGTTGTACTGAGAGGAGTGACAGATACTTTTAAGCCTGGCGGGAAAAAAAAAATGACAGAACCAATTTTTCAGGAATTGTTTTTTGATGGTGTATGTCCTAGTGAGATACAAACCCGAAGCAAAGGTGGTAATTATTAATCCCTATAACTCATATTTACGTGTGTTCTGAAACTCTACACAGACCATCAGAGAATTCCCTGTAGGATTGTATGAGCAAGACACATATCTATTTTGTAAAGTTATCTTTTCCATTATACTTGACATTTTCAAGTTTATGGCAGTAGGAGAGAAAGATGTCTCTTCACAAAATTACTGATCACACAAACAAAAAAAAGTTAAATCTTGAAGAGATAATATAATCTTCTCTTTAAAGGTTGCTTAAGTACACATATGATTAATATTAACTTACATTATGCTTTTGAATGTAGCTGATAGTTGATCATACTATACATCTAGAAAAATCATAAACATAGAGGTAAAAAATATCTATTCTTTTATTTCTGTCCCTATATCTATCTTTATATCTATGATCTTTAATTTAATTATAACAAAAAAGTTGGTATTTAGTTTTATACTGGAAATAAGATTTTTCTACCTCTGTTTATTTGCCTAGATTAGCTTTACTCCACACCTCAGCCCTACTCATATCTTACCTGCCTCCTATTTGGGTCTACATACAGTCACAGTGCTCATATTTACTGAGTAATTGTTAAAGAAAAAGCATTCTAAATACTAGATCATTGCCTCTCCTAGAGTAGATCCCAAGAAAAAGAAATATTAAAGAAAATATTTCACAATCATTTTCTGAAGTGTAATTGAGCCTAACTATACGCTAGATAAGACAACTTTGGCTTTAAAGTGCTGACACTACAATAGAAGAGATACATACACCAAAGATAGACAGTGCAACATTATAAGTGCTAATATTTGGTTAATGAGCCCTCATGCTTTGATGGGAAAAACAGGCTAGTAAACTTAAAATGCAGAAATTCTTATAATTGAGATATATACAAGATACTGTGGAACCATAGAATGGAAGTTCTATTAATAGCTTATTAAGAGTAGGATGGAATATAAAGTATGGGGGTTCTGGTGACTGCTTGGAAAGATAAGAATGGCATCATAGTAATGGCATTTGAGATGGGTTTTTAAATGAGCAGGAGTATGCCTGGCAAAGAAAAAAAAAGGGGGAGCGGTAGACAGAGATCCTTATTGCACAAATGCAGAGTCTTTAGAAGCGTCTCAGTGGTCTCCATAGGTGAACAGAGAGCCAATCTGTTGGGAACGGGGTGTGCAGAGTGTAGCATTATGGGAAGTGAAACTGAATAGTTAGATAGAGAGCTGATGGCAAGTAACCTCTTAGATTAAGCAGAAAATTGTAGGTTTTATCCTATGAGTAACAGGAAGTCAAGAGAGACTTATTGCCAGCTTTATTCTCTGTTATCCCCCTCTTCTCTTTCAACCTTCCTTATTTTATTTCTTTCTTTCTCCTTTTTCTTCCTCCTCCTCTTTCATTTCTTCTTTTTTTCTTTTTCTTTTAATTTAAGCGTAATCTTTCTAGTAGCAGAATGATAGATGGGCTAGGATAGGGAGAAACTGTTGGCATGTGAGACAATTAGAAAAAATAACAGTAGTCCATCAGGAGACTAATGAGGGCTTTTCATAAGAATGTAGCTGACAGGAGAAGTGAGGAATTTTCTTTGCAACCTTGGCTAGCAAAGAGGGAAAGATTTTGCTTTCTCTCTCACCCTTTAAGCCTGGTATATCACACCACTACCTAATACATATAGGCAATATGTGAAAGTTTATGGATGGTAAAATGTAATAGCGAATAAAAACATACTTTCTATTTTGTGATAATAGAGTTAATGATGCCTTTTACTAAGGTCGAAAACAAAAGACGTGAAGGATATTTGTGAGAGAAAAAGGGAGAGACAAGTTCCATGTTTTTCTTTTTTTGCTAAGTACAGCATATGTCCAGGATGAGGTGATGTCTTTGTCCAACACATACTTGGAAATGCAAGTTCTAAAAAAAAGGAAAGAAGAGATGGTCCCCAAAAGATAGTTTATATGGGATAACTAATTTAAAGGGTTGATTTTATGTCCCAAAGAAATTGTTCACTTTCAAAATGAACATCAGTAATTTCTAGCTATTAGAATGTCAAGTACTATTTCTAAAGAGACACTGTTGCAGAAATAAATTTGGGAGCCTGAAAATGTCTCTCTCTCTTTGTTTTTTTCTTTCAAATGTGAACAGTTTGCATCCATAAGGCAGGCACAATTATCATAAGGTACATTACTTTATGTCTTCGAAGGAAAAACTTTGTTCTAAGAAAAATGATATCTCTTCCCCAGAGGTAGCCTGAAAAATATTAAGCTAAGAGTGAGGAGCCAATTCTGTTCATGCTTATGACCAAAAAGGACATTAGAGAGATTTATTTCCTTATAATGACTACTCATGTTCAAAAGTTTCTGAGTTTACACCACAAAATTTATTTTTATGCTGAAATATGTTACCTAAACTCAAGTTGGATTCACGGTATGTTATAAAAAAAAAGTACTTTAAAAATGATATAACAACAAAATACCTTATTTGAGATAGAATTATGTATTAATTGTGTTTCCTGTATTGTTTCTTTGTTTTATTTGAATCTAATAATTAACTTGCAAAATTGCATATCCTGTTCAAATAAGCTATTCTTTTAGGTCCTCAGAAAACATTAAATAAGAACATTATGAAGCAAATTTATTCTGGGATCACATGAGCATTAATTAATTTTGATGCTAAATTTATTTATTTTGGGACATTGCAAAACTTAGGGGAAAAAACTCTTTGTATCATTTTCCAGCATGAAATAGTAGAGTCTTTATATGTATGCATAATCAGTAAAAGGTGTTTATCCCAAATGATTTTATAAGTCGTTTCTGTTTCCTCGCCAGAAAAAAACTTCAAAATTGACTCCACAAACTAATATAATCAAATTTATTTTACTAAACAACAAATCTATAAGTATTGATAGAAGCTTAATTCCAATGTCCTTGAAACATTTCATTCCACCGAACTTTTAGAATTCCAATAAACAATTATGATCGGTAATAATATTCTTGGGTAAAACAAAGAAAACATGATTGTTTCCAATTCTAAAGCTAAGTTTTAGAAAACAGACATCAGAGAAGGAGGACCACAGACTTATTTTTAATGTTCAAACAAGATAGAGTTAATCTTTTATTTTGATCAGGAGGATTAAGAAAACTCTTAGTGTGGGGGAAGCATTTAACTTTAGCATTTCCACATTGGGTTTCTTCTAGTTCTCATTGTTTGAGATATTTTTATGGACATGCACTTTGATTTTTTTAGATACAATCTGCTCCTCCCTTGTTTTGGTCAGACCCTCACATCTGGTTGTTTTGCAATTGTTCATGAGATCATCATGACCTCACTAGAGAGTGGTTGGAAAAGGAGCAGATGAACATCAAGAAGATTAAGCTCATGTTTGTCAGATAAATTACTTCAAAGATAAAATGCAGAAATCAAAACATATGAGCATGGTTGATACAGAGCAATAAGGCAATCTTGTGGCGATTATTTTTCAATAATTTATTATGTTCTGTAAAATAAAAATAAGTAAATGAAGATCTTCAATGAACCACAGAATACAACTATTGAATTAATATATTAATTTTGACATTCTAAGTCAAAGTATCTATGATTATAAGTGGTCAGTGTTTTTTTAAAATACTAATGTATGTAGTCATAGGCCAAGAAAATTAGTAAGATCATGTGTTTGATATTAGCAAAGCATTGTTATTTTCCTAAATTTTTGCTTTCCTATTGAGTACATTGTTTAAATAAATAATTGTTTGATTCCATATTTCACTGATAAGAGACGATAAATTAATATAACTAGTATATTGAAAGGAATTTTGGAATTGCACACCTAAGGAGAGAGACAGCTCTAGAAGCAGATTCCTTGTACCATCCCAAAATGCTTGTGTAATTTTTCATTTTAGAAGAGTATCTGATAAAAGAATACTAGGTTATCTAATTATTTATAATGTATTTATTTTTTTCTAAGGGGGATTAGGACACAGAAACAGCTTTTCTTTATTTTTTTGGCACATGATAGAAAAAATAATAATGTCTTTTAAAATTATCCTTTATTTTAAACATGGAAGTGGTCCATGTTGTTAAAGTAAGCACCTGTGAGATTAGGGCAGAGGCAAAAGTAAATCTGCAGTTGACCTAGTCAATGTTGACTGTGATTAAATGAGCAGAGAATTTGAGCCTAATTGCATTATCCAGATAATTTGGCTATATGGCTCATTTTAATCAAAAAGATGTCGAAAGGTTCAGATAATAAAGAAAAGTGTGGTGAGCTTAAACGTTTCAGATGTGTTTTACTGTTTTCTTTATGTGGAAACAACCTTAAGTACTTGAATTTCAGCTGAACTTTGGAACAATATTGATGTTTTGAATAGGAAATATTAGTGAAATCTACATTTGAGAATAACATCAGTGCCTCAAAATGCAAGAAATGATCTTGGTCAATATAGAGTTAAAGTAATACACTGAAATAAAAGAAAAATGCTTCTGAGTTTTCTTGTATATTTGTGTAGTCTTTTAAAATCTGCATCATTTTTAGGTCTGTAAGAAGAAATCATTATTACCATGGCCTATATATATATATTCTGGCTTTAGGCATTATAATATATATTAAAGAAAAAGTTGAAGAGGAAAGTAAATGACATTCAAACATTGCGTAGGTTTATTTTTTCTTTGCTCTTCAGTACACTTATTTGAAAACTGCTTATTTGCTAGTATTCGCCCTGCTGGCAAATTTTTATACTAGACAGATACTTTTTATTGTTGCTGCACATCACAAATAACAACTCTATTTGATGGCAAATGAGATGCCCTAAGTTGCAAGCTTTCCATAAACATATCTGAATTGTTCAATTTCCTTCTCATTGTATAATTTCTACTCTGGCCTTTTGCCTGCTGATTTCAGATAAAGATTTCATTCAAGTCCTTTTCCAAATTGTCCTATGTTGCTTGCTATCATAAGTGGTAAGCTTGCTCAATTCATATTAGCTATATAAATGCTGCACAGGTTTTTATCAGATATTTCCAAAATAATTTCTTTGTAATGAGTAGTAATGAGAACAATAAAAGAATGCCTTTAGTTGGTTTTCCAAACAGGGGTGTTTTATTAGCAATAGAATTACTAATATGGCTGTGTAGAACTCACTTTCTGAAGAAAATATCTTAATGAATTGTTGTGTTTTCTTTCATGTCTTCTAACATGGATTTGGAAACTGTGATTGCTGATCGATTCCAAATGACTTGGCTCTTTGTTTCCCAATTAGGTAAGTGATATTAATTCTTTGATACTTATAGGAGTCCACGGTTGTATTTTTAAATCATTGTTCATTGCTAATCTGGACTGTTGAGTTCTTTGGCAAAAAAAAAGGTAAAAAATGGACATAAAAAGACAAATCACCATTTGCAGAAATTAATTTTTAGTTTACTTTATTTGCTGGCACAGGCCACAAACTAACAACAAGACCCAGTTCGGGTTGTTCTTGTTCACAAGAACCATATTCTCAAATTAATTTAAGTCCTTTTTGTTGGATTCCTTTCATTTTTAAGCAAGCTGTCACATCTTTCCCAGATAGTTCCAGGTCATATCAAACTAGTTACTAATCATAATACTAGTTACCCAGCTATAAGAATGCATTCCATATAATAGCTAGTGACAGTTTTACAATCAGTAGCTAAGTATTTTGATGATTCTAAAGTTATCTAAGCTAAAAAAATTTTGCTTTAGATTTTGAGGTATTGTCACTTACTGAGTACTAGAGCTGGGGTGAACAAACTACAGCCTGTGGGCCAAATCTGGCCAACTATGAATTAAGAATGCTCTCACATTTTTTAATGTTAGCAAAAAATATCAAAAGAATAATATTCTGTAACATATGAAAGTGATATGAAATGTAAATTTAGATGTCCAAAAATAAAGTTTTGTTAAAACACAGCTACACTCATTACATATTGTTTATGGTTACTTTCGTGCTACAACTATATGGCCCCCAAATTCTAAAATACTTACTATTTCATTCTAAACAGAAAGTTTACTGACTTTATTGCTTGAGCATTGACATATAAGAGGTTAATTCCCAAAGCCTTCCACTTTAGAAATACTGACAATAACAGAAATCATTACATATCTGACCTTTGCTTTAATCACAGGGTAATCTAACATTCCTAACATAACCAGATCAGACCAAATGGAACAGAAAATCTTGATTGTAGATTTAAATTTTTCCGAAACAGCCTTTTAAATGGTTAAATTTCATGTAGCCTTTAAGCCTGAAAACATTTGACATATTAAGTCTAATTTGCATTTCTGTCAATGTGTCTTTGGGTTTGTCCACAGACATTCAAAGCCAGTGGCTGATGGGAACTGGGGAAGTGGCATTTTGTGGCTGGGAAAGCAGCAGCACATCCTATAATGAAAAATAATTTCTCAAAACTTTTAAATACTTCTCAAAGATGTGTCTCACCCAAGAGAATATTAAATTTTTATAAATACTAGCTCTTTTGAATTATATATAACCGTGTTGGAAAAGTGTAATTTTGATCATTGAAATCCAGCTTAGCGTGCAAATAAGTATGGTTGTAATTTGTGAAACAGATTTTGCAAAAATTTTTTAGATGCCATGTGGAATATGAGTGGTTATATGCTTATTCTATTTAAAAAAATCTTATAATAATTGTAAATATATTTCTAGTTCTTTTCATCATTGCGTTTGTAGTTTGAGACAGAAAAAGAATAATAGAACAAAGAAAGAATATTCTTGAAATGTTGCAAGACAGAGTGATGTAGAAATTGCTGGATATTAAGAATATGCATTATCTTCCAGGTTTAGGCCACTGGGAAATAAAGCTTCTGTGCGTGTATTTGATATATAAAGACAGGCACAGAGAAAAAGGCAAATGTGGATATTCTGGCATGGTACAATTATACAGTGTGTCTTCTAACTCTTTTCATGAAAATTTGACAATACTGTACCTCAGCTAGAAGCTGCAGGAACCACCAGGGAAAGAACAGCTGGATACTTTATTAGATTTTATGTTGTACATAAGGAGACCATGTTTTCCATTGTCAGCGTGTAAAAGAAAATGAAAGGTTTGAGCATCATTAAAGTCTCGAAAGCGTAAGATGTGTCAGTTCTGTTTTCTCAACACCTGGATTGAAAGAGCATGTGAGGTCACTGGAAAACAAAAGCAGACCATCTGCTCTAGTTGTAATTTCAAGAACTGATTTTAAAAAATAAAATAATGCCTACTAGTTTTAGAGGGAATTATTCCTTTGTAACTAGACAGTTATATGTATGAATATAAATTTATGCATCTACTTAATCATGTTTTCTATATTATTGCATGTGAATTTCTCTTTGCAACACCCTGAAGAGCACCAGAAGGCTACTTGTAGTCAGAGAAGCAGGAAACTCTCTATTTGCTGGTTCTAATGGAGTCTCACTATTGAACATTTCCCCCTGACTACATTTGACCCCTTTAGTTGAATCATTTTTGTTAAATGACCCCTCACACATGCACATTATTCTTATTGGTGTAGTTATCGTGTCCATCTGTATAAGTGCCTTTACGCTAGGGTCCATTTTATCATATACCATTATCGTGTTCCTTATACAATGGTTACCTTTAAAGTACTGTCATGACCACCATAACAAAATACCATAGACTGAGTGAGCTAAACAACTGAAATTAATTTTCTTACAATTCTGGGTGCTAGAAGTCAAAGACCAGGGTGCTAGTATGGTCTGGTCTGGTGAGAGTTCTCTTTCTAACTTGCAGATGACACCTCCCTGCTGTGCCCTCAAATGACTATTGGATGAGGATTCTACCCTTATGAATTTATCTGAAATTAAGTCTTTAAAGACCTTATATCTTCATAGGCACATTGGGGTTATAGCTTCAACATGTGAATTTTTGGGGGAAATATAAATCAGTCCATAACAAGCACCTTTGATACAAATTTACTTACATAAGCAAGAGAGAGAACTGAAAATTTTTTTTTTATTATTTGTGTGAAGCTATAAGAGGTGTTTGTCTGTACATCTAAGCTACCTGTATCATATCCACTAGTTGGAGTACTTTTTTGTTCATCATCATATGCTCATATTAAAGCTAGTAAATCGCAAAGTTCATCTTAAATATTAAAGGATGTTCCATGTCCTAGCTATAATTTTTTTTCATCATCTTAAAAAAATATACGACAGATTGAACACTGATTTTATTCATCATTTATGAATCCATTTATTTATATGTTTACCATTGCAGGAAGGATATAGACAAAAGGGCATCAGATCTAAAGAATAACCTGACAATGTTCTACCCTTTAGGAACTCATGGCTGGGAAGAAAGACAGTTTCAGAGCATATTTTAAGTGTTTAACATAATTTGCTGTAGAAACAAAAAGAAAACAATGCTCACATCCTTTGTAAGTTAGCTACTTTTCAATGGTAATTACATCTGATCATGAGGATGAGTTTTTAGTTCAAGAAAGAAAAAAGGTAAACACCGGACAAAGGGAATAACAAGTACAAAGCAAATATATGGGTGAATAAAGGTATTCCCATAGTCTGCAAACCAATGTGCTGAAGTAGATAAAGACAATAGAATGCTCTTAAGTTATTTTTTATTGAGCTTCTACTTTGTTTCAAGTTTCAAGTTATGTGGGTTTGTGCAGAGTGGTAAACAAGAATAAAATCCCTGTTCTTGAGCTGGTTTTCTGGAGGGAGGAGAGAATAAATAAGTATATAAGTGATCCAGAGGTATAAATGCAAAAAATATAAAAGTGACCTTTATACAGAGAATTAATGGTTCTCCTAGGATGGTCAGAGAGGTCCTTCTGAGAATACCTGATGAGAAAGTGATGTTTGACTTAACAATGGAATAACAAGAAGAAGTCAGCCATGTAAATATCTAGGCAAATGGAAACATTCCCTTAATAATCAAAGATGTTCTTTCTTAAAACGTGATATGATATGTGGGCCTTCCTTTAAGATACATAAGAAAAAGTGGGGGGATAAAAGAAACAAGATCAATGAGTGAGATTGTGGCAGGGACACTAGGTCAGAAAGAAATTGGATGGATGCTAAAGATGTGTGATAGGTACTTAGGAATCCTTATAGAATTCTCTCTATTTTTATGTACATTTGAAAATATCTATATTAAAAAGACTTTAAAGTACTTTAGTATTATTTAGTATGCTCCTCTTTAGTATTATTCTTTACTCACTAAACTAATATGAAGAACATTATGATTATCTATTTTTGAGCTGGGGAACATTGGTTATCTATTGCAGCTTGATGATTCACCCTAAGCTTAGAGGCTTCAAATAGCAATAAGCATTCATCATCCTTTACAGTTTATTTGGTCAAGAATTTGAGGTTCCAGCTTGAGAACCCCCACACCTCCCCCCAAAAACATAAAAATTCTTACAAGGTTTTAGTCAAGATATCAGTCCAGGCTGTAGTCATCTAAACTGGCTTGACTGGGTGGAAGGTACGTGTCCAAAATGGTTTGCTCACATGACTGGCAAATTGATGCTAGTTATTGGCAGGAGATCTCAGTTTTTCCCTTTCAAGCATCTTCACAGGGCTATCTGCACAATATGGCATCTAGCTTCTGCTCGAGTAATACAAGATAGTGTAGAAACAGCAATGCCATTTATGATTTAGCATCGGAAGTCATACACCCTCACTTTTACCTTATCTATTGGTCATACAGGTCAACTTATTTAATGTGGGAGGGGACTATGTGAGGACATGAATACCAAGATACAAAAAGATCTGGTGGCCATCTTGGAGGCTGACTACTATAGAGAGAAACAGTATTTTTACTGTTTAAACAAATAGTCTTGATATTGTGCTCATGGAATTGATGCTGGGGGTGGAAAAACCTACTTAATTTGTGGTTTTCAATCAGTAACTGACATAATTATCTTATAACAATATCCATTCATATTATGCTTCTAGAGTACGTACTTGTATAATGATGTTTTTCTTCCGATTTGGTACTTAAATTAGTTTTATTTATTGGAAAAATGACATTAGATAACTTTGTATACTGAAAGGCGAAAATGTATGCCGAGAATAAATGATCAAAACTTGTTCAACATAATTGATGGTGATCATTTTCCAGTATACTCTTCAATTCATTACTGTAATAAGCTTTTCAACCAATTAACAGTCAATTTGGTCTGTTATGTTAAAATGTTAGCCACATTATTTGCCTGTTAATGTAGGTCAAATGTTAATTATGCTGTTCTGTAGTGGCTAACATGGTACATCCTGAAATTGCACATATTATTGGTTGGTTCTTTGGTTGTCGTATATTAATGAGCTTCATTATTATTGTGCTAATTTAGTACCAAGCACATCATAGCCTGTGTGATTACAACAAAACCACCAGTCTTACAGTGCTTTCAACCAAACATTAGATACTTTTGTGTTTAGAAATAGTTTATATGACTAAACAGATAATGATATTCTTTAAATTTTAACTATCCTTTGATGTTGCTCAATATATTTTAAATATTTGTAGGTCAAAGTGAAATCTCCTGTACAACAAATGCAAATCGTAATTTTAAGTTAAATGTACATTTTAGCCTCATGAGTATTACAATTATAAATATGATTATGATTTTTCATTCAGTTGTGCTGGTAATGGAATGGAATATCAACTTAAGTCTTGGGTCTAGTTTCATTACTCCTCATTTCACTCTTACGACATCAGCTATTTTTAGTGCCAGTAAGCAATATTTGGAAAATAGGGTTTGCATTCATTTTTCTGTTGCTGCGTGACAAATTATCACACATTTAGTGGCTTAAAACAACATCTATTCATCATTTCACAGTTCTGGAGGTCTATTTTCCAGTTTTCATGTGGCCAAAGTCAAGGTGTTGGCAAGGTTGAACTTCTTTCTGGAGGCTCTAGGGATGAATCTACATTTTAGCTCATCCGGTTCCTGGTAGAATTCAAATTCAGTTTCTTGCAGTTGTATGATTAAGCTTCTCATTTCCTTGGTGGTTGTTGATGACAAGCATGTGGGGGAGGGGAAGGGAATGGTTTTATCATCTAGAAGCTTCCAGCATTCCTGTCTTGGCCAGTTCCCTTTTCTTCAAGTCTTTCCTCAGAAAGCTTCTTCTCATGGAGACATTTCCTTATCATTCCTCTTTAAATTCCATTCCCCCATCTCTACTTTACATTTCCTGTTCTCCTTTCCTGTCTTTTTTTAAAATTTTTTTTATCATTTACCTGTCATCAACCTATTCTATAAACTTCATCTGAGCATATATTCTTGTCTGCATTTTTCCCACTACTTCAGTGCTTAGAGCAGAGCTTGGAATATAGTAGGTGGTCAGCGAATGTTTAATGGTGGGGAAGAAGAAGTTAGATATATGAAAGTCTATTGTATATAGTATACTTCTGTGCTGGTTATAACCCTTTGCGGTAGATAGAGCAGGTATTATTTTCTTTATTTTCCAAATAAAGACAATTGCATGTCTTGCCCAAGGTCACAAAACTAGTTAAGTGTCAGAGATTAAACCAAAACTCAACTCTCTTGACTCCTAACCTGGTTTTCTTTCCATTACAATAGGTGCTAAAAATATAGTGTTGTCTGTTCTTGGGAGTGACAGTGCAATGTCCCCCAAGAACCTGGAAATAAAGAAATCAGATTGCCTTCTGAGAGTTATGCTGTGAAATCAACACATAATGAATCACTTACCTTAAAGAACTAGAATTGCTTTTAAACCAAAGGGACTCTTCCTGATTAAATGGCTTAACGTTTCTGAAGAAAGAAAGTTTTAATAAGAAAAGGCAGACTTAGAGGCACTTCAAAAGTATATTCAAAAGCAAAAGTTAGTAAAATGCATCCAAGGGGAAGAAGACTCATTCAGCCAGTGAACAATAATTTCAGGACCTCTGTGTCCATGGATGAGTCAGATTCTCTTAGCTGATGCCAATGAACATTGATTCATCTCACTAACTCATTTTTATTTCTGATTCCATAATCCCCAAACAACTTTATGATTAATAATTGATTTTCCATGCTGCTTTGCCTTCCTACAGAAGAAAATCTCTGGCAAAATGTGCTCCCTGGAAACTTATTCCAACATTAACTATTTCCCATTGAAAGTTAATGAATTGACCTTATGATTATGATTTGGCTTTTGTGAAGCTTACTTTTGGGAGAAAAGACATGTTGATTGTATCGATACACATATTCTGATTTATTTGACAGTTATATTCTAAGGATTTTTTTAAAAATCAGATTATGATTTTATATATCAGTTGCCTGAACTTGTTTAATTTCTTCACTCTCTCCAACGTTTGCTGAATATGGAGATGCTCTTCACCTCTCATCTGTGGGGGGGAAAAAAATCAACCAGAGATTCCTTAGGCACCCTTTCAGAGAAGACTCTGAAAAAGAGTCCTAATTTAGAGAAAGAAGATGGATTTATTTTATAGGGCTTTAGCAGGAACTGTCAGTTGAAGTTCAGCTTCTTTAGAGAAGGTGATGGAGAGTTTTGGTTCTCAAAAGTGGAAGTAATTCTCCATGTGGGCTGGCAGCTATTGTTTTAGCAATTTACCTTTCATTAAAAAGGGTGGGAAGGACAGTTTGTGGCTATGGTTGCCTGTAAGAGGGTGTGTGGCAGCGGGAGGGGAATGGCTACAGGGAACAGGGAGTAAGAGAGGCCCTGTGGAAAATTCTGTCTTTCTATGTTTCTCACACAAGAAAACCAGGTTTCTAAGTTGGCCAGGCTGAGAGCTAAGCACACACTTGCTGACTTTCTGATTTGCCAAGCACAGTTGGACACAAATTGTTTTCAATGCTTACATTTATACATTTATATATGTTTCAGTAATTTATACTTTGGTGGTTAAATTGTTGAATAATGGCTAACAAAGCATTCAGGGACAAGATTTTATTTCTAGCAAGAAAGTTTTCTTCCTTTCATTTGTTTGATTTGTTTGTTTTACTCCTTACTTGCCTTTTTAATTTATTTCATTGGAGAAGATAAGTCTTAGGTAGGTTTATTGTGACAGCTTTAAATTTCTATTATACTGTAGTCAGATCTTGAATAAATAATTAATTTAAAGGAACAAAGAGCAACATAAACATATCAAAACATATCAGCATTGTGATTCAATAAGAACATCTGAATTTTATTCTTAAAGCTAAAAATCTCTCTTTAAAGCCAAGGCACCAATTCAGTTATCACAAAAGTAAAAAAAAATGAGTAGTGGAAGGTGAATAGGAAAAAGATGACATGATTTTGATGGAGGGGATGTTAAATGAATTATGATGGCAAATGAAAGGATTAATGATGCGGAGAAAGAAGGTTATCTCCAGGCTCAGGAACCAGGACTAGAAAGAACAGAGGATAGAAGTGAACTGAGATAAAGGGTTCTGTAGTTGAGGATTAAGACACCTCACTAGTCATCATGGATATTTTTTTCAACAAGGTAGTAGAGTCATCTATGTTGAAATACAAGGTGGTGGAGTATATTAGCCATCAGGAAGGTTGCATTTAACTGCAAGTAAAAAGGAGAATCACTCTAATAATTAACTGTTTTTCTCATTAGCTTAAGTTGTTAAGAGTGAATCAGGAAAGACATGTTACATCAACATTATAAGTAAAGAGCATAACATAATTGGGTTTCTTCCGGAGCAAGAACTGCAGGTATTAGCATTTCACACTAGATTCTAGAGGAGTTTGTTTTAAACTCAGGCCAGAGCACTACAGAACTGCACAATGAAAGATCTAGGCTTTTTAAGATATCAGTTTGAACCTATAGGCAAGCATGACTACAGGCATGTCAAACTTCTTGACTCAAGCATAATGACAAAAAGTTCTGTTATAATTTTTGCCCCATTCTATATTGTAGAAGATAGTCTCAAATGGGTTGTTTGACATTGTGGGTTAATGCACAGCAATGTCACCGAAAGGAAAAACATCAATTATAGTGCTATTTGCTATTTTTTCCAAGAATCTAAAGTCAATGACATCTTGATGGTAGAAATTGCAAGGCCATGATGTGTTTCATTAATTCATTTGATAAGCCATGAAGAAAATAAAACGTTTTTATTCCACCCCCAAAAAAGTATGATATGGATTAAATAATATCAAAAAAATTTAAAACTCTTGCTTTTTTAAAAAAATCATTAGATTTTAATTTCATTTTAGTTTTTGTGAGTTCAACATCAGTAATATCAATGTGGCGATGAAGACGTCATCAGTGAGAATGAAGTCTTTTTGTTAAGTTGATCTTACATTAATTCATTAGACATTGGCTGTTGGAAGCTATTTCTTTATGTGATAAGATGACTAGATTGAGAGGTCAGGAAAATGAGGACGCAGAGTATCTGGATTTATACAGCTCATTTCATATTGTCCATCCCAAAATCCTTGTAAATAAAATATTTTGTTTGTCTCAATAGATCAATTAATCTGGTGGGTCATATACTACTTGCACTTGATTGAATCCTTGTTTATAAGTTATCGACAGACTTCTTTTCAGAACTGCTTCTTTGTTTTGTTTTTGTTTGTTTGTTTTATTTGTTTGTTTTGAATAAGGAAAGGTTTATTGATCAAGAATATACCAATGGAGAAGATGAGAGACCTAATAGTACCTTAAATCCAGCTTACTCACTGGATCAAGCCAAGGGCTTTTAAGGGTTTAGGGTAAACAGCTATATAGAAGTGCTGGTGGGGCAAGTTTTAGTTGGAGGACCTCAGAACTTAGCCATTTATGGTAAATGAGCATCAACACCGGATCTTCCTGGAAATAGACCCTTAGCTTCTCAAAGAGTTCTGGTGTTCGAGTTCTAGTTATGTCCTTGTCTTTTGGTTCCATTGTCGGGGTGAGAAACAAGACTTTGGTTCTGAGTGCAGTTGGAGGTCAAAGTTTTCCCCTCTGTATGTACCACAACCATATGACTTGTGGTTTTGGTCTGTTGTCTCTGAAAAGCAACTCAGTTTTTCATTGATCAATTTAGGACCATTGAGAGCTGGTTCTGCTGTTATAGTTCCCCACTTTTGTTGTTCACTACTCAATCTTGAGAGAAATAGGACAACTATGTCTAGGTTTAATTAAGAGGGAGAGTTATCTTTACAATGGAGTCATATTTTTCTGCCCATTGTGCCCTTCTTACAAACTGACAGTTCCACCTACCTCTTCCTTGACGGTCCCTGAACCTGAGAGAGGACATTCTGGGTATTCAGTTTACAAGCAGAGACCACAGCAATGATAGAGGTAGCAATAGCAAGCCAAGATACCTGTACCCTAATATGAGGCAAAGAAAAAAGAATAACTTTTGTTATTATGTCCCTCAAGACCAAAATCGTGATAAGTTGGCCACTATACAAACTATCTTATAAACCCCTTTTATGAACTCTGGGCTCAAGTTCATGTTGTAACTTTGTAGCCCCTCCTCTAAGAAATTTTATGGCTAGATAATACAGTTCTACAATGTGAAACACACACACACTTTTGGGGTGCTGTTAATGACATGAAAGGCTTGAACAATGACTGCTGCTTCTGAGAATGTGGCCTTACCACATTTTAGTCCTCATTTTAGGTAAAGCTTGATGGGAAGAGAATAATGCATTTATGGACATAGTCAAGAACCAGAAAGATTATGGTACCCTTCTGTTCAAGTTCATCCTTTTTGTTTGAATCAAGTAAGGGGAGGTAAAGAGGGCAAAGGGGGTCACATATATGGTGATGAAAGGAGACTAAACTTTGGGTAGTGAGCACACAATGTAGTATACAGATGTTGTATTATAAAGTTGTATACCTGAAATTCATATAATATTATTAACTAAAGTTACTCCAATATATTTATTAAAAAAAAAATCTGCAGTGCTGAAATAAAAATGTTCAAAGATGGAGACTATTTGGCATCAAATTCTTTAGTATACTTTAAAGTAATCATTTTACTCATAGGGTAATTTACCATGTGAAGTTTTTTTTTTAATTCCATAATTGTTAACGTTGTTCAGAACACACATTGGAAAATGTTGCTCTAGATCATCTTAAATCTCTTTTTGGGTTAAATTGCAAGTATAGAAAAATGTGTAAATGAATTACATTTATCACTGTCTATTACCACCACCCATCTCTCCCTGCAACTTCATGCCTAAATGTGTTTACTGAATTGTATTTTAGAATTATGCCCTTGGGCCACATTGAGGATCATTAGAAGAAACAGCTTTGAGAAACTAATTACTTTATTTACTGTAAGAATTTTGTTGAGGATATTGTTCTCTGCATTGCCCAGTGTATACATCAGAAGAACTCCCAGGAGAAATGTATCTTCAGGGTCAGTTCTAAGAATAGTCTTCTTTTTCCTGGTGAGTGGTTTTTGGTCCCAGGGGCACTGAGAATTACAAAAATGATTGTTTTCTAGTGTACACTGGAGACTAGAAAACACAGAGCCATTTAGGGCACATCTCTATGACTGGTACAAAATATCACAACTTTTTTGTTCTGATCTCACTACAGTTTTTTTTTCTTATTCTTATGTTAATTTTCTTCACCAAGATGTATACATCTACTTAAATCTTGATTTTGTAACATGGATTTTGTGAACATCTAAATTTTTCATTGGAAAAAGGCAGTGAGCATAAATAAGCAAACGACTTTTATAATATGAGACCAAAATACCTCCAGGCAGCCAAAGTCCTGGTCTAAAAGGAGGAACTTGGTTGTCAATTAAAAATGTCATATCTCCAGGAAGTACCCTAGTGTGGAAGTATGTTGAATGAAGGTGTTGTTTGAATCAGAATCCTGGAGTTAATGCCTGAGCATAGATAATTTTTAAAAACTAGTAATTTTAACATGTATAATCACAAGGAAAATCATTTCTTCATAGAAAAGAGCAAATGCAATGCTATGAGAGGTGAACAATCTTGACATGGTTCCCAAGGAGGAAAAAGCCATGCGTGTTGGGCTCAGAATGAGTTAAAAGGAAAAATGTGGGGAGATAAAGTTAAGAAGTAGACAGGCTTGATTTCAGGCAGAGTCTTATAAAATAAGATGATAATTACATTTTATTTTAAATACAATAGAAGGCCACTAGAGAGTTCCTTGTTTAGTCAAATTTATTGAGATATAATTGATATATGGTAAAAGTCACTCTTTTTAGTGTTCTATGAATTTTGATAAATGCATGGAGGCATATAACTTTCTCTATCATCAAAACAAACAAAAAAAAAACTTTTGCCCCTCCATAATGTTTCATTATGTCTCTTTGGAGTCAACCCCTTCCCGCAACCCCAGTTCCTGGCAACCTTGACTGTGCTCTTTGTCTCTATAGTTTTGTCTTTTTCAGAATGTATTATAATTTAGATCATACTGTATGTAGCCCTGACTTCTTAGATTTGCTATTTTCATGCAATTGTATGTATACTGAAACTTTAAGCAGGTAAGTGATACAGACCATTTTATATTTTATGGAAATAACTCAATTTCTGTGATGAGAATCACTATATCATGGTTGTTAAGAGGTTATTATAGCAGGTTAGGCAAAGGGAGATAGTGGTTTCTGTGGTGGCAGCAGTGGAGATCTTGAGAAATGATTAAATTGAGAAAAAATTTTGAAGGTTAGACTGACAGGAGTTCTAATAATTTAGGTATGAGTGGGGAGGAAAATTACCCACTTGGAAAAATAATTTTAGATATATTAATAATTTGAGTGTTAAAAAGCAAAAATACTAAAATAATTCTTAGGAGACTTATTCTTAGGAGACTTAGACTTAGGAGACTTAGGATGAAGAATAACTTTTAAGCAAAACAAAAAATAAAATGTAGGGAAAATTTGCAATATAAAACGTTAAAATTTATATAAGGTGAAAGATAATCAAAATTGGAAAACTAGTGCCTCTCAAGGAGAAACAATAATAGCATATGTAACCAAGAATTGATTTACATGATATATATATATATATATATATATAAAATACACACACACACACATATATATGCATGTATACACACGCGCGTGCGCATACATTATATATATCTATATATTAATACAATATATATTATATATATTATATATTATATTATATATATATTATATATAATATATGCACATACGTTATATATTAATATAATATATATATAATGTATGCGCACGCGCGTGTGTGTGTATATATATATATATGTGTGTGTGTGTATATATATATAATGAGCAGCTATCAATCTCTGAGACAAACAACTTCCCTCCAAAAAATGGGAGAAGCAGAAAAAAACATTTACTAGAGAAATACAGTGTCCAATACTTATGTAATACTTATGTATGTAGGCATAGATTGTTTTGCATCAATAGGGAAATAAATATGTAAATATTGATTCATTGGCATAATAAAATATTATGCAGCCATTAAAAAGAATGAGCTAGATCTGTATGGTGTCATGGGAAGTTGTATATTAAACAGAAATCTTGCAAAACAGTTTGTTGAGCATTATTTCATTGATAGCTGACTAACAAAACTTTTGTAATTGTATGTTGAGAGAAAAATATAGATAGATGGAGAGAGGGAGGAAGAGGGGGAGAGAGATAGAAAGAGAGAGAATGAAGAAAACAACTGTATACTAGATACACATCAAACAATTAACAGGTTTAACAGCAGTTCCTTCCACAGAGCATATGGGATTGGGCATGATTATAAAGAAAATCTTTTACTTTTTTTTTTTTCATATGTTTTGTAAGGCTTGGCTATTTTTAAGGTTTAAAATAATGTATTTGCAAACATTACTGCAATTATTATTCTCATTCACTTATTTTTGCAAATATTCAAGAATTTCTCTTAAATATTATTTAAAAATGAAATATTTGCATTTGAGATGTATGCTTATTCTTATTTATTGGATATTAACAGTAAAGAGATGCATAAACAGTTTGGATAATCATACAATGAGATACTTTACAGCTGTTAACATAAATAAACTAGAGACGTATCAATGTGGGAAAAAAATCACAAAAAATGTGTTGAGTGAGAAAATAGAAGAAATCTCATAGTATACCATTTATGAACATTTTTTAAAAAACAAATGATTTTATATATAGTTTTAAGAAAATACATATTAATAAATGGTTAAAATATGCAAGGAACCATACCTTATAACCTTAAGGGAGTGGTTAATTCTGGAGGAGATGACAATAGCTGAGGCTTTGTCTCTATAATATTTGATTCCTTGAAAAGTATAAAGCATATACAATGTAATGTTTAGTCTTTGCTAATTCTGGATGAATAAAATATGGGTACTTGTTAAATTATTTTCTATTTTCTGCATGTTTAAATTTTTTATTATTACAATAGATATTTTTGTTATCTTTAATTGAGATAAAATTCAAGTATAACATAATATTAGTTTCATTTGTATAGCATAAGGATTGGATATTTGTATATCCTGTGTAATTATCATCATAATAAGTCTAGTTAACATCCATAACCATACTTTATGAGAACTTTTAAGATCTACTTTCTTAGCAACTTTCAGATATACAATACAATATTATTAATTATAGTCACTATGCAGTACATTACATTCCCAGGACTTATTTATTTTATACCTGGAAGTTTGTACTTTTGACCACCTTTGCTCATTTGCTCCCTCCACCCCCACACCTTCTACCTGTGGCAACCACTAATCTGTCCTCTGTATCTATGAGCTTTTGTTTCTTTATTCATTTGTTTGTTTAGATTTTACATATAAATGAAATTATATAGTATTTGCCACATTTTTATATATATATATACATTATATATACATATGTTATATATAATATATACATTATATATATAATATATATCTCTCTCACATTTTCTTTATATATTGCTTAGGTGAAGACTATAGAAGACAATGAGAAGTACTTTCAGAAAATATGATAAATATTGCTTAAAATCGGGGGTGGGGAGACAGTGCTTAATCTAGAATGAAGTGATGCCATTGTAATTTCTCTTGAATTATCATAGTACAAACAATAAATCACATTTACTGAGAAGTTACTGTATTTTAAACATTTGGCAAAAGCCTCAAGTGCATTTTATCACTCTATGAATCCCAGATGTGGAAACAGACCTAGATGGTTTAGAACTTTATCCATGATTACCTAGTCAGTAATGTAGCGATTGAACCAAGATTTTAACCCAAATATTCTGACTCCCTCTGAAGCCCCAACTCTTAAATCCATGTTCTGTCACCTAATACAAATTTTCGGTTGGCTGAGGAAATGTAGAGGAGACTGGTGCTAGCCCTAAATCATATGAGATATTATGAGATGAGTTAGGGAAAAGGAAAGCAAGATTTAAGGAAAAGTAGAAAAATGCTCCAGACGAAAAACAAACAAAAAAAGCTACCTCTTTTTTCTGAGAATAAAATCACCAGAGAATTAAACCTTTGAAAGCTTTAGTAAAGATGGATGTGAAATACATTTCCACCCTTGAACTGCTAGTTAAAGCATAAGAAAGAAACAGTGTATTTTCAAAAAGATCCTATTTCAGATTTTATCCCACTGGCAATGTTGAAGGGTAACAGGTATATTAGTTTTCGAGGGCTATTGTAATAAAATGCAACAAACTGGTTGGCTTAAAACAGAAATTTATTCTCTGCAGATAATTCTGGAGTCTAGAAGTCTGAAATTAAGGTTTTTTCACGGTCATGCTCCCTCTGAGATTTTGGGTAGAATCCCTCCTTGCTTTTCCCAGCTTCTGGTGATGACTATCAATTCTGGTGTTCCTTGGTTTATAGCTGTGTAACTCCAATCTCTGCTTCTATCTTCACATGGAAATCCATTCTTGTATCTTCACATCTTTTTATTAGCACACTGACCATATTGGATGAATAGCCCATCCTACTCCAGTATGACCTTATCTTAACTAATTACCTCTGCTGCAAATCTATTTCCATATAAGGTCGCATTCTATAGTTTGAAGGATTTGGACACAATTCAACTCTTAACAACTTGAAAACAAAATAAGGCAATATTTATAAGTCTCATGTCTCATTTTTGATTGTCTTATATATCAGCATTAAAAAAGTTAAAATAATGTTAAAATATAAACAACTAGGTGAAAAACTGTATATTCATATATATATCGATATATGCTATGCTTTATTTCTAAGTCATACACACAATTTTAATCATTAGTATTTATTATTATGTACTGATATTTTTATATTTAGATAACACTCTCTTTAGAAAAAAAGATTTCTAAAATATGGAAAAAGATTTTTAAAATATCACCCTAATTAAAAAATAAAACCACCATAAAACTGTATTACTGTCCCTCAAACTCCTTATTCAGAATAGTTTATACTATTCAAGTCAAACAAGTTATTGCATAAATAATATTTTGGTGAGGTAAATTCTTACAGTAAGTTTGCACGACACACAAAATAATTGTAAGAAAAACTGTTGCTGAAAATGTTTTGTGTTCTTTTTATTTAGTTCTTTCATTTATTTTGTTTCGTTTTCTTCTGTAGCTGAAAAATTTATGGAAATAAAATTGTTTTTCTCATGCAAAATGATTAGTGTTCTTTCTCACCCAGACTTCCTGCTCTACCTTGAATAGAAATGCACAAACATCTAAATAGGAATCAAGTGTTCTTGAGAAAAGACACAAAAGAAACAAATAAAAAAAAAGCAACTGGATTTTATTTGCTTCTCAGGGACATGTTCATTGAACTGCAAAGCTGAAGCACCTGGGAAAATCTGCCTAGGCAGGCAAGGATATGAACAGTAATGGAAAATGCATTTTTATGTCAGCTTAGAGGGCTGGGAACTATTACACACTGTGATTGGAGTGCGATCAAGTGAAATTCAAAAGAGAGATTATTTCAGAACCTTATAGCATAACAATAACATGTAGAAAACAGATGAATATATGTTCTATCCTTTTAGGCAGAAAGCATCTGTTTTGGAAAAACAAAATTTACCCATTCTGATTTAGAGATCTCAAATGTGCCCCTCCAGAGGACTGCAATTATCCCTGTCCAGTGAGCCTTCAGAAATCAAGGATTGCTGAAGAGCACCATTGCTTGTGACGGTGTGAGTGTGTGATGGCCTGGGTTGTCTTCCAGAACAGAGAGTATGAAGAAGACAACTACAGAGTACTCAGGAAAACATTTTAAATATAATTTTCTTAATTCAGAAATAGGAATGTATGTAGGTGCTAATTGTAGAAATCGGATGACTAAATCTCTGCTGTATTCCCAGTATTGCTAAGAATGGGATGTCCCAGTTTCCACTTTAACACTAAGGGTAATACTAAATAGCGTCAAAAAGTCAGAACTCTTCCTTAGCCATCAAATGCTGAGAGCCCAATACTGGTGTTGGGGTAGTAACTTGGATATTCTAGTTGCAAGTGTATTAATTTGCAAAAAATTAGAAAATAATTAAACCATGCCACAATTTAGAAGCCCTAGAAGTATTAATTTTACCCATATGTAACCATGAAGTTGACACCTGTAGAAAGTTAATTTGTATAAAACAAAAATTCATTGATCACACATTTTCATTTTTTTGAGATGGAGGGTGGAGGGGGAGGGTGTGAGTAAGTAAAAATATATCCATCTAGGAAATTAAAATCAATGAACTTTGTCAGAGTGTATTATTATTAAACACTAAATACATTGCCTTGAGCTTGTACAGATGACAAGTGTCTGTATTTTATCAATAAATTCCTTTGTAAGAGTTTAATGCAAGCCTTGTAAGCATTGAGATTGTTAGGAGTCTTTTTGTGTGTATGTGAAGTTATAGACATAAAACTGTGATTTGTGATATACTATTAGCTTTCATTTTAAGCTAACTATATGTTCTAAGAAGCAAAGTGATATTTTTATTCGCAAAGTTTTAGAACCCCTTCCCCTAACTAGTTGTTGTGACTGTGTCTCACCCTCACCTTCTCTTGACTTAATTCTTTGCACTTTTATTTAGTCACTTTTTATATTTTCAGAAGGATCCAAAGACTTTTATAGACTCAGAGTTAGTTGCTAAATTATTTTTATCTACATGTTGCTTGGCTTGCTTTTTTTCTTTTTTTCTAATTAAATTAGGTTGGTTTATTTTTGTAATTCTGGTGATTTTCTTATTTGTAAGATTATGACCTTTTAAATTTTGTAGGCAAAGATCATTACTTTAAAATGCTATCTTCCTTCATTTCTATCAGGCAACTTCTTTGATAATTTTATAATCTGTTTATGCTAATGCCTAGTTAGACCCTCAGTAGCCAAATTAAGTTTATTTGCCATTAGAGGCCTCTTTAAAGTAGGGTTGCCAGATTAAATGCAGGATGCTCTGTTAAATTTGAATTTGAGATAAACAACAAATAGTTTTTTTTTCTTAAGTACTAAGATAAAATTTTTTGCATAGACATACCTATATTAAAAATTATTCCTTGTTCCTCTTAAATTTAATTTTATAGGTAATTATGTTTTATTTATTTGAATTTTTATTTTATTTTCATCTGGCAACACTACTTTAAAAGAAAAAAAAGCATTGGAAGTTATTAGTTTAAAAAGATTATACATCAAATCATCTTTAAAAAGGTGTGTAACTGACCCAATTACTCTTTAATGGTTGGGGGAAGGGGCAGACATAAATTTTGGATCTTGTTCATGCTCATTCATTAATTTATTTCACAAATGTTCACAGAGTACTTAAAATGTCAGGCCCTAAGAAATGAGAAAAAAAAAGAAAAAATATAACTTTGTCTTCATTGAATTTATAAGTTAATGAAGAATAACATCAGTCAAATAATCTAGCAAATATATAGTAAACTATAATAAGTACAGTAAAGGAGGACACTTCATAGGACAGGGGCTCAACTAATGTGTTAGAAATGGCAGATCAGGTAACATTTCCCTGAAGTTTGAGTTAAAACCAAAGCCTAAACGAAACTAAATTGGGCAAAGAGCGGGAAAGGAAAGGAAGTGGGTTTCCATGAAGATGAAAGCATCAGGCCCAAAAGAATTGAAAGCAGGTATCTATGGTTGAGATCCAGTGAGCAGTAAAAGTGCTTCTAACAAGGCAGCAGAGTAAATCTGAAACTAGATAAAGCAAAACCTAAGCAGACCATTCTGACCTTTATTGTAAAAGAAACAAAAAAACAAACAAAATAAAACAAACAAAAAAAAACAATGGGATGACTTTTCAAGGCTCTGAGGGAGTTATAAGATTTGCATTCAAAAGATAAATCTAGTTGCTTGAAGGAGAGATTAGAGTGGACTATAAGGTTTGTAAACCATTTCTTAGGCAACCAGGATTTTCTTCCTGCCAAAAGATCATGATAGTTAGTCTATAATAGAGGTTGTTAAAATTTTCTGTAAAGGGTTATATAGTAAATATTTTAGAATTTGCAGGCCATATAGTCTCTGTTGCAACTACTCAACATGTCCAGTGTAGTGCAAAAGCAGTAATAGATGATACATAAATGAAGAAGTCTGACTATATTCCAATAAAACTTCATATCAATATTGATACCAATATTTGAATTTCATATTATTTGTATGTGTCATGATATAATATTTGATATTTCAAAACCATATCACGATGGACAATCTATCGTTAACTTGCATGCAATAGAAAAAGACAATATTCATCCACATTCTAGTTGCTAGAGGTATATTCAGGGGAAGTTGGTCACTTTTGAGGACTTTCCTGAAGTGAAAATTAAGAAAAATGGTAATGGATTAAATATGGATTAAAGAAGATAAAGATATAAGTGTCCAAAGGTCTTGAGTGTCTGATCTGTGTAGGCATGATCTGTTGGGGTGGTTTTTGAACTCCGGCGTCGCCCCAGAAGCATGAGGGCAGGTAACAATGCAGAAGCACAATTAGTATTTTTCCTCAGTTCTTCCCCACCACTGCAGCAAAGAACTACAGGGAAGCGAGATTTAGAAGAAGATTTATTAAAGGTATTTTTAAAAGGATGCGCGCCACACTAAGGAAGGCTGTAACCCTGTAGAATTTAGAAGGTGAAAAGATAAAAGAATTAAAGACAGAGAATGCTCCAAGGAAGGAGCTGGTTCTCAGAGAAGAGAACTGTAACAACGCACAAGTGGGAAGGTCTGTATTATATTGGGTGCGATGGGAGGTTACAAAGATGTTCCTAAGTGATTGTTACATGAGGTCATTTGATTGACTCTTGGTCGCTGTATAACACTTTGCTCGGAGCACATGTGCTTACCCAGAATTCAGTCTGTTATAATTAGATACATGAACTTCTGAGCATAAACATGGTATTATAATAACGGTATAATGAGGCTGAGGTTGTGAGCAAGTTAGAGTAGTACCTTCTGCACACACATCTGAGGCTGGATTAAACCAGGGATAGGTTATGGCCCTCTGGTCTTTTGTCTCCTGAGGTATTCTCTAACTACCAATAGGGTGTTCTTTAGACTGTCTCTGGGCTGTGCCTCCATTCCTCTGTCGCTCATGTGGGCAGATCAATGGTAGGGCTATTCTCCAAAACAGGCAAAGAAGTTTGAAAGGACACTGAGTTTGGGTTTGTTTATTTGTTTGTTTTTAATGGTTCTGAAACATCCCTATGGAGATACAAAGTTGCATCAAAAAATATTTCAGCTAGAACTAAAAATTGATAATCATCAGTTTATACGAGGCAACAGAAGCCTGCAGAGACTGACTTGTTTTCTATAATGCTTAAATTCTGAAGACCCTGTATTTTCTTTCTTCTCAGGTATGCAAGTCTCATTTTTAGATACTATTTATGTATCTTCCAGTGTTTCTAAGTACTGGTTCCTATCACCACAGTTGAACGATGTGCTCTATAATGCTTAATATTATCTAGTCTGATGTTTTTTCTCCTCTGTGCCTGATCTCACACATGAGTTATATGTTAGCCATGAGATGCTGAGGCAGAGGCTTGGTCAGGCTTTGGGCAGGGTAGCCACAATCATCATATATAGATGCCAGTGACATCTTTTATTTCCCTTAGTATGGTCAGTACTAGTGTATTATCATTTTCTATATGTGCTTTGACTTGTTAAAGTTCAGAAAACACTGATAAACTATAAAAGAAAGTGTCATTAAGAATCATACCAGAGGCTCTGTTGATAAGGTATTAGAAAGGGAATCATTTTGGGGTCAGAATACTAGTTCTATCATATATCAACTGATTTGACTATGGACAAATAGTTCCTCTAAGCTTCAACCTACTGATTTGTAAAAAGGGAATAATGATGTTAAAAAATATATATATGTTTATTGAGAATATTTAATTATATTTAATTCTGAGCAAAATATAGGGAGAAAAACTTTTCCTTTACCAATGTAAGTCCAATAGTTCGGAGGCCTGCCAATTAGTTGACAAACTATTATCAGGAGAAAAATTTTAATTCAAATGCATGTGGGAATTCTCAATAGTGAGTAACTCTCTGAGTAGCCAGAGGTAAGGGTTTATATAGCAGCTTACCCAGGGATAAGGGTTTATACACCAGCTTACAAAAATGATTTTTAAGCTTCAGTATGGAAGGCTCTATTGGGCATTTTCATCCTGCTAACGGGCAGTCTTCTTCCTGGCTGGAAGCTCTTCTTGGATGAAGTAAACTCAGACCTCCTAGGGCTAAGGGTCAGTCTTCTCTCAAGCAGGAAACTCCCTTGGAAAGGAGTTAATGGCAGCTGTATTTTCAGAAGGCTCTGCTTAAGTTTAGATAAGGTTTCTTTTTGCAGCTGTGGCTTGTTCAGATGTTTTCAGTTTAAAATAATATGTGTACTATACTGATGGCTTGTTGGTCCTTTCAGTGGCTTTAATAAACCTTTGTCTAAGTAGTTGCCCCATCCCTACAAGTAGACTGGAAGGGATTGATTTGTCTTTCTAGAATGATCTATTGTTTTGTGTAATATTAGTTTTGTGTAGCATTTATGAGGTTCAGCAGACAAGTTAGGTGTTGAAGGTATTCTAGATTTCTCGGCTACATGTAAACCATTAGCATGGGTAGTAACAAAATTTATAATTAACTGTGAATCCACTTTCACAATTTTGTGCTAATATAATGATGCTCTCATGATAATAGCCTGGACTCAATTAAAATGCCTTCAGTGAATTATTCTAGCCACCTCAAGGACATGGAGATGTGAGTAGAAGCTCTGGACCAGATATTAGATAATGTATTTCATTCAGGAGGAGAGAAAAGTATTGGTTGGGAAAATTTTAAGTATTTTAAATACAAGGATGGGAGTTGCAAGAACAACAACAAAAAAATACTTTTAAGTCATTGTTTTTTTTTTTCTCTCTGACACTTTTTAAAGAGCAGTTCAGCATGAAACAGTCAGATAATGAAGCAGTTCAAATTATATTTTGCTATTGTTATGATAACAAAAATGAGAGTATGAACAGAGTGTTTTATTTCTGTTGAGTTTGTGAAAAGAAGTATATATTATGATAAATTCACTCCATTCATGGGCCTTTGGAAATAGTTTGAAGAAACCTGCAAATCTTCTTAGAAAACACAATTCATTTGGTGTGGAGATTTCTGCTCAGAGCCCTTCCTCACTTTGAAATTCTAGCACTTTTCTGATTATAATCTTATTGCCAGCTGTTGATTCTGTACACACATTGCACTTCGGAGTTCAGAGAATACCAGATATCAATGTGCCATGTGATCGTGTTTCTGTGTGGATATATATGTTAAAAACTATAAGCAAGAAATCTATGCACAATTCTTATTGAAATGATGATTAACCAAAGCAAAGAGCTGATCATCGCAAGTGTCTATTTTCTAAAAAGATCACTAGTATTGCTGTATATCTGTATCCTTAGAGTACAGCTTTCCTCCCTCACTCCCTTCTCCCCTGCTCCTGCCCAGTAAGTAATGGTTGGTTTCTGGTACAAACTCAAAATCATTTCCCACTTTGGAAATAATAATAACTCTTGATAGTTTCCTTAGAGAAGTAATAAAAAGAAAAAAAATCAACATGAAAAATTAAGGGTGTTGTAAAGATGCCAAGAGACATTTTCTTCATTTTACTATGGAATTACCAGGAGGAGATGAAGTCTCAACCTTCAAGAACAGCAATAGTAATTTTCTGTGGTTCCGTGGGACACACTATGCTTAGCAATGAAACTGTGTAATAAACTCTGTTGTTGAAATATTACCTCTAGCTTGCAGAATTTTATTCTGTTTATCCTCTCAAAGGAATTCTGCTCTCACTTAACTCTTCAAGTGCTAAGATTTACCCATGACTGGCACCTCCAATAACATCACTTGTGATCCTTTATGTGAATATTCAACTAGTGAGCTTCTGAATTTTATAAAAGTCTTCAGTGGAAATAGAAAATGAGTTTTTAAATTATAATACAGTTTTATGGAAACAATATTTCTTCTAAGAATATTAATCTATGAAATTACAGAAGACAAAAATTGTGCATTTTATGAATGTGGTGGTGTTTTAGAGCTATCTGCATTGTCTGATATTCTCTTCCTGTAAACATTTTCTTAGAGCATTCATTATGCATGTATCAAGTGTTTAGCTATTAAACAGATTCTGGTTTAAAGTGTTTAAAGAACATAGTTATAATATGCAAGCGCCTTCATTATTTATTTATGTTTTGTCCATCCTAAATTGCCTTCATTATTTTCCTTTTTTTTTTCTTATTGCAACTCTTTCTGAGGTCAGATACATTTTATTCTTTGTCATACTCCCGTCTTTATGTGTGCATGTTTATGCTTTATTCATAAATGTGTCCTGTATCTTTTACGATAATCTCAATACATTTACCTACTATATTTAAGATGTGAAGATTCTTCTTTTCTTTCTGAAATGATTATTTAATATCACAAAAGGTTTTCAGTGCTCACTAATAATATCAAAGTTAGGTCTTAATCTTATAATTAATAATATTTATGTATATGAATACATGTGCAGTATAATCTTTTGTCAGAGAACACCCATATAATCACCTTACATTAGTTTATTAACTTAAAAACTAAGTATTTAGTACCTATAGGTTATTAAAATTTTATCTTTCATCGGAGTCGTAGACTCCAGCTACAAGTCTCTAAAACACTGGCAATTTGATGGCTTAACATATAAAAGATATAGAAAGCATATTTGTTCATTCAAGATAAGTAGTTATCTAAGGTGCTCCCATGTGTATGAATACAGCAGGGCTGGGACTAGAGTGAGGCAAGTGTCGTACCTGGGATGCAGTTCTGAAGAAGCATTTACACTCTGTCATATATGTGCCACCTGTATTCTTAGAAAGGTCTAAGAGTGAGCACCTTTTAAAAGTGAGGTGTCTAGGAAGCAAAATTTAATGAAAGACTCATTCTAATAGTCTCTGAAGGACCCTAGAATGAGTGTCTCTTTAAATTTTGCACACTAGGCGCTTTAATTGCCCTACTCCAGGTCCTGGACTGCAGCAGGTTTTCACAAGATATTTTTCAATGGAGACAGTGTCTCAGCCTGAGTTACTGAGCTGTAGTCAGAGGTAGCATAAGTATTCTGTAAAATGAATGAGAATCTCTTAAAAACCAAGAGATAATCATGTAAAACCTAAATGATTCTAGTAGGTATGTGGATACCTACTGAGCAAGTTGCATACATTCTTGAAAATATGGACTATTTTCTGCTACCATTCTATGGATAACTATGAACTATTTATAATAGAAAGAAAAGACTTTGCTAAAAGGCACAGGGGGTCAAAAACAGAGAACAGTACTTTAAAAATAACTGACATGAGACAATCAGTTCTACAAAGTCACAGAGAAGCTGCATGCTTCCTATGAAATCCCATAGAGCTATCCTCTCCTATGGGAAATAAGGGGATAATTTGAATTTCCAATTAAAGTTTGTTGAAATTTTGATGTTGAGTCCTGTCAAGAGGATGCTACACTACTCATTGGATGGACTAATCAGGTTTTCATAAATAACCTCAAGCCAAATGAAGTATGAAGTTGTCCAGTTATCAAATAGTGTAGGGTTTTCTTTGTCCCAAGAGTTACATTCTTGTAAGGAGTTGTTCACTGAACTATCCATGTAGATGAAAAGATGGGCATTTGTGGTTAATAAATTGGAGTTTAGTGTTAGATGACAATAATATTTGAAAAAGGTCATCTACACATTGTGAAATCATTAATAACTGACATGTAATGAATGAACTCAGGCATCTGAAGAACTGCTTAAAACTTTGTGTTTGAATCTATTGCTGATGCAACTAGAGTGGTGCAAATAAGATTAAGAGGACCATGATATTTCTCAGAAAGCTGTAATGCTTTTAAGTGTGTTGTAACATGTCTGAAATGTTGTGTTGTGATAGCAAAATGGTGGTGATATGAACAAAAACACTGAGGAGAGCCAAATTTTAAAATGTTTTTTTTTGCATATCTAGGAAATATTAAGGGTTTTGGTAGATCTAGATCCTTGCTTTGTCATCTTTAGATAGTTCTAGCCTTTGTATATAGAAAGAAATCTTCATACTGCATTACTAAGAAAACCAAGTTCACAGTTTTGGTATATCTCACATTACAATGGAGTCTCTCTCTAGTATGATGAGCCTGATCACCTCTAAGCACATTGATGAAAGGAATTGCTGTGTATGCAAAAATAAAGTTTCTGAATTTGACCTACCAATATATCAAAACCTTTTCTTAGTTGCCAACCTCTCTCTCATTTTGTTTCTGTTGCTGCAGCTTTTTTCTGTTGCTTTCTTCCTCCTCTGGCTTATTGAAGCTTGATTGCTTATTGATTTGATATATTTGGCTGTACAATGGGCTCATTTCAACTGAGTTTCTATGGAGGTTTGTATTTTAAATCTGGGATCAGAAAGCAATGGCCACATTCTAAGTCCAGCTCACTGCCATTTTTTGTACAGACTGTGAGCTAAGAATGGTTTTGAAATGGTTGAATACAAATTAAAAGAAGAATAATATTTTAAGACAAATGTGAATTTGGTGAAAGTCAAGTGACAGTGTCCATAAATAAAGTTTAATTAGAACACAGACACATTCATTTATTTCTGAGTTTTTACTACAACAGCAGAGTTAAACAGAGACAGAGACAGAATTGATAGCAGAAACAATATGACCCACAAATCCCGAAATACTTACTATCTAGATGATTAGGAAAAAAGTTTATGGATCTCTGCCTTAGATGGTCCAGGAAAATGGGCTGGGAATATTTAGAAAAGTCCCAGCATATTTGCAGCTGCAGTGTATTTCAATCAGCTTGGAACAAAAGTTGTATACTGGTAGTGAGTCTTGTGAATAGAGCAGACATCATGAGGAAAGTAAAAAAAAAAAAAAAAAAAGAGGAGATAAATTTTTTTGACTCCATATTGATAATGGTAAAACTAAACCAAGAATTTAACTTTTAAATTCAAATTCATCTAACAGCTCTTAAAAACGTTTTATGTTCCAGATATCAAGCTTGGTGATTTTACATGAACAATCTCATATGAGAAAACTATTAAATAGCACAATGACATTCACAAAAGTTATTGTAAAACATAATTATGTATTTTTCTAAATGATTTATTGTTTCAGTGGGTGTGTCTTCCTACAACTCTTTTTGCAGGTACTATAGGATAAAGCTTACATTCTAAATCCATGTCTGTCCTCTCTCAGACTCTCTCTTCTCTTTTTCTGTCTCTGTCTCTGACTCTATCACTGACTTTGTCACAGTCTAGTACAAATAATATAGAATAACGTTTAAGAACATAGGCATTGGAATTAGATATACTTGGTTTTCAATCCTGGTTTTTCTCATACTAGGAGTATAAAATTGGGCAGATTACTTAACAACTCTATGGTAGTGCCTCATTATTTATGGTTTTGCTTTCGACAGTTTCAGTTACTCTAATTCAAATGTGGTCCAAAAATATTAAATGAAAATTTCAAGAAAAAACAATTTGTAAGTTTTAAATTGTGCACCATTCTCAGTTGTATGATGAAATATTGCACTGTCCTGCTCTGTCCCACCTGAGATGTGAATCATCCCTTTGTCCAGTATATTCACGATATATACGCTACCCACTCATTAGTAGCTCTCTTGGTTATTGGATCAACTGTTGAGGTATTATAACACTTGGGTGCAAGTAATCCTTATTATAAGAAGATTAATAGTAGCCCAATGATATGTCACAATGCCTGTGTTATTCACCTTACTTCATCTCATGAAATAGTCTCATCTCATGCCATCACAAGAAGGGCAAGTACAATGCAATAAGATATTTTGAAGAAAGAGACCACATTTATATAACTTTGATTACAGTTTCTTGTTATAATTATTCTATTTTATTATTACTTATTGTTTTTAATCTCTTACTATGCATAATTTAGAAATGAAACTTTCTCATAGTTATGTATGTATAGGAAAAAGCATAGTATATATAGGGTTTAGCATTTTTAAGGCATCCACCGGGGTTCATGGAATGTATCCCCTGCAGATAAAGGAAGGCCACTGTTTCTCACTTATAGTGTTTACCTGCTACCTTTTTGGTAACCTAAATGAAATGATACGGTACTCATCATACACATAGCATAGGTAACACCAGAAAACCTGCTTCTTATGAAGTGAGTTTTCTTAAGAAACAATCCATGATAAAATTATTCCAAAGTGCTACTTTAATAAAAATAAAAAAAAAAATAAAAAAAAACAAGGAGCTCAAAATACAGTTGAATTTCTGTAGCTACATTATATTCTGTTTATGTAGAAATGTAAGGATGACATTGTAATTATTTTAGTTAATATCTGTTTGACCTAGCATCTGTTTAACTATTTGAGTCATAGTTTATACCTTGGAGCACACATGATTTACCTTCAAACACTTTCATTCACATTTTCTAACCAACCAACCTGAACTAGTTTAATGTGAAACCATCAAATTGCTCAAGGAGCCACTTGAAATAATAGAATGTTACTCTGCCAACAGTTACAGGCAACATACTTTTTTTTTCGATCAGTTCCAATTTCAGCATGTGAGTTGGGTGGGTAACTGGAGCATTCCACTTTTAATGAACTGCAAAATTTTAATCTATATCACTGGCTCCATATCATCCTTCTGCATATATCCATAGTTATAGAAATAATGTAGACCGTACGAACTATATTGAAGGAGATAAGAAAAAAGATAAGGAGAGAAATAGAGAATGATGTAAAGAGAGAGAGAATAAAGGAGGGAGAAAATGAAAGAAGGATGAATGGGAAGGAAGAAAAGAAAGAAAGCATTATCACAGTGTCAGATTTATGCATAGTCATTTCCTACATGAGAAAGAAGATAGTAAACAGAAAAGAAATCACAAGTCAATTTTAAGTTACTAAAAGAAGTGTCAAGTGTCTTACCATTTCTGAGTTTAATAAGATTCCTCCCCAAATATTACATTTTAACTGCATTTCTTTATCATTTATAGTTTGTAGGCAAGAAAGAAATAAACGATAAGGGCCCACTTTAAAGCTGAAAAGTATTTATCTCATGAACAACAGAATCTCATTGCACATAAAACATAACTGTCAATGTAAATTTATAAAGCTAAGTTGCTCAAAACTATAGAATAATGGTTTCTTACAACTTTGCAAAGGAACAGTATACTATTCTTACACAAAATGACAATTAAAGTTGAATTTTTATCTGTCTTGAATGGAAAGATGAAATTATCTCTTAGTCAAGGGAATCAGTGGAGCCCTAGAGGAAAATTTTGCTGGTTACTTGTAGTTTGGGCAAAAACTATTATCACTGGATTTGCATTAAATGAAGTTTCTTCTTCTGAAGATAGAATGATTGTCAGATATTAAGCCTTTATTACCAAAGGACTTCTAAACCAAGTTTCTCTTTTTCATGAATAACATCTACTTTCTTGTTTATTAATGGTATTTTTGACAACTGACAATTCAAGAAGTACATGTGCTACTGTATTAACTATTAAATTCTCTGTTTAGAGGAAGTGGGGGTGGCATATACTTTCTTATTGACCCAATCACTTATGTTAAAATCATGAATTTATTGTAATGAAGTCATAATTAAAACAAGACATGTTTATAATTTATTAATTTTTTAATTTAGAAAGGACAGGTCAGTATTAATTAGAGGAAGAGTTTGCAGAGAGAGTCAAGCCATATTTAATTATACCATTTCAGTATTCCACCTAAGTGATTTATTTATGTATTAAAGATAAACTGACTAGATATAAATAATACTGCTTCTGGAGTTCATTTTAACTTCTATTAAACTTAAATAGTTCTATGTAAATATGTGTCTATATATTTCTATATCTACCTTTCTATCTACCTAATTGCCTTAGTTTTCTTATATGGAAAAAAAAAAATGCCTTGGCATTTAGTTTCTGTTTGTTAACACTGTATATTCATTGTAAGGGTTTTCTAGAATATAAAGAAATTGCACTCCTTAGAGTAATAGTATAAATAACAAAATTGGAAGCAAGTACAGAAAGTATCATGTCAAGTGAATTACCTCTTTCCAGAACAACTACCTCCTGGTGAAAAGGGAAACTGAAAAAAGTGTATGTTTTGATTGTGTGTATCAGAGAAATTATAGCTGCCAGCAGCCATCGCTCCAGGGAGCAAATTCACAGTGTGGGTTTATCAAAAGGAAGGAGAAAGGGTCACCTCCTCGGCCTTGCTCTTGTCTGGGCCTGCACTTGGCATTCTCATCTCTCTTGGGAATAATTATACTAGACCTGACAGCAAATAGAAAAAGGTTGGACTGAAAAAGCCCAAACAAACAGAATCTGAATACCTTCTTCAATATTATGAAGCCAGTTGTGTGATCTATTAGTTCTCTAGGCGTTTTCAACAAAAATATTATAGGACTAGACATTCGGAGTTGAATTAAGAAGGAAATAATAAGTTAGTGACTAGAATTAATTCCATGAAAGAAAGAAATTAAGAGATTTTTCTTAGGAAATAGATTGTTTTAAAAAAGTATTTAAATAATTATTAAAAATACATGTGATTTAGTGTCAGTGATTTATTTTTAATTAAGGATCTGTTAACCTTTTTGGAGCCTTAAAGAACTGTGTTTGATAGAAAATATTGTCATTTAAGACTCTCTATAGATTCCAACTACATTTAGTATAATTTACTATGCTTTCTTAAAGTTTCTCTGAGTTTATTTTCTGGAAGCTTTCTGTGTGGTCTGATTCCCAATTTGGTCTGACTGGTTTTCTGTTGCTCTTATGTAGATTTCATTCTACTGGTTTAAGTATACTTCGCTGCCAGTTTACTAATATAGTAGCTGAGATGTACTGACTGAATTAGTATCGACTTCATAACTTTGAACTTTAGATGTTGCTTGTAATCTAATTATAGAATCCTTTACTAATCCAGAAATAATTCATTAGCAATATTTGACTCACAATTTATTACCTTCTTGTTTCAATCCTTGTATTTCATTATAAAAGAATATTTTTAAAAGTTCTTTAAAACAACCTTTGTTTTCAATATGGTAAAGTATATGAATAGAACTAAAATGTCTTGGAGCATCTTGCCATTGAGTACAAGATATATTTAACCTTCATTCAGTTCCTAATGACAACAAAATGTCTTTCTTCATTTCTCATTTTTGTTTTCCTTTCTGTCATATCAAAAAGCTGTTATAGAAATTATTAAGGGAAGAACATTAAAAGGATGCACTTTAATTCTAAAAGATTACAATTTTAATGTAGAATAGAATTTCACTTTTAGTTCTTTTCCAGATGATTATGTCGATTTTAGTTTCTTTCTTCACACATGATGACTTCACTTGTGTCCACAAGTAATTTTTGGTTCTAGACACTTTAGACCTTTACTAAGAAGCTGTCTAAACTAGTGACACACTTTGATTCAAGCTCAGCTAATTACAATGAAGAGTCATCAGGTATTAAATAGGCCTCAATAATATGCAAAACATAGGTTCTTGACTGTTTTCTTCTTTTCTTTCAGGAACACACATTTATATGTGAGCTATTCTCATGTATTTATCTAGAAACATGGTAAAAACTGTACTATAGCCACGCCCTTTTTTTCAACTGCTCACTGCTGGCACTCCCTAATCCCTCTGCATGCATAGGAGAATCGTACTGCCCTGCTCCACAGGAGCGAAGAGCCTTTAGTGAGTGTTCAGTGAAAATAGCTATTATTACAGGACTACCTTCTAGCCTAAAAAGACCAAAGAAGGCCTGTGAAGCCAATTCAGACCAAGAGATTCCTGTCTTGACTAGACCATTTTTGTTTCTGAAAGTCCCTTTGACATCCATTTTGAGGGATTTAGGCACAATCCAGGAATTATTTTCTTAGGGATATTTCCTTATAGCCACTGGTAGCAGATGGTATTATAGATAATACTGCAGTAAGCCAATTGGCATTCCAATAGGGATTATTTTACTTTCATTTTGTAAAATTTATGTACAGAAACTCCTGAGTTTTCATTAAAGTTAAAATATCGAAAGAGGAAAGGTTCATGAACTCTAGGTGTATGGTTCCTGAAGTTTACTTGAAAATCATTTTCCAAGAAAGCCTTTCTCTTTTCTCCCTAGGTGGATTGCATATTGGTGCTATGTATGCCCAGAATGTCCAACACTTAACTTGTCTTAGTCTTGCTGAATTTTAATCACCGCATATTTTATGCATCTTATACTATCCCCAAACTCCACCCGCCCATCTGACTATCAGTGCTTTGAAGGCTCATATTTTATGCTAGCACAGTGCTTGGTATGGAGCTGAAGTTCTGTAAACACATATAGACTTTGGCAATTATATTCTCCAATGACTTCTTTCACTTGCCAGTTCTGTCATTCAATTAGTATGATACTACTTAGCAAGACAAATGTGTGTGATTCCTTCTTGAAAATAACCTTATTGCATCCATGACAAAGTGTCACCCCAAATTGTTCTGGCAAGATCAGGTGTGTTTCCTTCTTGAAAATAAACTTATTGCATCCATGACAAAGTGTCACTCCAAATTGTTCTTTTATCCTCATTAACCAGAAATTCCTGTTAGGTTTATTCATGTGTAAATTTAATGTATTTAGGATAAAATCCTTGTTGACTAAAATCATAATTTTCCGTAGTGATTTATGAGCCAACCAAAGCTATTTTTTCTCTTATTTTTAAAAAAACATAATTTTATCTTAAATCTATATTGTTTTTATTTTTGAGTATAAAATAAGTTTACATGATTCAAAATTCAAAAATATAAAAAAATAAACAGTACAGATTATCTTGGAGCACATGTAATTGGTCTTTCCAAAGTTTCTGGTTATTCCTCCTAAAATATTTTGTGACTATACAAGCAAATACATAGATAAAAGATACATTAGTTTCTCCCCTTTGTTATACAAAAGTCAATATACTATACATGATTTTTTTTGACTCTTGAAATTTTTACTTAATACGTTATGGAGATCCTTCTATATCTGTCCCAAAGAATATCCTCATTCATTTCTATGACTAGATAAGCATTGCATTATGTGTTGTATACAAGCTGAGTTTTGTTTTGTTGCATTTCATTTATGGAATATAAATCCAACAGGCATTTACCCACGTCAATTATGTCCTCCAAACCCTATGAAAGATAGGAGACCATGATCCATGGCAAGTAAGTCTGGCCGTTATACCATGTTGTTATAGGGACTGAAGGTTATTGACTTACTGTAATTGGAGTCAGATATCTGATTTAGCTGGGTATATCCATTTCAAAAGAAAAACCCAGGATTTGGGGTGTTTAATCCTTTGTGTACCTTACCTTAACCCTTTGCCATTAGGTCGGACATAAACAATACTTAATATCAGTGACTAATGGCAGTAGTTCTTCAGCCTGGCGGTGAAACAAAGCAGTTCAGAACTAATGAGAAAGATACAATCAGGTATATGCCAGAAGTGAGGGATACTTTTTATTTTCTTTGCTCTGACTGTCAGGAGTTTTCTCTTTGCAGTAATTTATATCATGTCTACATTTATAGGAAGAAAGCTTTATTTGTTGCATTCTTTAAATGGTGGCACCAACTAAATCTCACTCTGAGCAACAAGAATTTGGAAAGATGAATAAATCTTGTTTGTTTTGTTTTTGTTTTTGTTTTTTTGATAACATACATAAGACTTGTTTATTTTTTTATATGAAGTTAGAAGGGAAGTAAACTTTTTTGAAAATTATCACAATCCTATCACAAATTAATAGCTATTATTAATATCCTATCACAATATAATAGCTATTATTTTCCCAAATTTAAAAATGCAGCTAATATTTATTAAGAAATGTCTCTTTACCAGGTACCATTTTAAGAGCCCTAAATATATTAACTCTTTTAGTCCCTATGAGCTGGTAGTGTTATGATCCCTATTTTATAGAACAAGGCAACAAGGGAACAGAGAACTTATGAACTTAAAAAAACAGCAGAACTAGGATATAGCAGAGACAGAATTAAAAAAAAATAACAATAATAGTAAAAACAACGACAAACAGGAAATGTAGCTCCAGCACCAATACTTTTTACCACTGAACTTATGTAGCCTCTCCAATAAGGAACGTTCAAGAAGCTCAGTCATGAATCTACTACATGGAAAGCCAGGGTTTGAACCCAAGTTGGACAAATTCAAATAAAAATTTAAATGATTTGTATCTTTTATAAATATGTGTGAATCAACCCTATTATGCCTCTAACCTCTGGTACTCTGAAATTCCTCTATTTGACCCAATACTTCTTTTCAGTGCATTTCTTCATTCTTATGGAGCCTGTTCTATGCTTTGGCAAGAGCTCTCCCTGTTCTATCAACTCTTTCCTGGGCTTGTTGCTCCCAAATCATCCTCTAAATGACAGTTTGTTCCAGGTTCCATTCACCTTTCTCTGTCCTCTGAGACCACCTCGATTCTATGTCAACTCAGTTGTTAGTTTCACCCTCCACCTCTCAGTCAGGCAGATCATCTGTCTTTTTATCCCCAGGGAAAAGCAAAGTTATCTGGATTGCCCTAAAACACTCAGGAAGGACTTAATGGATAGTCACTTCTAACACATGTTTTCTGTTCCAGCAGCTTTACTTTGAGCATCTGTGTAGTAGAGAAGTGAGGCTAGTAATATTAAATTTATGAAACGAAAAACAAACCAAACAAATGCCTTTACTGAACCACCTGAATTTGAATTATTTTTCTTGTAACCAGGAGCAAGCCCCTAAATTCTATTTTTTTGTAAGAAATCAAAATAATGCATTACTTCAGAAGCTGGAAAAGCTAACTAAGCAGGCTGTTTAAAATTCTCCTTCTTAATTACCTTTCCTATTGGAAGTATGACAGCAACTTTGTAGAATGCTAGCCAATTATCTTTCCTTTCTATCCAGTATAAGGAAGAAAATAGAGACATTGAGAAAAAGGTTAAAAGACAGGACCCAAATGTAACATCATGTTAAAACATTTTCAAATTATGTGAAGACAAATTAACACAAAAGGAGAAAAATGAAAATAAAAGGGTAATAAATATAAATTGCAGTTGCAGATTTTTTTAATAATTTAATATTAATAGAATTAGAAGTGCTTTATTTTCTTATAAACTCCTTTTTAGAATTCTTAAAGTGACCCTTTTCTTTCTCTTTCCTTCTTTTTTCTTCCTTCCTTCTTTCCTTCCTTCCTTCCTCCCTCCCTCCATCCCTCCCTTTCATCAGAGCAGTACTACAAACATTATTTCAGTGGTGAATCTGTGTGAAAATGAACATTTCCTGCATTCTCTCCACCTATTAGTACGATTTCAAATGGCAAGTGTGATAAACCTCAATCTTTTGATGCCATTCCTACATCCCCACCCCAGCCCCAAACTCAGAGAATAAGATCAGAGTGTTCCTTTTCCTTTTTTCCCTTGAAAAAGAAACTGGCATTTCTCCCTGTTTGTTCTTAAAGCAGACATTTAGAATAATCAAGACAACGTTCTTACATTTCCTGTTTCCATGGAGTCTGTAGTAGGTCTAACTTATCCGGGATGCCCTGTTAGCCCATAAAACCATTATCAGATTTCCAGTCTCTTGAGCTTAACTTAGATCTTCAGAAATATAATGCAGGGCTGTTTTCAACAGAGAAACTCTGCATGAAGGGCCTTTTAAATGATAGCTTCTAAACTTTGGTATGTCTTTGATGATTTCACACTCTTTTATTATTTTTGCATCTTCCTGACATTTGCAGTTCCCTTGAGGCATATATTCCAGTATACACACTACCCATAGTTAGATAATCACAAGTTTAGATATTTGTGAGTGTTTAGGTTTTGAAGACGGAAAGTGACTTCAGGCAAGGATACTTGTCAACATAATCATAGAAAAATCTCAAAAACTTCATTTGCATGTAGTCCAATATGTGAATACTAACTTTCTTCCCCATATGATTATTTCTCTTCATTTTTCCTATTGCTATTCTGTTTTGCTTGGGTTGTTCCTTTCTGTTCATTTATTTTTAAACTACAGTAAATACATCTGTGAAATTTTCTCATTTGTTAGGGCAGTAGGATGGGAGATTACGTGAAACTTAATACCATTTGATATGAAATCTGTTTTTATAGAGAGAAATTTTACATGCCTAAGATATTTTATTTTTAATTTAACCCCCCCACCTCCACCCCATTGGATAACATGCATTAAATGCCCAAGCTAAGTTTGTCCTTGCTGCCTTGCAAAACACTCAAAATTCCCAGTGGAGTCAAATATTTCAGGGTTGTCAACAAATAAATACATATTAAAATAAAGATTGTTCAGTGCTTTATCTTATTTTCTAAGTGGAGGAGTAAATGGCAAGGCTGCTGATTGAATAGAAAGTTGTGTATGATAAGATTGAACTTGGAAATGAATATGAAAAGAAACTTAAATTTCAGATTAGAGAGATTGGACATTTCTGACATTCCCATTCTACATTCTGTTAAAAATCTAAGATTATTTTTATTAATCATTTCCTGTATAGTCTTTACCTAATCTTGCATTGGACTGTATTGAATTTTGATGCCTGTTATTAGGACAATTCAAAGTTGGGCTGAAAGTTAACTAATTTTCTGTTTCAGTTTCTAAAGATAGATGTATTGATATTGATTTATAAGCTATTAATTTAGGAACTATCTTCTGCATTTTACCATGGAAGAAAAGGAGATTGAGGAGGTGTCACCACTGGGAAATTTAAGATTTGGGATATTTTCTTTTCCTTTGCTTTTTCATGCTTCTTTTCATTTATTATATATATTTTTTAATATTTCATAGATATCTATCTCTTCTTTTCTAGCAAACATATACAGATGAGCTCAAATAAAATCACTAAAAAAACTTTATCTGTGCGTGTTTGAGGAGGGAAGAGTTTATATTTAGAACATTTATCTAAAATAATTCTATCAAAAATTTGAGAGATATTATAGAAAGAATTGGCCAATTGACAAAAAGAAAATCTAGTCTCCTGAGTGTTTTCACACATAAATTGTTTGGAAAAAAAATGAATCAGGATTGATACTATTTTTGCATTACCTTCTTTACATATATAGTTGTCACAAATCTATGTGATTTTAGGTGGAAATTAGTGCTAAATTATTCCAGAGTACAAAAATCTAAACATATATCAACTGAAAATCTTCAAATAAGGCCTTTTTTTGTGCCAAACTGAAATATATTAATTAATGTCTCCCAGATACTCTGATAATAGTTAGTTCACAGTGACTGACTATATAATGACATACACTAAAGTTAGTAACCTAAGAATCTTTCCAGCAAATCCACCTCTTTTCTGATGTTGCAACCTTTGGAGCTTCCACTACTTACTTTATTCCAAGCTGTTTTCTAAAAAAAAAAATCAAGATTTTAAAGTACTTCTGAGGCCCATTTCCCAGATAGATAAACTGGCCTTCTATTTAAACAGAAAGATAAGTACCTCTCTTCAACGTGCAGAAACAGTTGAATGAAAGCCTTGGAGTCACTAATTATTCAGAAGATTGTACATTGCTGAAAAACAAAGGTAATGTCTTACTGTTCTGTGTGGCCCTCTACCCAGTACTTTACCTGAAACAAGTGATACTCAGTACATGTCATTTTAATATATAACTAATAAATGAATGAAAAAATATAGACTTTTAAAAAAATTTACAACATAACTTGCATGCTCCTTATAAAGTCTTGAACCATAAATAAGGTACAGTTGGAATTTGAGTTCTGAGAATTTTAAAAATTGAGATGGAGAATATGACTATAGATTTCACTTAGGGGCAAAACTTTAGAATTTGTTAATTTTCCTCTTTCTATGACTATCTCTTCAAAAACTCCCACAGTTTCAAAGCTGTTGAGATGATTGAATTGTTAACTCTTTGTAAGAGAGTTTTCATTCTCTGCTAAACAGAAATGCTATTACGTTCTATTAGAATCCAGGTGCTGTGGTTTCAAATATGAAATTTGTTTGTTTGTTTTTATATTTATCAGATCATCTGTGAGTGATTGTTTTAACATTCAAAATTATTGTCATTTCAAATATTTTCAATATTCAGTGTATTGTCATTGATAGGAACTTTTAGTGGTAGTGCACAGATCTAGAAAATGCATCTGGAGATAAGTAACTTTGAACAGAGTTTGGTAATGATAGAAGAGTGTGAAGAAACCTAACTATCTGCCTTGGTATATCTGAGGAAGCCCCTCCTCCAGACACTTTTTATGTGTATCACATTCTATACCTATTTTAAAAAGTTAATTATGAAAGTTTTCCATTCCTTGTGGTCTTTGGCGTGAATCCTCAAATGAAATCAGGCACCTCCATTCACAATCCTATCAGTTAGTATATGATGTTTTTGCCATGTATGAGGGCCTTGCTGTGTTCTCTCATATAACAGTAAAGACACTTTGCTGTAGAATTTAGATGATTCACCCAAAACCTTCAAAAAATGAGTGACAGATCCTAGAACACAGGAACCCTAACACTCACTCAGTTCAGGGATTTTCTATTATTTCTAACCCAAAATCTAAAAGTAAAATCTTACAGAATCTTAACAGAAGCAACATCAAGTACAACAAAAAGAAACAAAAATTTGAACTACTGTCCTGTGAAATAAATGTATAATGCTGTTTATATTTTATTATTCTAATGGTAATGTTTATTGAGTGCTTTCTGATGACAAGCACTGTGTACCAAGCTAAACATTTTACTTGCATTTTATTATTTTATTTTTACAAGAACCTTCAGAAGTGGGAATTAATATTATCTCCATTTTATAAGCAAAAGAAATAGGACTTGGAGAAATTAAATAACTTTCCCAACGTCGAATGGCTTGTAGGCATCATAATTGGAATAGTTTCAAATTCTATCTGACTTCAGAGCTTAGTCTCATAGCTGAAACAGCAGTGAATGTTTACCAAAGAGCTGTCCCCTCCTTATAAAAAGATCCCATGGAAGGCTTAATTTTCTAAAGCACACAGAGCATTCTTTAAATACATTCAATTCAATTTAGACTACAAAAGTTTAAGTTATACAACCATTCTAGCAACACTTGTTTTAGTGTTATGTCAGGTACATTTGGAGTATCACTTGAGGGTCACAAAATGTTTTATTAAAACATGGTTTCTTAATTTCTAACCCCTCCCCCCACACACACACATACACACACATTTTTCTGCAAAGGTACCTTTTTATTAAAATATAAAAAGATGTGGGTTTCTCTTCTCAATTTATGTTGAACAAATAAAAATATTTTGGGGTTCCCTTCCATCTTCCTTCTTATCTTCCTCCTTTTTTTCTTTCACAATAAATGCCAACTTCTAGTTTGTGCTGGGAAGAAGTGATGTGTCTCCAGTACTTTATTACATTTTTCACTTTGTGACCTTTTACTACCATAGTAAATTGGCTGTGAATCAGAGAGAAACTTTAGGTGTACCAGTAAAATCTATCAAAATTTGTCTTAAAGAACAATGTTCTCTAAAAGCAGTTTTTAAATGGAAAGAGGATTTAAGTTTTTTGAGTATAGAATATATGGCAAACTCAGTTTGCTATCAAGGTCTTTTTTTTTTTTTAAATTTAATTTCTTATTTACTACTCAGCCCCAGTATATGCTACCAATTTATTAGTTGCTAGCTCTATGTGCCTATTTACATCTAAATTATTTAAAATTAAATAAAATTTAAAATGCAGGTCCTCATTTGCACTAGCCACATTTTAACTGCTCAATAATCACATGTGGTTGGGGGCTATAGCTAGATAGTACATATATAGAACATTTCCATCACCAAAGGAAGTGCTATCGGACAGCATGCCCAGCACATTTGGAGATTTAACTAATAAAGAAAATCAGAAAATATTACAGCAATTATTCTAATATTTAGAATATCTCCTTCCTTCATTCTTTCTCTTTCTTCCTTCCTTCCTTCCTTCCTTCCTTCCTTCCTTCCTTCCTTCCTTCCTTCCTTCCTTCCTTTAATTTTTACCTAAGTCATTAACATTTTTTCCTTTGATATTTCAGCAAGACTGCATTGACTTAGCCACTTTATATTCACTTAGGTACATATTTATCATATCATTTGAAGAGATGTGCTCCTCTAGGCCATGGAAGGACTGGGTTGTACTATGTTGCCTTATACTTCATTATGTCAAACACTAGAAAGGAATAAAAAGAGGATTATAAAGTTGTGATTTTACCTGATAGTATAAAATAAACACAGTGATCTATATCCAGAGCAGAGGAAGTGAGCTTTGCCAAATAACTGTCTTGGGGCTGGGCTACCTATAGGGGAATGACGGTCAGTGTGATGGTGATAGTTAAGAGCCAGGTCCTCAGGCCACTCTCTGAGCCCCTTCTTCCACAACAATCATGTACCTTTGAATGCATTCCAGATTTCCTATTTTACCTTACCTATTTGTAACCTGTAAACTGGTTTATCTCCTTCTGGAAAATCTGAAATTGTTATATAAGAAAAAATTCCAGTTAAATTCTTTGGTTTTCTTCTTGGTCTATGACATCTAAATCAAATTGTAATGGGAAAAAAGTAAACATTTTTAATTAACACTTGTACCATTTACATTTTAAAGACACATGACAATCCAGACAATTCATTATCCCTGCAAGCATTGTATTCAACTACACAGTGTCCAAAGAAGTTTTTATTGGCATGATCGTCTTGTGTCCCCAGTATCCCAACCGATCAAGGCATTTTTCTAGTCTCTGTCTCTCATAAGAACCTCCTCTAGCTGGCAAATAAGTGAACATGTTTTCCCTCTCTTCCCTATGCTTTCTGCATGTGTTCCAGTTTCTGGATTCTAAGTCTATTTTTACTTAGACACTCTCCTGAGTTCTGAATCTCATAGTTTCAAGTATACTGTGTTTCCCCCAAAATGATTAATCCCACATTCCATAACTTTTCTCTTGGAGTCCAGGGATCTATACATTAGAAGATAATATTATTTTCTCATATAAATTTATTCATAGTCGCACGTATTATACTAGCAGTTGTAGAAGGAGGTATAAGACAGACATCTTCCTAGTAAATTGCTCATACATCAAGTCTTTGTTCAAGTACGAGTTTTCATTATATTTTCCTGAATTTGTATTATAATATAATATGTAAATATAAAAATAAAAAGCATTCTTTTTTGGAAAACGAAACACATATTCACCTTAATATGTTTGGATCATCTCTTTTGCTTTCTAAGATCTATCATCTATATCCTTTCTAATCCCTTGAGACATATTATTTCAAAATCTTCATTTTAGAATTGCATTCATCTATTCTTTGACTTTGTAAATTATATGTAAACTATTAATGGCCACAGTAATGAAATTATTGTGGATACCAGGAATGAGGTATTGCTAGTGTGTTTTAAGGTGTATCTTCAATAGACTGTTTTTGAATTGCTAAAATTCAACCTACTTGACTCTGTCAAAAGAGCTTTCATATCCTTCATTGTGTAAACTTTGTTTCTGTCACCCTTGACAAATCCTAATAGAGATTAATATAATTATGGGTGACAGAATAAGCTGCAACCATAACCCAGCATTGTGTCATGAATCCAAACTAGTCATGAGTTTTGCTTTTCCTGTTTCAGGCAGAAACTTTTTTAAATGTACAGTAGACAAAGAAATACTTGTCTCTTCTTTCTGCTACTTGTTCTTATTTAACATGAGCTCTGTCTTTCTGGTATGGCCCAATTTAAAATATTGTAGAGTTATTTCAAATTGCAGTAATAAATATGTGTTCTGCACATTTTAATCACTTGCCAGTCTGCATTAGCTTTTTAATTATTAATAAAGCAAAATCCATTGATTTCCTCCAGTTGTTAGAACATGAGTCTGACCTAATCCTGCCTCGGGCATGAGGGGTTCTGAGATGAACAGCAAATCCTTGAGCTAAACATTAATTTTGCGGGATTTAAACATAGTACTATTTTTTTTTTTTATTCCTAAAGGAGGCTATTCCTTTGTCTTTTTGCTTCTGAATTTGCAGAGGTATTATGAACTTTGGTCTGTTTCATGTTATACATACAAAGTAAATCTTGAACAAAACAAGTTTGTGATGCCACTAAAATTTGACCTTTCTTATTATTTTGTGCAGATATTAGAAATTTACCACAGACGCACATAAAATGATAGGTTTGGAAGACTTTAATACCATTTTTAATATAAAGTGAAGCCTATCTATTAGCAGAGCATTTTTTTTTCTGTGTTAGAAAGAGGCCTTTTTTTTTCTAGTTATATTTCAAAACTTGTTCAATAACATATTTGGATTTATTGCAAATTTTCTTAATGAAATTTTGTTTTCTGTTTTCCTTTATTCATTGACATATCAATTAACACATTTGTATTTAATCTACCTACAAAAAATGAATGATATGTTAATTTTCCATATTAATCTTTTCTTACTTGTAAAACTATGTTAAACAGGGTGGCAAGATTACTTTTCATTAGAAATATATATTTGATCTGGTTTGTCTATCTTTTTTTTAAACACTGCTTGGAACTTTAGAAGCTGATGAATAGCAAGAGCTAAAACTTCTAGAAGACAGAGAATAAGCATAAATAATCTATCTCATTTTACATGTGCAAATTTTGTTCCTCAAGGATAGAAGAAAAATTGCCTCTCACTATAGTACCACACAATGACTAGCATGTGGTAAGTGACTTACAAACATATGAATTAATTTACTATTAAAGTATATGGCAAATTTCTAAAATGATAATATTTGATGATGACAGTTTTTTAGCAGAACAGTTTCACATAGTTCAGAATATTTATATTTGGAATATTTATTATAGCCCATACTGATCGAAATGTCAAAATATTATTATTCAGTATAAACTCATTAGTTTACTATTCATATACTAGCTATTGAATATTTAACTTGATCATTTTGGTTGTTCCTTGCAGTTAAATTTGGAGCTTTTCTTATAATATACTAAGTTTACAGAATATAATTTTATGTTTATATTATATAGAATATAATTATATATCAATTATTCTGCTAATGTATTAAAATTTACAGTAGACTTTATTAAACTCAGAGTTAATTTAAATATTTACAGTTAAAAGCTGTGAAATGGAAGGTCACAAGTGTTTATTTGACCAAAGTGGCCAAAAAAAAAAGTTTTTATGTGTGAAATCTTTCCTCATATAGCAAGGCCTCATAACTGCTTCTGATCCCAAATCTCAGGGAATTTGTTTCGAAAACCATAATAGTCTTTCAAAAGCAACTGTGATTATAGCAACTTCAAAAGAGCAAGCATCTGTACTTTAAGATGGACCAATGGAAGCTTGCATTAGTCTTCCATAAAAAAGCAATTGTGCTTTTCTGTGCTGCCACTTAGAGGGGCTTCCTCAGGGACCTTGTTAGATGCTTTCATGTGAAGATCATTTGAGCCACTTCTGATTAGTGTGCAGGTTTTCACGGCAATGGTTTCTGGGAGGGAGATGCCGTTGGCTGGTCACCTCCCTGTTTTTATGGTGAAAGAAAAGTCTCAATAGAATATATTAAGGATAATAAAGGAGAGAAGAAACACCAGTTAAAAGAAGGTTGAAATATTGAACTACTATCAAAAAAACCTAATGAAAACATATTTCTATACTGATTGTTAGAGGATAACACAGTCAGTATCACAGTTTTCTGTTTTGTGTTCAGAAGTATTTTATTTTTTCATTTCTTTTTCTTGGAACTTCTCAGAAATGTGTGTTTCAAGAACGCAGACTAAGTGACTCTCTAGCTCATTTTACCTTGGGTCAGCCAGTTTTCCTTTATCTGGATGAATACTCCTATCTACATTTAGAATAACATTAAAAATATTAAAATGCCTTTAAAAGTAGCGATAAAACAAACAAACAAAGAAATAAAAAAACTCTAAGAATGCTTGGCTTGGATTGTTAATGTTTCTAATAATCATTATAGCTTTTAGAGGCTTAGATAAAATTTTTCCACGCAAAATTATCTGTTGGCATATCAGTAACAGTGCTGACATCAAGATATCAACAAGCTTGTAACTATATCATGACATCTTTAAAACACAATGCAATTTGTCAGTAATAACTGTTATTCAATTTAAAATTATTTAAGGTCCTGCTGATATAAATAGGCCCAGTAGTCCTCCATTTCTTGTATTAACAGGATGCCTACACATTCAAAATCAAACTATGGGGAAATAAATCTACTTAATGGTTTCTCTTGCTATTTTAATTTACTTATATATGTGGACACAGTTTACCACATAATCCAACACTTACTGTCTTCTACATCCCACCTCTGCCATGTAGGATTGCCACAGTCTAATTTGCCATTGTCATAGGCTAATTTTAATGTAATTTTATATGTACCATAGTGCTTTCTGCACATTTCATTTCTAATTTCTCCTGTTTTATCCCTTTAAAACTGCAGCTGTTACTGAGATAACAAAAACAATGTTGAATAACTGCTTACTTTTTCAGTTTCCTAGAGGGGTGGGGGAACAGCAGGTAGCATAGCCTCATTCCCAAACCAGATGTTACTTTATTAAAAATTGAATATTTCGGAGGGAGTAGAAGGAGATTTATGCTTTAGGAGAGCAGTAAATTCAGAAGAAATAAGAATACGAGATGATCTACTTCAACTATTAAATTCAAATTCACTTATATTTTATTGTCACATTTGATTTTAATCGTATTTTAGGTTTGTGTGGACTCATAAAATGTCCATGGTCTAATGTGATACTAATTAGTTGTTATCATAGTCAGTCAATCCAACAAGTTTTTCTGGAGTCTTACCATAAAATGTCATCAGGGTAAGTTCCGTAAAGGATCTAATTGAATAGAGTGTAATACAATATAGTTCTTCCCATGTATGAGCTTAATTGTTAATAATGGCTCACTAAATCATTTAATTAGTAGAAATTTTAAAGGAATTTAACATGTATATCATAATACATTAATCTACCATTTAAGTTTGTTCCACTATAATTTTTTTGGATTATATTTTGCATAGATTGTTTTAAGTTCTTCAAGGCATGAACAAGCCATAGCTTTGAAAGTGCTGTTAATTTTGCCAGTATTCAGAACTTCTTTTTTTCTCCAATTCATTTTGGAAGCATACTGAAAATTTCAACCACTAGGAAATCATTCTGCAATAACTTAATCCTTTGGACATCCAAATAATCAAGAAAATTGTGTACTTTCAAGCAATAAGGTTTAAAAATTGTGTCAGAATCTTTTAAAGAAAATGTTTTCCCATCCTCAATTTTATTCATCCATTCCCAAGTTAAAATTCTGAGGATTTTTGCTGCATCTACTTTCTGGGTTACTGTTTGCATTTTTACAACCTAAATAATGATGATAAGTAGTGTTTTGTTTTTCTGTTTTTTTTTCAAAAACACCATTCAAATAGAAAAGATTCATAATTTTTTAAGAAAATTATAGAAAGATGAATCAAAATTCTAAAGTGAGGCAGTTTGTTAGTCAGTTTAAATAAATGTATTTCTTGTTATGCTTCCGAGTCATTTATTTTTGAAATAATTAAATTACTAAGAGCCTACTCATCACTTTCCAGTGACACAAGAGTGACTATGTGAAACACTCTGATCTTTCATATCATTACGTATTACTGTATTACTACTGTAGATACTATGGCCAGTAGATACTTATTGAGCATAGTTATGCAGAATCATTAATTTTTAATTAATTTTCCTTAAAACACACATTTATTTGCAGAGGTCAATATCTATTGTGTTTTTTCCCCACAATGCAAAATATCTTTTGCACAAAACCATCTTATTAGACTCTGCCGTGATTAGTTTTCTGTTGTTGAGTATCTCAGTTACGCAAGTCTGTCAACTGTCAATGAGGATAGATAGTTTACATCTTGCAATTAGTCAGTCAGTAAAAGTACACCATAACATTTGTCTTAATCATGTCGATCTTGCTTTATATCATTAGGCAAAAAAAGTAAAGGAACACATTTGTTTGGTCAAGTTATTATGTGATGCTGTGGTCTTATGAGTAGAACAAATAGAACACTTTTTAGCTCTTCTTTGTGGAGGAAATAGATCATTCTTTGAAGTTTATAGTAAAAGTGAATTAATTGAAAAAACTGTGGCAACTTTAGATTAAACATAAATACATGTTAAAATTTTGATTATAAATACTTAAAAGATATTTAAAGGTATGATATCTTAATTTCAGAAAAAAATATGTGTGAATAGTACTTATTATTACAGTATCTGGTTTGTTTAAGAAAATATGTATAGTATTACTATAAATATAAATCATATCTGGAAAAAAATCTGTCTCTCCACCCAAAAGGGAATCTATCTATGCATATTGGGGAACTTATAAGTGACCAAAAGGCTTAGTCAGTAAGATTGATGATGGTATGTTTATCTGTTGCACCCTACCAATCCAGAGATTCTGTGAATTCAAACCACATAAAAAATCTACATAGTGGAAACTCTCTTCATTAAAATGCATTTAAACAAGTCATATATGAGAGTAATAATCAAGGACATTAGTTTCCATAAAGGAGTGAAAATGCATCCTCTATAACAATCTCAACTTTAAGATTTCTATAACAACATTTATTCTTATCTAGAAGTCTCCATCTTCTGGCTAACATCCCAAATTGGAGATGAAGTTATGTAAGTGAGAATATAATCAGTTACTTTGACTAAAAAATCTTGAATAAACAATCTCTTCATGTACCCTTGTGAATTTAGTAGCCACACCATTTGGCAAATACGTATGTCTTATTGCAGGCAATGCATACATGCATATTTACCTATAAATAAAGGCCTAAGAGTGTTCAATATCAGTCATAAAATGTTTGTTGGCAACAAATTGAAGTTTATAAATTGCATTTATTTTTTTAAGATTTTTTTTAATGAAATATATAAAATTTCAGGGCTCTAAGTTGTTTTCAATGGAGAAAATTGTTGAGCTTTTTCTAGCTTTGTGTTGGGTTCTAAATTTACCTGCAAAAGCACTTTAATTATTTTATTATTATTGCTATTTTTAGAAAATTTAGGCAGTAAGGACAAACAAGAAGAGAGAGACTGGCAGACAGACAGAAAAAAAGAGAGGTAGAGAATTTTAAAACACTTCTAAATCCTAGTTACAAAAGAACATCTTTAACATTTAGATGTAGTCTTCTTTATATTTTCTAAACATGAGAAATTATACAGTACATTATAACTATTTTATTGATATGTGTAATATTTTCTGTTATTTACACTAATATTTACTTTAATAATGTCATTTTTAAGCCAATTATATGACATTCCCTTCTGCACTTAACTGCATCTTAGACATCTAAGCTATTGCAATGTCTTTCAACTGAGGGAAACCAAAATAGAAGATTTTCAGGGAAGAAGCAGGAAGATGCAGTTAGTTTGGAATATCAGACTAAAATGGTAGGTGTGGGAAGTGTTGACGCCAAGCCGAAGAGTTTATCCTTAATCTTATTGACTTTGCAGGTAATATTGTTCTGTTCTTGAAATTTCAAGAGAAACAGAGAGGGAGAGGGAGAGAGGTTATATTCAGCAGTTTATATTTTATCTATATTTTGTGCAATGTAAGATTACCTACATAAAAAAAAAATCACTTACTTTGGAAAAGAATTTTTTCTGGGTCAAGTTTATAGACAACATAGATTTTTACTATGCCTCTTTTTAATTACTTTATTAAATCCAAGTTTTATAAAATTTTTATTTTTATTTTTCCCACTTTCTAAAAGTGGTAAGAGTTAAGTTCCTGCTTCAGAAACCATCAGAAAGACTGGATATTACTTCTTAGTCATTGGATGTTAACAGATGTCTTTGATAGTGTCTTTAAAAAGACATGTTAAATTTCCAAGTTTGTAGTATTTCCGGTATTTCCCTCCTAGTTCTGATTAGATGTGAATTTCAGGAAAATATTTAAATGAACTTCAATGCATAATCCTAAAAAGACACTTAAAACTGTTAACTACTAGAATAATCTAGTTAAATGCTTTGAATGAACAACAAAGAGAGTTGTTTATTTTGGCACTTTAATTCCCTTGATATCTAGAGTTCCCCAGAAAAGCTCAGTAGACAGGATACCCTAATAAAAACATTCTTTAGTGACAAGATATTTTTATCTTGGCTTTGTGTTCGGGACATGTTTTTTATAAAACTCTCTTAGTGATTTCTTTACAATGTATGGCTTGACAAGCCAATATTTTGTGTGTATATTTTTATTTTTAATTACAGTTCAATATAACTCTAGCTCTGAATCAGGAATCTGAAATCCATGGTCTTTGGCACAAGTTTGAAATTGTACCTTTTAAAGCCAAACTCCAAGCATATCTTACATCTCTAGGCTCCTACCTTCCTGGAGGATGAAACCATACCTTAATGAGAATTAGAGCACTGCTATGGACTACATGCTTGTTTCCTCCTAAATTCATATGTCGAAATCCTAACTCCAATGGGATATTAGGAGTTTGGGACCTTTGGGAGGTCATTAGGTTGTTTGAGTGGAGGACTAGTGATGGAATGTGTGCCCTTATAAAAAGAGTCAAGAGAGAGTTTGCTTCCTCTGCCTTGTGAGGTCACAGCAAGATGGCCATTTGCAAACCAGGAAGCTGGCCCTCACCAGACAGTGGATCTGCTGGCAACTTGATTGGGGACTTCCCAGCCTTCAGAACTCTGAGAAATGAATGTTTGTTGTTTAAGCCACCCAGTCATTGGTAATTAGTTTAGCAGCCCAAACTGACTGAGACAACCATATGTCCAAACATAAATTGACTTAGTGGCCATGATAATGACTGACACCTGTATGGTGTGTAATGGTATTAAATATAGTTTACCCTTTTAAGGTTAAGAATACATATGATGTGTGTGTAGGGGTTTGTGTGTGTGTGCACACGTGTGTGCATCCATATATATCCATCTATCCTTTATTTTTTTTTTGCATCTATTGTTAATGGAAGCTTGTATTAACCCCAGAAAACAGAGGGCACAGAAACCCTAAGCAACCTGTCAAAATCACATAGCTCTAGGAGTCATGGTAATACATGACACCCAAGCAGCCTTGGCACTAGGATGTAGGTTGATATTACTACAGTGCACTGCATTGGGCTGGGTTTTTCCAGGCTCGGAAATACTTTGCTATGTGGGTATCAGGTGGAAAAGAGAGAGAGATAGTGGTAGGAGGGTGTGGAGAGACATAACAAAGAAAATGGACAAACAGGTTGAGAAAAAGATGGAATTAGGAACAGAAGCAGTAAAATTAAGTTTTAAATGTGACCTCTTAAAATTGTCATTTTGTGATTACTCTAACCATGTAGTTTGACTTTTGTTTAAAAACATTCCTTATTTCTGGCCCAGAATGTCATTATAAATTCAAAAGCTCAGGTCTTAAAAATGATAGACTTAGTTCAAAGGAGAATGTTTGGGTGATGCAAATCACCTGACTGGGTAAATTCTAATCAGTTAGAGCTATTAAAGTGTTTCAATAACTCTAAGGGTATCTTGAATAATTATTGGTAGTTGATATTTCTGAACTATACTTAGTTTCTTTCCTGTAACTTATTGATTAATAATGTGAAATCAACCATGGATTCTTCGAGAATCACATTGAGGGGCTTGTTAAGTAAATTGGACATTGGGGAGCAAAGTTTTAAAAAAATGGTAAATTCATTTTAGATATTAAAAATTACTCAGTGCATTTCATTCTTGTAAACATATCACCTTACAAATAATAGTTTTAAAAGATTTAATTTGTAAATATGTTTTAAGTGAGAGAGATCATGATCAACTTTTCTTCTGAGGAACATTTCTTTGATAAACTGTGCCTGTACTGTGATTACCTTATTATTGATTTAAGAGCCCTTCTATATTGGCTAGTAGATGGATCATTACACATGCAGAGTGAGCTAAATGCAGATGTATTTAATCTTCACAGTAGCCTTATGAGGTCAATATTGAGGTCCTCATTTCATAGATGAGGTAAAATGAAGTATAGCCCAGTTAATTAAATTTTGAAAATTTACATCTAGTAAGTGGTAAATTTCTAATAACAATTCAACTTTTTTCTAACTACAGAAATTCTATTGTTAATTCCCTTGCCCATGCTTCATTCTGTTTGAAATAAGTTTTAACTTACATGGGCAATTTTTATGGCCTTTCCTACTGTCCCTGGGAGGATCCTTATAAGAGTAAAAATATAAAACTGTGTAAGGTTTTCAGATTATTCTTTGGATTCTTGGTTGTATCTTCCATAGAAGCTGTGGGCATGGTGGACACAAAAGCATCATAGAAGGTATTAAATTTTCCAGAAACATAGTGCCTTTGGTTGAGTTCTTGCAGAAACAAGACCAGCGAGAAACCAAGCACCCCTTGGAGAGTTGGAGAATTCAGATTTATTACGCTGGTGGTCCCAGAAGAGCTAGTGCTCTGAAGATCTGGGCCCCGAGCTCAGGGATAACCTTAATTTTATAGGGCTTAACAAGCAAAGACAACACATCTGTTCTTAACAGCAAAGGCAATACATCTGTTATCTAGACAGAACAATCAAAGGGAAGGGTGAGTCTTCAGTTGATTTTGGGATCATTCTGCCCTTCAGCCTATGCAGCAAGCATGTCTACAGAAGCAGAACGAAGAGCTGATTATAAGGTTAGCCATTTGAGTGGAAAATTCCTCTTCAAAATTACTTCATCAGCCCTGGCAATTTATTAAAAATTCAGTTCTGGGCAGATGGATGATACTTTACGTCATTTCTGCTGGCCATGTGTTACTTTACAGTTGTTTGTAATTTATTATTATTATTAATTATTATTATTATTATTATTATTATTTAACTCTAGGAGGGGGATTCCAATCCTTAAAAGGCAAAAGGACTTTGTTTATATTTATAGAATTTAGTACTTACTCCTTCACTATAAGTGAAGTTTTTATGAATCCGAGTTTCTCCTTCATATCTAGATTTTAAACTTCTTCAGGGCAGGGGCGACATATTTTTGTATTGCTTTGTATGCAGGATACTATTGATAATTTTATCAAATGTTTTTTTTAAAGTTATAAACATCTTATTCTTTTTTTGTGAAAATAAATTTTATTAATGCACTGATTTAGTGCAACCCCTAACATAATGTTAAGGCATTTGGTTAGAGAATTGGAAAATAAAGTCCTCCTTTTAAATTAAGGTATAATTGACAAATAGCATTATATTACTTTCAAGTATACAGCATAATGACTATATCGATAAATGATCACCATAGTGAGTTTAGTTAATATCCATCACCATATATACTTTTTCTTGCGATGAAAACTTTTAAAATCTATTCTCTTAACAAGTTTCAAATTAACCATAGTAACCAAGCTATACATTATGTCCCCAGGATTTATTTATTTATTTTAAAAGTAGAAGTTTGTACCTTTAACCACCTTCATCTATTTTGACACACCCCACCTTCCCACCTTTGGCAACCACTAATCCGTTCTCTATATCTAGGCTTGTTGTTTTGTTTCGATTCCATTAGCAAAGTTATGAGTATTTGTCTTTCTCTATTCTGACTTATTTTGCATAGCACTGACCACACATCATGTCCTATGTATGTGGTACGTTTGTGGAAATGGCAGGTTTCTTCTTTTTTTACCTTAATGAATAATGTCCAATTTTATTTATATTATGTGTGTGTGTGTGTGTGTGTGGTGTGTGGCCAATAAACAGTAAATGACATATTCCCCATATATAATAACCTTATATATTTCCTCTGGATATGTGGTATTGTGTATTAGTATTATTATTATATGTATTAGTGTATATATGTGTGTATATATATATGTGTGTATATATACTCCAAGTATATATATATATATATTTCTCCACACACGATTTCTACATCCATTTATCCATCCAAACAACTTAGGTCGTTTCAATTTCTTGCTATTGTAAACAATGCTGTGGTGAATGTGGGGATGCAGATATCTTTTTGAGTTAAATTCAAGATAAATTCTCAGAGTTAAGACTGTTGAGTCATATAGTAGCTCTATTTCTAATATTTTGAGGAAACTCCATACAGTTTTCTGTAGTGGCTGCACCAATTTACATTCCCATCAACAATGCACAAGGGTTCCCTTTTTTCTACGTCCTCATCAACACTGGTTATTTCTTATCTTTCTAATAATCCATCCTAACAGGTGGAAGGTGATAGCTCATTTTAGTTTTGAAATGCTTCTTAAATTGCACTATAATTCATTTTGAAGACTATCTTGTCTCTTTATACAGGACAAGCAGAATTAAACCAATTAGACATATAAAAAGGGTGTGCATTTGAAAACTTGATGGCCTGGTGTCCTTTAGAGAGCATTGAGATATTGCAAGGAAAACTGTAAGGAACATATTCTGTGGAATTTGTAAGCAGAGATATACCAAACAATTCAATGGAGTACTAAATTCGAGTGAAATAATGGAATTGTAATCAGACCAAGGGAACAAGGTTTTTCATCTGGCACTTGGTTCTGAGGTCTAGATTGCCTGGAGTGGTTCAGTGTTCCAGTTTGGCACTATGCTTAAAGATGGTTTTGGCTTTCATTTTGGTATTTGCTGGAATAAAACAACACTAACAAATGGGTGCATCTAATTAAAGATACCCAAGTACCAGTTTCCTTACAACTCTGAAGAAGGAATTGGGGGATGATAATTCCTAAGTACATTGAGATTGAAAAAATTTTATGTGACAGTTTCTGTATAGAATATCATTACTCATGGGTCCCTGGTTTTAAAAGAAACATCAAGCATGGGGAAATCATTAAAAGAGGGCAAAGCCTTATGAAATATAATATCTAATGTGTAAGTTTATATACGTAGCACCTCTACATAAACATTAAATGTGTGCTTATGTATAGGATGTAAGGAGTTAAAACCGACTTTTAGTTGTGTTTATGTAAAACAGATAATTTTGTGATTACATTTTTATACTGTGTTTTACTTACAGTATTTCTTTTTGCAGTTGTTGGACAACAAGCTTTGACATTTTAAGAGCCTACAGATGTCATAATTAAACTTAGTAATCATTCTAGATGTAAACACATAAATAACGAGTGATCATAAAGGTCAGCAATATGGCATGACATAAACATGGAATCTCAGTGCTTGCTTCTAATATGAAAAAATGCATTCTACAGTTCAAAGCGTGTCATTTCTTGCATATGGTCACATGAAATATGAAAGAAGAAAAACTCTCTTCAAATGATTAATGTAACATTTTATAAGAACATATGGATGTTCTTAGAATTTAATGGGAGAAGGGGAATTTACCTGGAATCAATTATGGGAAATCTAGCAAAATAGAAGTGAAATATTTATTCACTCTTTGTGTTATAATTACCTGATATGCGCTCTCTGCCTTGAAATTTTCTCAGACCCTCCCACAACAATGTGTTTCATCTTGTGCTTCTTTAATCTGTATACATCCACATACTCTGTGAGAGCAAAATCTATAGAATTGTTTGTTTACCCATTCATTCCCGCAGACTACTAGTTTCTTGAAAGTAATATCTTTTCTTATAATTCATCTTTGCATCCCAGTTATTTTTGACATGTCAGATACTTTCTATTTTATACACTAATAGGTCAGGGCTGAGAGTTCACAATAACTGATAAATACAAACTTATAATTCATTGAAAAAAATAAGTGAATGAGTGAATATGTTAGAGCATATGTGTTGCACAGATATTTAGTTATTTTGATTTGACTCCATTTTCATTACTAAATAATATAGAAATGTTACATTTTATAGCAATAAAATAAAATTTTAAAACATTTTCGTAAAAAGATACATAATTTATTTCAATACTGAAATTGAGATTTATTAACAAAAAATGATATTACTATAATACCTTTTATATCTTTGAATTATTCTTACAATTAAGACTTAAATAACAGTTAAGCCTTTAAAGTGAGTTTGTGACAGTGTTCTGGCCTATGTTAACAATGAAGGTAAAATAAGACAATGGTTAGGAATATGAAGAATTCAGAACTGCAATTACTCACTTCAGGATAAATATTAATTTTAAAAAGTAAAGCTTCTACCAAATATCAGTTTTTAGAAGTCTACTAACAGATTAGAGGGGTTTTTTTGGGGGGGGGTTGTTTGTTTGTTTGTTTGTTTTTTAGGAGTTTAAGGGAAAATAGGGATAAAACACAAATGTCATTGGATCACAAGAAATACAATTTAATGGTGCTGAGGTCAGCAAAAAGGTCCGTTCGGCCAAATCCAACCAAACCCAAAGCTGAAAATATTTATCATCAGGCCTTTTACAGAAAAATTTTACTGAATGGTAAAAATTAGAGGCCTCTATCTAGCTCTTCTGTATCTTTATTTTTACCTTTTAAATAAAAATTAGACTTAAAATGACAGTCCAACCTTAATGAATCAATTATTTTCTAGGTTCCTATAGGAGAGGTTTGAAGCAATAGATATAATTTTTTTATAAACATGGCCTTATTTTATTTCTACAAGTTTGATATGAATGAAAACAGTTACAAATAGTAATACTAATTAATTTAATGCTAAGCATAGGACTTGTCTTCTTTTATTTATTTTCCAGAATTTTGAAATATATTTATATGTAAGTTGAAAAGCAAGAGTATAACTGCTTGTGGTTTATTTGATATTTACACATTTTTTTTTTTTAAGTTCTAGGCTTCAACGTCACTCCTTGTCCCCACTCCATGTTTTCTCACTTCTTAAACCAAGTCACAATTTGTAATTATGTTTTGTTATTTGAATTGTTTTATGCTTCTTTGCAGCAGCTTTAGGTCTCTGATGAAAATGCACAGTACTACCTATCTCAAAGTTGACATTTTAAACTTAGCAAATATTTGAAATTTATTTCAAGTTTATGTTGCAATGTGATGAGTACTCAGTGACACCTTTATGAAGAAGGATAGGAGAAAAAGCTTTATTACTTTTAATAGCTATAACTCCTTTTATATTTGTAGACAGTTATCAGTGATTAAGTGATGAGGGAATGGAAAGAGTTCACATTGTCTCCCACTCTCAAGGTAGATGTAAGGAAGAGATATCTAGAAAATGGGTTTTTGGTGGATTAAAGAAAAAAGTTACTAGTGGGTTGGTCAAATGTTTTTCTGAATTAAATATTACCGCAAGCACAGAATATTCTGTCCAGAGCCTTTTAGAGGAGATTTTTAGCTATTTATATGGACTTGTAAACAAATATAATAAAAATACTATGACAATTCATTGATATATTATTGCCTTGTTGAGAATGTGGTTTTCATGCCAAGAACAAATATGAAAAATCTCATTATATCTTTGTAGCACAGCTAATCACAGTGCAATGTGTGTCCATCAGTTGATCTTTTAGAGGAATTAAGGGAAATTCAAAAGAAAGATTATCATGTGCAAACAATGAGAGCTTAGATATCTTGCCTACTGGCCTAAGGTCTCTTCATCATTCCTGCAGCGTTTACTTTTTGTATCAGGAGTTAATTAAGGTGAAACATGAGGTAATTAGGGCTAATCCTCCTGGCCTCCTGCTGGCCTATTGCCTCCTAGGCCATAGCCTGAACCTAACTATTTTCGCAGTTTAAGAAAGAAAAGCAGATTTTTTTTTAAAAAGTAATTATAATGCTATTTTTAGACATGATTCCTAATCTTTAAGACTATTTTTTTTTAATAAGATTTTTGCAAGGAAAACTTGTAAAAATAGTCACACTCTTCCTAGGTTTTAAATTTATAAGAACAAGACTATTATACTAATACATACCTGGTCTCTGACAGGATTTAGAAGTTCCATTTGTTCACTTTACAGATTAAATGAAATTTATACTAGTTTAAATCTTTAGTCTTGATTATGCTGGAAAGTGATGCCTTTCCTCCCAAAATTATATTCCATATATAGATTTGTCAATGAATTTTGCATTTATAAATGTATAGTAGTAATTGGATTGGGGAGTGGGGATAAATGAAAAAAAAATAGCAAAAATCTTTGAACAGCATCCAGGTGTTTTATCCTTGAGAAATAAATACCTTTTATTATGCAATAAATAAATCTGTTAGGTAGTAACTGACACTCCTTAGAATAAATACACCACTGTTTGTTTTAGTATATTGGTTCCAAATAAGTTTGTAGGTGTGTATGTGTGGTTTTTATTTTTACTCTTTCAATGAAGGAAAGACTAATAAGATTTAACACACTTGTTAAGCTTCTCTAAGTTGAAAGGAAAGCATTATAGATACCTAGCTTTCTAATTTATCAACCATAATAGAATCTACACTCTTGCCAAAAGGCATTTTTTTAGGATGTTAAGAGTTTAGAATGGACAGAACCTCTATATTAATTAAAAAGCAAATTGCTAGTAAGTGGTCATGATATTTGTAAATAAGGACAATTACAGAAAGAGTAAAATCTCTTCTGTCATATTTTATTATATCCTATCAGGTCCCAAGCTAAAAAACCTATTAAAAAAACCTATTATCATAAATTTTATTTTTTCCCAATTGTTATTTGAATTTTAACTCCTATTTAGAATACACTGATTTCTCCTTTTGTATATATTTAGCCATGATTTAGAAGAATTGTTTGTGCTAGCATCTTTAAAATATATATATATATGTATTTTTAATGTTCTTTACTGAGATTACAATTACTTCTTTGGAGTAAACCAGTGAGGATTACAGAACAGCTATATTGCAACAAGGTGCTAATTCATTTCTTCTGTTTGAGACTCTGAAATAGTTAATATTTATGTTGCTAGATATGTGGCCAAATCATAAACTCTTATTTAGTAGTCTATTTCAAAATCTCCAAATGTACGAATCTTACTTTTTATAAATGAGAAAAAAGACATCATTTTTATTCTACAGGCTTTAAAACTACAAGAAACTCAAGATAAGATTGTTTGTGTTTATTTAGTGAATTTGATGTCAGTCCCTTAAAGTGGAAATCTTTTCTTCTACAAAATTGCAAAGAGAGCATTTGCACCATGGCATTTAAAAATATATCAGATGAGATTTTCTATTGATCCCAGAGGCAGGGATGAGTGCCCTGAGAGAATAAATGAGCTGCTTTTATGAGGCTCCTTGTCATCAAGGATTTAGCTGTTTCATTTGCAGATTCCTGTAAATGTTGACCAGATTCATGACCAGTAATTTTCACTGGAGAAGGACTAGACCATGGATAAGCAAATGATTCTTTGTCATTAATGGTTTCAAATAGCATTAAAAATGTTCTGGCAGCTCAGTTGATTCTGATAAAGCTATGGAGCCCAATTGCAATGTGTCTCTAGCTAATATTTCCAATCATCAGGCCAAGGAAGGGCCAAAGTGAATAATAAAGCATGTGTGTGCACGAACACACATTCTGATCACACAGTTTCTCAGTATAAAGATTTAAATTGAAATTTAGAGATGTTCAGGTTTAGAATAGCACAATAAAAATATATGTCTAGAAACTACTCTCTATGTAAATAAATTTATATCTGTTAATTTTCACTTCCTTAATTAGGTTATCGTCTAAGTTATCAGTAAATTGTATGCATAACTAATTTACATTCCTTGTTAGAAATGGTAGTTGCCTAATGATTTCAAGTATAAGTACCTATTAGTGTACAAATATTGCCTCTGAATTAATAGTGAAGGCTAAAATCTTCAAAAATTCTTGAGACATGGCAGATAAATGAATTAATACATCTGTCTGTGGAATCTGTTTCTATATATCGACGTTTTTAGTATATATGTTAATATTTAAATTATCTTCACTTAATGTAAGGTTTCCATTTCTAAAATTCTTCTAATTATTAGTCTTAAACTTTCATTTAGAAGTGTGTTAGAAAAGTCACTTCTTGGCCCGTATTAGTTACGATATGAGTTGACTCACAAAGATGACTTTTACATAAAATATAATAAAGTGTTCAGTAATTTGTAGTTTCTCTTATGCACAGAACAGAAATAAAAATAGTTAGCTCACTTTCAAGGTTCTTCTAGCCCCTGTTGTCCATTTATTTCTATTTCCCCAGGAAAGAAGTACCCTCAGTCTATTTGCATGCTTGTCCAAAGTCATTGCAGAGGCCCTCTCATGCATCACTAGTGTGGGTGATAATTAGTAAAACCTGTACTGAGAACAACTTAGCAACATGAATTAAAATTATAAAACATCTATAGTCTTAGACTCATCAATTCCACTTGTATAAACATATTTCAGACCAATTCGTGTGTGAAAAATAGCATTATATGTATAAATTTATGCATTATTGCCTCGTTTTAAATAACAAAAAAGTAGGCATCAACTTAAATTGGATCAAATCAATAAGAGACTTGCTAAATAAGTTATGATATATCTTATTGTGACCCATAAAAAAGATTGAGGAAGCCCTCTATGCATTGATACAGCATGGCTTCCAAAATAATTTATTAAGCAGCAAAAACAGCCATGCTAAATTGCACTTTCTATTTTAAACTATTATTTAAAAATGAGAAAAATGAATATATAGTTTCATATGCATGTGTATCTGTGCATATTAGCTCATGTCCACATAAACTATACATGGAAAGACACAGAAGAAATTAACATTGTTTGCTTATGGGAATGAGAAGTGGATAAAGCTGAAGGACCAGGTTAGGAATGAGATATTCTAAAAAAATTTTTTATACTATTAAAACAATAAGAAAAAAATCATCCTTTATTCTTTCCTTCTCAACCTGATATATGAAGTTTAATTATTCAAATTATGTTGTTTTTTTTTTTTTTCCTCCCCACTTTAGTCATGTTGATTTTGACTGGTTATTAGGAAAACAACCTAAATTCATAGTAATGTGTGGTTTACTGATACCTTCTACCTTCCAGGGATGTTTCTGATTTTTAAGAGATTTATTAACTCACATGGAATTCTCACTGGTTAAGTTTCAAGCAGTTCTAAAAGGACTTTCCAAGCAGTGTGTGCATGATCGTTTGATTAAAGTGAGCCCAGCAACACAAAGACAGCTGTAGGTGCTTTAATATACATCCCTGACAGAAGGAGAAAGTGGCCACCCCAGCTATAGAAAACTTCTACATGAAAATTGATGTTCAAAGGGCTCCCTGGAAACTGCATGTTGGAAAACTGTAATGGGACAATTTTAGTACAGAAGGGACAGAGCAGCTGAGTTTTAAGCCAGAGTCGCTTGAACTGTGGTTATGACACATGTGTTATAAAGACACAACACATGAAATTTGCTTTATGCTGGGATGATCGTAAAAATAAAGTCTCTGGAGCCCCTCCTCAAGATCTATGAATTAGACTTTGTAGAAAAGAACCCTAGTTTGGGCACTGCTTCTTCATGACTATCTCCTGGTTTACTGCTTCCCTGATCCCAGTTTGCTGGTGAGAGTAGGTTCTCAAACCAGAAGTGTTTGTTCCCCGAACACCCAAGCCTTGGGCAATCATTGAACAGCCAAGCCCAGAGTTCTCTGTTAAAGATCTGAAAGACTTTGCAAAAGGCTTAAAAGCTCCATCCTGCCAGGACTGATCCCATAAATGCTTTACTAATCCGTTTCCTGGGGACTCTCTGCTCCCTCCCAGGCCCAGCCTCCTGCTCTTGTTTTATAGTGGGCTAGCCTTTGCCCTGGGGCACTGGACTAGTGAAGTGTGTTCCTTTTCTACCCTAGCTAAAGCTACTTGGCTTTGGTAGATGAGTCAGCGCATGAGATTTTCTAAAGTCTATTCATTTATTAAAAAAATATATATATGTGCATATGTGTGTGTGTGTACATATATATATATATATATATATATATATATATATATATATAGATAGAGAGAGAGAGAGAGAGAGAGAGAGAGAGAGAGAGAACGCGCACGACTTTGAGCTCAGCACTTTTTAAGACGCTGGGAATTTAGAAGGGAACAAAAAGGACCAAACTATATCCTGGTGCTTCCTTTTTAAAAGTGGATGTAGACAATAAAGCATATCAACAAAACATCTTTCAAGTAATCAAGTTGTATAACAAGAGAAAAAGCATGAAGGGGAAAAAAATGCGTGTGTGGTAAGGTAGGGGTGCAGCTAGGAGGGTTGAAATTTTAGATAAGGTGGACATCTCTCAGAGAAGGTGAATTTTGAGTGAAGTCTTAAGAGAAATTAAAAACAGAGCAAAAGAGTAACAACAACAAGTTTTGTGGGAATGAGGGGTGGGGGTGGAAAGAGACGTAATGCTTTAGGGGGAAAAAAGAGCAAGTACCAAGGTCCCAAGTTAGGAAGCACCAGGAGGTTAATTTGAATGAGCAGCCTGAGCAAGGATAAGGTAGGCTGAGGAGGATAAGTCGAGTGTCAGTGGCTAGCGGGGGCCTGATCATGTAGTCCCTTAGGGTATTCATGCTAAGTGAGACCCTCAAGGGATTTTTGAAGAAAAAAGAGATAGGTTCTGTCTTACATTTTTAAAAGGATCACTCTTACATTTAGTTGAGAATTTTTCAAATGGGAGCAATAACTGAAGTAGAGACATGAGTTACAATGATCGAGGTGACAGCTAACCAGGGGGAGACAGTGGAGGTTGTACAGAGTGATTAGAATCTCTAAATATTTTGAAACTTAAACCATCAGAATTAGATCACTTTATATGAGGTTATGAGAGGAAAAACATGAGTCGAAGATGACTCAACTTTTATTGACCTAACTCAGGGGTCCCCACCCCAGGGCCACAGACCAGTACCGGTCCATGGCCTGTTAAGAACCAGGCCACATAGCATATATGCAGTAATTAAAATCATAAAATTTGATAAGCTATAAATGGAGTATGTGGAGACAGAAGAATTTCCAAGATTGGGCTTTGGGTAACTTTATTTTTAAAAGATAAGTTGAAGAGGACCTTTGTTTTGTTTGGGGGGGATAAAATTATGCTCAGAGACTGAGTTTTCTTTGCCAGCAATGTGTTTATCATGAGTGCACTGTGGGAATTTCACAAGCTAATAGTATATAGGATAATGTCCCTTAATAAGTCAATAAAGATATAACCTACTCCAAAGCAATGATAGATTAATTAAACTATTATTCCAGACAAGGAGAGATAAAAAGAATAAAGTCAAAATTTAGTCAAGATGTACATTTTCTATAAGGCTGGTTTTCAGGAGAGATGGCTTAACTAACAAGGAGCTGACTTCCAGTTGCCAGTATAAAAACAGAAGTCCTGTGTTGCTAAAGCATACTGCTAGGGAACAAAGGCATCAGTGCTGGTGGGCCAGCTGATCTTTCAGGGGACTCTGAAGATGTAACAGCTCCACTGCCTAATAAGAGTAGCTTTTACCCTGCCAGGAGCTAATGCCGCAAAGGTTTTTGGAGAGCTATTTAGATCCGGTGAGTCACCATGCCCAGAGCGAAAATCTCAAACAGTTCTCATGAACTCTCAGTATTGACAGTCTAAATGTCCCTTTGCCATAGCTGCTTCTTCAGATTTTTTTTTTTTATTGATAACCTCCCAGTAACACCCCCCCTTCCATCCCCACCAGCAGCTGAACTTCTGAGTGCTTGTTAACCACAATACAAGAGATGATTACATTCTAACATATCTTACTTAATCTTACATCGAAATAACTTTACTCTTAAAAACTATTTTTGTCATAAACACATAGATTTGAAATCATGTCAAACTCATATGCAACAACCTAGCAGAGGAGACTGAGAAAAATTGTTGGATAGTAGGCAGAAAATTGAACATGTATGTTATCTTAATATTTAAAACTGGAGAGAATGTTCAACTGTGTCAGATGCTACTGAAGGGTTATGGAAGAAGAGCAACAAGTACTGGCCATTGGATATGGCAATGTGGAGATCACTGGTAACCACTGTAAAAGCAATTAAAATTTTTTTTTTATATTTTTATTTTTCAATTATAGTTGACATATAACATTATATTCATTTCACGTGTACAACACAGTGATTAAACATATACATAATTTATGAAGTGATCATCCCAATAAATCCAGTACCTATTAGACACCATAGTTATTACAATGCTACTGATTATACTCTTCATGCTACTGATTATACCCCCATGACTATTCTGTAACTGCTATTTGTACCTCTTAATTCTCTCCCCCTTTCATTCGTTCCCCACTCCCCAATCTGACAATTATCAAAATACTCTGTAAATATGAGCTTGTTTCTGTTGTTTGTCTGTCTCATTCTCTAGATTCCACGCATGGCATTTGTCGTTCTCTATCTCACTTACTCCACTCAGCACAATTCTCAGTAGTCCTTTTTTTTTTTTATGGTCGATTAACATTCCTTTGTATATATGTACCACCTCTTTATCCATTCATCTATTGATGGACACCCAAGTTGCCTCTTTATCTTGGCTATTGTAAATAATGCTACAGTGAACATATGGATTCACATGTCCCATCAAAGTAGTGTTTTGGTTTTCTTGAAATAAATACCCAGAAGTGGGACTGCTGGGTCCTTCTTTATGTCTTATTATCACCTTTGTTTTAAAGTCTATTTTGTCTGGTATAGGTATTGCTATGCCAGATTTTTTTTGTTGTTTCCATTTTCATGCTACCTCTTTTTTCATCCCTTTACTTTTAGTCTATGTGTGTCTTTCTATCTGAAGTGAGTCTTTCGTAGGCAGCATATGTAAGGATCTTTTTATCTTATTCATTAAGCCACCCTATCTTTTGATTAAAACATTTAATCCATTTATATTTAAAGTAATTGTTGCTAGATAGGTTGTTGTTGCCATTTTATTTTCATATTGTATTTTTTTTGTTTGTTTCCTTCTTCTTAAAGAAATCCCTCTAACATTTCCTGTAATATTGGTGTGGTGTTGATGAACTCTTAACATTTTCTTGTCTGGGAAGCTCTTTATCTATCCTTCGATTCTAAATGATAGCTTTTCTGGGTGGAATAATCCAGGTTGTTGGTCCTTGCTCTTCATCACTTTGAATTTTTGTGACAATCCCTTCTGAACTGCAAAGTTTTTGTTGAGATATCAGCTGACAGTCTTATGGGAGCTCTGTTGTAGGTAACTAACTGCTTTTCTCTCTTGCTGCTTTTGAGATTCTCTTTTTGTCTTTAACCTTTGGCATTTTAATTATGATATGTCTTGGTGTGGGTTTCTTTGGGTTCATCTTGTTTGGGACTCTCTGCACTTCCTGGACTTGTATGTCTACTTCCTTCCTCATGTTAAGAAAGTTTTCAGTCATCATTTTTTGAAATAAGTTTCAATTCTTTGCTCTTTCTCTTCTCTTTCTGGCATCCTTAATATGCAATTGTTGATGTGCTTTACTTTGTTCCAGAGGCTCCTTAAACTATTCTCAATTTTTTAAAAATTCTTTTTCTTTTTTTGTTCTGATTAGGTGTTTTCTGACACATTATCTTCTAAATCTCCGAGTCAGTCCTTTGCTTCATTTAATCTACTGTTAATTCCTCCTAAGGTATTCTTCATTTCAATTATTGTAATCTTTATTTCTGACTGGTTCTTTTTTTATGTTTTCTATCTTTATTTTTATGTTTTCTACTTCTTTGTTAAAATTCTCACTGAGTTTTTCTACTTTCTCCCTAAGTTTATTGAGCATTCTTATAACGATTGTTTAACCTCTGCTTCTGGTAGATTGTCTCCATTTTGTTTACTTCTTTTTCTAGAGCTTTGTTCTGTTCTTTTGTTTGAGATATGTTTCTTTGTCTTCCAGTTTGGGCTGCCTACTTGTGCTTGTTTCTATGTATTAGGTAGGGCTTCTATGTCTCCCAGTCTTAGTAGAATAGCTTATGTAGTAGGTGCGCTGTGGGTCCTAGTGGCATGATCTTCCTTGGTCACCTGAGTCAGGTGCTCCAGGTGTGTCCCTTGTATGAGCTGCACATGCCTTCCTGTTGTAGTTGAGCCTTGTTTGATGTTTACTCATCAATGGGAGAGATTGACCTTCAGGCTGATTGGTTGTGATGACTGGCCATGACCAGTGGAGGAGCTGTTGTGCAGGCATTGACCCTATAGAGCAAGATTCACTTTAGCAGAGCTCTAGTGCCTGTCCTATGTACCCTTTGAGTGTGTTGTCCTCAGATGTGACCTTGTGTGTGGTGGTCAGTCCACGTGACATGCAGGCCAGGGCCTCCTGTGAGGGGCCCTGCTGCAGGCCAATTTCAGCTTCAACCTGGACCCTGCCCAGGGCCACGTGGCCTGACCTACTAAGCAATCTGCAGATGGCCTCCACCCACACTGGGCTTGGAAGTGCCTTGAAAGGCCAAACTACAAACTGAGGCTGGCTGTGCTACTGCCAGGCTTGGGGCTCGGCAAAAGGTACGTGGGTGCAGCGAGGACAGACGCTGCTTGTTTATGTTTTGTGAACCTTTGAGAGATTTTAGGAAAGTCAGCAGCATGAGCCAAGACATGCCATTTGTGTGCAAAATCCACTGGAAGCAGCTTAGGCTCACCCATAAGTTGGGAGGGGCAAGGTCTCAGGGACTCACTAGGGCAGGGTGACCAGTGTTAGCTACGTTGCCAGAGACTCAAATATGGTGGCCATCTGGGTTTGCAAGCCAGGCCAGTGGGGAGCTTAACAAAGGAACAGTGTCCTCTGCCAGCACTTCTGTCTGGGAGAAAGCTGCCCCTCCAGCCCTTACCCTGAAACCAGTTCCTTCCTCTATGTGTCCCCAGTGCCTTTTCAGGTGCTGCCCCAGCACTGAAGCTCAAAGTGAATGAGTCAGTCAGCGAGTAAGGCTACATGAGCCCTTTAAGAGGAGCATCTAGGACTCCCCCAACCCCTAGTCTTACTCAGACACAATCTCCGCTGCTTTTCATAACCAGAAGTCGTGGGTACTTCTCTTCCTGGCAGTGGAACACTGGGTTGGGGATCCCAGTGTGGAGCTGGGACCCTTTACTCCTCTGGGGGAACCTCTGCAGCAGAGATATTTCTCCCAATTCTCATCCACCACACACAGGTGTTGAACCAGCCCATTTTGTATCTCCGCTCTTATTTCCAGTCTAAAGGTCACCTCTTCTGTGTGTCCCTAGTTGTAGGACTTATGTTCAGCTAGACTTCAAGTGACTCCCAATGATGGCTATTCTGTAGTTTAGCTGTAATTCTGATGTGGTCATGAGAGGAGGCAAGCACAGTGTTTACTCCACAATCTTGACCAGAAGTCTATAAGAGCAATTTCACTGGAGTAGTAATGCAATGGAAAGCTGTTATTACTAGAGTCTTAAGAGAGAATGAGAGAAGAGAAATTAGAGACAGCAAGTAAAGATGTTACTTCCAGACTCCTGCAGTACAGGAAAGAAAGAAATGGGTAGTATCTGGAGAGGATAATGGAAATGATAGGGAAGAATTGTTTTGTTTTGTTTTTTTAAATTGGGTTAAAAATGCGTGTCTGCATGCTTATGGGAATCATCTAGAAGAGAGGGTGAAACTGATGATAAAGAAAACAGAGAAGAAATTGCTGAGGCAACATCCTTGAGTAGGCAAAAGGAGATAGGAGCTAGGCACTAGAGAAGTTGTTCTAATCTATACACATAGTTCATGCATTGTCGTGAGAGAAGGTAAATAATGGCCTCAGATGCAGTCATATGGGTAAAGGAGGTAGATAAGCACATATATTTAATTTTCATTGGGTGCAGTTCGTGATGCAAGATCATTTTTTCATGTTAATGTTTAGGAGAAAATAAGGAACACTGGCTTACATTGTTTTGTAAAGAAACAATCCATTGTGTTGAAAGAGAACAGATTTCCAGACAGTGTTGAGATCTTGGGTAATCTATTACATATGGCTCCTTTTATAGTCAACTTGTATAAATAGAGAATTCCTATTCTAGTTAGGTTTAATTAAGCAATAAAGCATTGAGTGTTTATGATTACTAAGACCCCACCCTTGCCTTCAGGGAGCTGCCTATCTGGTAGAACAAGCTCCAAAATATGGTGATAATATTTTCTAAATAAAAATCAGGACTGATCACTTTACCCATGGGCTGACAATAGGAGAGAATGTTTAACATGGGGCCATTCAGGAATGTTCAAGACATATGTTAGCTGTTATTGTAATTAGTATCAGATGTTTGTAAGTGCTGAACCAGAAGGAGGGGAAAAAAAACAAAACTGTTATTGGAAAACAGAAGAGTGAATTCTCAACTTTGCCTGGGAAGTATTAGGGCTTTGAAAACTACTGAAACAAAGGGAGAGGCGGGAGTTAAGACTGGGCAGGTAGATTAGAGTCATAGTGAATGAATCTTGTTCTAAGTAGTGTGGATATTATTCTATAAACATCGACACTGACGAAAAACAAAAACAAAACAAGTCTGTAGTACAGAAAGTTAAATCTGGTAGCTATGTGGAGCAGAGGTTGGCCAAAATTGGAGATCATAAACCGTTAAGTGTCCTTTATAAAGTTCAGGTAAATTATAATTAGGGTGGCAAAGAAAATGGCAATAGAGTTTGAGAGGCAGAGGTAGACCTTAATGTGTTTTCTTAGGAAAATAAAAATGGACTTTGAGACATATGGAAAGTGAGAAAATATATAATAATGACTACAAGATTCTGTTTAGGTTAAAAATTACACATTGATGTCACTTGTCATGATATAGAATATTGAGGATGAACAGTTTGGGTCAGGTGGTGAGCAAATATAATGAGTTTATTATGTTCATGTTGAGTGTTTCAAGCTTCAGGAAAGTCTGGGATTTGATTCTATGACATCTCTTCTTTTAGTGGACATTGGATTTATCAATGCTAGAGTAAGAATAACATAAACTGAACATGAGAACATGTATTACTATGAAAATTGAAAAAAATAGAAACAATAAATGGGCAAAAATATAATGGTAGTGTGATATTTGACAGAGAAAATGGAACTCTGTGTATTATAAGTAATCTAATTTTTAGCACTTTCTATTTCTGCCTTCTGCAAAAAAACACATTACACAATATAAAAATATTGTTTGACCATTTATTATGACAATAAAAATAAAAGCTGTAGCACACATAGCTTTGAAACCCTACTATTTGGGATTGAAAGTTTTATCTGATAGAGTTTAATATGAAATGCCACTATAAATAAATGGATATTTGTTAAAAAGGAACTACAATCAAGAATTCTTCTAAAGTAACATTACTTCTATGCTAAGATTGGAATTTTTGAGTTGCCTTGTCAGGCTGATATTTTTAAGTCTGATTTCCATGAGGTCTTCCTGAAGATTGTAGTTGGAAGAATAGTACAAAATTAAATGATTGCTGTGCCCAACTTCACACCTTCTGAATCTAAGTCTCAAGGAACAGGATAAAGTAATCTTCATTGTAAACAAATATCCAGGAGAATTCTTTAATACTAAATGCCTAAGAACTATTGATATTAGTTCAATATGGGTATTCAAAATACCCCCTCAAAATTAAAAAAAAAAAAAGCTATTTTTAAAATTTTTAATTTACTCTTATATAAAAAGATTTCATTAGTAAAATAGAAGACCACAAAAAGAAACAGTGATCTTAGTCTATAGTGGTTCCATAAAGTTCCAGTTCAAATGAGTTGTATTAAGTAAATATTTGAGGTAAGTATTTTACAGTCTACTTTAAAAAAAAATCAAATCAAAATGTTTTAAGAATCATTATTTTTAAATGCTTTTTAATAAGCCTGAATACTATGTATGAATATGTTTTATATGATGTTTCTCTTAAAAAAATAAAATTTAATTAAATTGAAAGGTAGATTTTGGTCTGCCTCTTGCTATTCAGAAAGAAGCTTTTATGTTTTAATGGACTGGATCTACCAATAGGGCCAAATTTCCTGGGCACACATCCTTCTGGGAGTGGCTGTTCTCTTTACTTCCCATTTAGCAGCTGTACAACTGGGAAATGTCCAACAGAATGAAAGCCACCTGCTCCTCTAATGATTTCAGCCAAACAGGCAGGATTGAAGCTTTACCAAATGTGTTGTCTGTCACTCTGATTTCATTTCTAAAAGGAAATTAAACTGGTCAGATATTCATATAGAAAATATGTGCAATTAGTTAACTCCTGTTGTGCCTGAGGTTCCTTTCAGGCTTCCAAGATTCCACTGATTTGGCGATACTCTTCTGTAATGAAGAGAGGAGATGATTTGGAGAGATAAGTTTGGAAATTGAGGCATTCTAGAATGTTTTCCTTATTGCACGCCACATTGTTGTGCTCTAAGGCTACATTATTGCATTAGTCTACTCCAAGTAGACTTAGGAACATTTTCTTTTCCCCATAGACAATTTACCTTTAATATGTGTTTATATGTGTCCCCAATTCTGCAAACTAAATGTCAAATTCCCATTAGAAGTTCCAACTCACCCCTTTTTCCACCCCAGTCTCTATAATTTTTTAAAAGTCTATAAAACAAGACAGTATAATCTAGAAAAAAAAGTAATCACAGGCTTTCTAATCTCACAGATGCAAGGTGAAAGGTGGCCTCCACCATAATTTGCCCTGCGGCCATGCTCTTTTGCCCCTCTAAGCCTTAGTTTTGTAGTCCGTAAAATAATTTGGGGGGTTAGATATGTCTGGAAATGTTATGGAACATTTGTTTTTATTTAAATATTTAGTATTATCTATTTAAAAATTTTTATGATATTTCAATATATTTGCATTTTGTATAGTTATTCTTCTCTTTGACATCTACAGTAAGACAAAGACCCAGAGAAGTTTCATTCTGAGATTACCCCAATCTGACCAGATACAGCATCCTTTATTTTCTGTCACCATCTTCAACATTATGCTCTGATATCGTTCAACAGAGGATGATGCAGAATCAGTATGAATTTATACGTAAGAATACTTCCATAATGACAGAGAATTAATGTTTTAAGGATTAGTTCATATAGTATTATAAGAATAAGTGGGAGAAAACACCACAAATTTTTGCTTATAGTTTCAGGAAAATGCTCTATGTATGTACTTTTTTATTGGGACTCAGGTTTTAATCATTAAGGTGACAGAAGGAGACTAGACTTCTCATTGTGAGCACACAATAGAGTATACAGATGTATTTCAAAATTGTACATCTGAAATTTATGTTATTAACCAATATTACCTCAAAAATTAAGTAATAAAAAATTAAATAATAAAAAAACATGGAACTAGTGAACATAATACTACTAAAAATACTTCAGTGAACATAATACTACTAAAAACTATATAGAAATAAGTTAATTAAAGTTGATATAAAGGAAAATTATGAGTAGAAATAGAAAAATAAAAACAGATTATTAGGTTTTAACGATAATCCATCGATTCCCTTAATTTCAATAATTTAAGTAACAGTTATTATAATGAGCAAATAAAGTAAATAAATTTTAAATAATTTTAAGTTTAAAAAAAATCTGCTATTAAAAATGTTATCTCCCTTTATACATTAATATCATTAATTTAGACTCCTCTAATTTGGAGATCATCAAAATTCATTTGAATGAATTAGAAATAATATTATGAAAAATTAGATTCATGTGCTGATTTGTATTCTTACATTTAATAGGCACTTTGCTTTATACTCTTCTGACAATTTTAAATGCTGAGGCAACACCATAAAAAATGCCAACATCGGCAGACTAGTCATGAAAGTCCAGAAGCCATTTACCTAATTACAGTGTCAGATTAACTGCATAGCAGCCTATGTGGTTTTATGGTGTTGGTACCTAAAGGTGAACTCAAGTAGGTATAGGATAAGATAGGGGATTAGCAGGTTCTTATGTTTGACATTTCACACCTTTCACTTTTTTTGCTATACCCACTCTATCTTTTGGTGTCAAGACAGCCTTCCCTAGAAATAGACATGAAGGATAAGAAGGTATTTATAGATAATATGTACCTTTCTGCTCTATGAGGTGATTATGTTGTGGTTATCTTTCCATCCCAAACTGTTTCTGGAACAAATTGCTGTATGTGGTGGGCATTCAGCACACTTTTTTAAAAAATGTCTTTTCTATGTCCTCCTAAGATAGAAGTATGATTCTGGAATTAATCTCTTTCCAAACTGCTATGTCAAAAATTACAGTCTGCTCAATGATATCGAACTACAGAATTATTTAAATAGAACTGCATTTCAAGCATGGATTTAGAAATAATTATATTAATATTTTCCTGCAAACATAGCTAATGTGTTTCTTTGCATTTATCTGACCTCCTCTCATTGAATTATTCCATCTTTATTGCTGAAGCATGCAGAATTGCTTGGCCACTCACAGTGATTTGCACCTATTTTTCATGGATGTGTCACTCTATGATTATATAATTATATGACTTTTTATAAAAACATAGAAGGCTTAGAAAATAATGTGCCCTCATTTTATGAGTACTCAAGTACCCTTTGAATAAAACACTTTGTTCACTTCTAGAGATGTGATATACTACTGGAAGGCAATCACTGGGTCTTTTATGTAAATTACTATTTTTATCATTTACCAATTCCCGATGGCACTATATATACTGTAATTATATTCTCTGTAGCAGTCAGAATTGTACAATCTAGAAGTTAAGCGATTAAAAAAGCAGATTTCTTAGGATTAGATGCAATATGATACTATGCTGATGTAAATAATTTTTCTTACTTATTAGGAATGGAAAAATAAAAATCGTCAAAATATATAATTAAGTAAATGAGAACCCTGTACTTTTAACCAGTTTATGAAGCAAAATTTCTTTAACCTTACTATTTAGTCTCTACAATGCTATTCAGATAAATAACTTTTAAAGTCTAAATGAGTTATTAATTGATATTTATTGAGTAGCCACTATGTCCAATAGAATGACATTCTTATATAAGAATTGGACCTTTCTTGTCACAAGCTTTCAAAGTAATAACAGAATCACGACATAAATGAGATATGTAGAACAAGTACTGTAAGTAAAAATTTAAACAATTGTTAAGCTTATACTAGGTTGAAATATATAAAATTATTTGTTTTAAACTGTTATCGACTTAATATAACTACAAACTTATAATTTTACCTAACATTCCTCTCTTCCTCAAGTCTGTGCATCTGTCCTAGTTCTTCCCTTTGCTTGGAAGGTCCTTCCCCATTTTGTCTGAAGGGAATACCTTCTTTTCATCTGTACAGTCTCAGCTAGAGCACTATATGCTCTGAATGTCTTTCTTGGAATTCATAGGGTGAGTTAGACATTGCATTATTGATTACACATATAAAATACTTCAATGTGTGTATATATCTTATATAGTATATAATTTCATATACTCCTACAGCATCCTGGTCCTTCCTGAAACGTAATTCCTCCAAGGTACTATAATAATATATTTGTGTCCTTGAGGGTAGATGTCATAACATATTTGTGTCTCTAGAGCTAATTTACGCGATTGGCACCTCACAAGAGCTAAGAGAGTGCTAAAATTAATGGATATGTGAATGTGTTAATAATTCAGTAATATATTTTGAACTGGGGGAAAACTTGTAGAATTGCTACTTTTGCCCCTCATTTTATAGAAGAGAAATATGAGGCTCAGAAAAATAACTTGTCTCTTTATGAGCTGAGTTAGAGCCAGGATAGTACAAGCAAAGTATTAAAAACATCTAAAATTAGATGGGAATACTATATTTCATTGTATGACTATCTGTGCCAATTCACAGATATTACATAGATATAATGCATTCCTTTGCTTAAATGTGTGTGTCCTCTAATCTTCCATCTTATTCTACACCAACTCAGGTACCAATGTCTTCAATATTTCAAAGATAATTGGCACAGACATTTAAGCAAAGACATACAGTAGTCTCTTCTTATCCACATAGGATACATTCCAACACACCCAGTAGAAGCCTGAAATTGTAGATAGTACTGAATCCTCTACATACATACTTATGATAACATTTAATTTTTAAATTAGTCACAGTAAGAGATTAATAACCATGACTGATAGTAAAAATAGAACAATTACAACAATATACTATAATTAAAGTTATGTGAATGTGGTCGTTCTCTAATTGAGATGGCTATTGACCAAGGAGCAAGGAGGTTATACAGCATAGATATGCTGGACAAAGGAATGATTCGAGATTTCATCATATTACTCAGAAGGGTGAGCAATTTAAAATTTAATAATTATTTATTTCTGAGATTTTTTATTTAATTTTTAAAGAACGTGGTTGACTATGGGTGACAAAACACGAAAAGCAAAACTTCAGATAAGGGGGCACCGCTATAGTAACTCTGGGATAATTCTACATAGTGACGATTAGTGAAGATTTTGTAGAACTGGGACTTAAATTGAATCCTGAAGAACTGGTGGAATTTAGACAGGCAGAGGAAATGGGAGAATATGAATACAATGGTATGAGCAGAACTTAGGGATGAAAGCCTAAAATGTGTGGAGAAGAGTGAGCAAGGAGAATATTAAATTAGTTAATGGTTATTCTCATGTCTTTAGAAAGTATATGGTCTCAGCCATTGAATATATACTTTCTAGCTTTCTAATATTGATATGATAATATATATGTATATTATATTATACTATATATAGTATGTATATATACTATATATATAATATACTATATATAGTATATATATAATATATATAGTATGATAATATATATATATATATATATATATACTTTTTTATCTAGGTTGAAAAATAAATGCCAATTATTAAAAGTATTCCACATTAAAAGTTATTACAGGTTGAAAATTTAATTTGAGGCTTTAAACTTGGTTTACACATAGATGTTATTTCTACCTTACTAAAACAATTTTCCTTCCACACTTGGAAATATAAAGTTTTTCTTTTCTTTCATGTTTTTTTCTTAAAACTCATTACATTATTTCTCATGACTTTAGAAAACACTGAGGAAGTTTCTGAGAGAGCTTAGTACTATTTCTTAGAGGTAATTATGTGTATTTCTTAGAGGTAAATATGAATGCTCTGCGTGTATGTGTGTTTGTGTGTGTGAAGTCATAAGGAAGAGCCTTGGAGGGAACTGGTAGAAAGAAACATCCCTTGACAGCTTAGTTTAGGATTCGTGAGTGCCTCCCATGTAAAAATAACCTTTGCACAACATGACATCCACAGCTAATAGCAGGTTTTCTTCCTGTGCTTGGCCTTGGCTCTAATATTCTCCTAAGGAGAGTCATCACAGGTAGCCTCTCTAAATTATTATGAATTGGAACAAAATATATATTTATCAACTAGTTTAAGAGTATTACTTTTTAAAATTATATATATGCCAGCTAAACTTGTACTCATGGCTAATATTTGAGGGAAAGGCAATTTGGTAAGTGTTTCCTCTATGGAATGATTTTTAATTCACTTAACCATTTACTGAGTGCTCGCTATGTGTAGGGCAGTGTGCTAGCTGTCAGGGATGTGAGAGGAAAAAAAGACAGGCACGGTCTTTGCTTTTATGGAGCTTTGAGTTAGTGGGAAAATAGACAATTGCATAATAAACAGATCCGTGCATTACAAATTGTTAAAAGTGTTTGTAGGGAAGTAAATAGATGATGTGATAAAATGTAGTTTGTAAAGGTGTTGGTCTATTTTGAAGAAAGTGGCTAGAGATACTCTCTCTGTGGGGGTGACATAAATTTAGACCTTAGGTGAAAGATGGAGCCACTCATACAAATTTCAGGGAGAAAGTGCTAGGCAAGGAAGTAGAACTGTAAATTCAGTGGTCCTGAGAACTCTATAGGCTAAAGGAACATGTGGTAGACCAATGAGAGGAACTCAGAATGAGTTCAGAGAGAGGAGACTGATGTTAGGAAGGTGGGGTAGTCAAGAGCAGCCAGATCATGTAGGGGTATGCAGACCACACTAAGGATTCAGATGCTATTTTTAGTGTGATTAAAAAAAAAATCAGGGAAGAGTTTTAACTAGGGAGTACATGAAAAGGTACATATTTTACAAAGAAATCTACAGTTATTGTATTGAGGATGGACTGGAAGAGAGAATGAAAGAAGTAGGAATGTCAGTTTGAAGGCCACTCAGTTGTCTAGACAAGAAATAATATTTCATCGAGCTAGTATAATGACAGTGGAAATGGAATGAAGCGAGCAGATTCTGGAAATACTTGGAATATAGAGCTGCAAGAACCTAATGAAGTGATGGCTTTGTGATCTCAGGGAAAGAGACTGATCCAGGAGCTCATGGGTTTCTAACATTAGCAACAGAGTGCATGGAGGAGCCATCAACAGAAGTGAGGACCATTGTGGTTAGCAGGTTTAGGGGATAGTAGAAGAGTTCAGCTTTGTATACTTTGAGGTGCCTGATTATCAATCATGTTGGCTCTTCATAATTTTAGAAATCAGGAGAGATTTAGATGGCAGGTATGTATTTGAACACTGTAAATATATAGGAAAGTGAAATGATAAGATTTCTCTCCTTGATCATAGGGGAGAAAGTCAAACCTATTTGTATGTATAATGTAAATATATATATATATATGTATATATAATGAAATTATATATATATATATATAATGAAAGTCTATGCACGCGCGTGCACACACACACACACACACACACACACACACTCCAAGGGAGTAAAAAAAAATAATTGGCATTATTTGCATAGGAAGGAAGGAAGAACAAAGGAAGAAAGGAAAAGAGGGAAAAAGGGAAATTTTGTTGCCTTAAGAAAGCTGTGTTTAAACCAACTTTAAAAATTCAAATAATTTACTAATTGTTTCTTTCCCCTTAATAAAGCTATATATAAGTGTAAAAAGAAACTACTTAAAATATGAATAAGATAACTCAACCTCCAAAGTTCATGTTAGATAAAATTGGAACTGAAAATCTGACAAACATATTCGAACTTTGTGTTCTCTCATGAGTCTTACTTCTTTCATTATTTACTAACAAAGAACTTCACATTTTAACTTAACCTTGAGCTAAAACCCCTAGAAACACCACTGCTACAAAAAAAAGTGACCCAGATTACTGGACAGGTCATATAGAATGTGTGAAATATGTGAGACCAATTTGTAGGTGTGTGGAAGCATTGGTACGGGGACAAAGTATTAGCTGGAGTGGCGACCCACTGCTACTGCTCGCAATGTTGTATCCAATAGAAACATTGTCAGGCTATAGAATGTTTTCTACTGAAAAGATAGAGCCAAATTAATAATAAAATAGCTAACATATTTTGTATTTATCATGTGCTAGGCAGTGTCGTAAGTGTTGTAAGCAGTCGATGTGTCATCTCATTTAATTTACACAATATCCCTGAGATGGGTATAATTATCTCTATATTATAAATGAAGAAATCGAGGTGAGCTTAAACAACTTGCTTAAATTCTTGTACCTCATAAGTGGTGGAGCTAGGATTTCAACTCCTGTGCACATAAATAAATGTTATTTGTTCACTGGGATCAGTGCATGTGGGAAAATGTTTCCAATCTCAGGAAAGAAAGGCTTGCTAGTGCCTGGAGTGGATGGCCTGCTGGCTCCTACTGGCTAAAAAGAAAAGAGAGGAAATAACAGCAAGTTGTTAATTCATAAACCATAATTTTCCTAACTGCAAGGCTTGCAGTTTCTGCACCTGGCACGTTGCTGACTCATCTCACCTGAATCATTTAGTCAGCTTCATTGTGTTTGCAAGGACTGCTAATTACCACACTGGAATAATTTAAACTATCAATAAAGAATGCAATAAATCATTCAAGATAATGGTTAATAAGGAGAAATAATTTTGACTATTCAGCTTGCATTGATCCTTGATATAAAAAGATTAATTTTGTATTTTATTTTTAACCTTACAGGCAACCATTAGCTATTTCTTTTGGCAGAGTTGAACTGAACTGGTTTTTTTCATTAAAAACTTGGCATTTATCTTCTCATTAAATTCTTGCTGTGATATCTCATTCCAGGAACAGAAAAATATTGTGTTTACCAAGAAAGCACCAGACAAATGTAACCTTTCTAATAAAAATCATTGCAGCATACTTTTGAAGTACATGCGGTTTTAGTGTTGTTACTGGATTGTCATCCTTTTCAATCTACCTAGGTACACATACCTATTCCTGTTAATATAAAAGAGTGATCTATTTTCCTCTTAGAGCTATAGAAAGTGTGTGAAATTTAATGGGAACATAGTATCAAAATTTTCTGATCTGTAATACATGATAATGGAAATATTTTGTTTCAGGCATTCACATCAAAGCTTAGGTAGTATTTTAGTAATAATGTTCACTTAAATATTCTGAGAACAGTGCTTATTTTTTATAGCTTTTAGTTTATTTTTATGTTTTAGTTATGGCTGGACTAAGTTATATAAGTAAATACTTATACTTTTTAGTCATGTTGGTCCATTGCACACACGGTTTATAATACATAATGCATATATGCATGACATCAAGAAACTTTCATTAAAATATTTTGACTTTAACAATAGAATAAGAACAATACATTTTGTGTCAAAAAACATATCTGTGGAAGAGAAAGTCAGAACCATACTATAGAATTTTGATATATTTTAAGATTGGAACCAAAGTTATAATAGCTAAGCAATTTTATCTATGAGATTACTTTATTTTGCGTAATCTGAAAACATCAGAAACACATATGACAAAACGAGAGAAAAATTTTAAATCATATCCTATCATGAAACAAACAGGTAATTTAAACCCAAATTATAGATTTACAATTATCCTCTACTACTCTTGAATGTGGGGGAATGGAAGGTATAAATGCAATCTCTCCCCTATTTTTTATTTCTGTATTCACTGATTCTGGAAACAGTTCAGGAGCTACTTTTTATTACCTGCCCTGTTTTACCAGGCTTTTATACATATGTTTAAGCTATCACTATGGCTTAAACTTGTACCTAAGTGGTCAGAAAGCATAGAATGAAAATGAGTAGTAGTGAACTGGAATTTCTCTCCTCCCTAAAACATGCTGGGAAATTCTTCCTTTATTCAATTAACTAATCAATAAAATCCTACACTGCTGGTGTTTGAGGGGAATCCAATGATGTATAGAGAACCAAGGCCTTTACTGTTTTGTTCTGTTCTTTATCTTTTGTTGCAAGTAATAAAAACAACTCAAATTGCTCATGGAAAAAATTGGTTTATTGAAAAGATGCTTCCATTATTTCATGAAATTCAAGGACAGAAAGTGAAGTCGAAGGGAGCAAAGTTGTAAAACAAAGTTGTCATCTTTGCTAAGAAACAATGTTCTCTCTGCACCCTGTTTCTCTCTGCATGTTGGTGCCTCTTCGCTCTTTCTGTCATGAGTTTATGACCTCTTACTTCCAGTGCCCACTAGTGACTGCCAGTGGTTTCTGGAGAGAAAGGGAAGGAAAGAAGAGGGAGGGAAGGAGGGAGGTAGAGAGAGAGTTAATAAGAGTTTATGAGTTAGAGCCTGCCTTTGTCCACTCTGCTGTGACAGTGGTGTTAGATCGTGTATCAAACTGGTCTGTGAGTAGAACAGGCAGCGATAGGCCTGTTTCATATAATCCTACCCTATATGCCTGCAAACATGACATAGACACTAAATGACAGTTAGAAATCCAAGCTAACGTTGATCAGTAGTCCTAAATAAATTCTCTACAGAAAGAGGAATTGAATCAGTTCTTGAAGGATGAGTAGAAAGTGGCAGGTGGTGAAGAAGACAGATTAATTCAGACTGGAGGAGTGGTAAGAGCAAAGGCTACAGTTTGGAACCTGTAAGAGAATTTTGCTGAAGGTCTATACAAAGATATCGTGGAAGTTTGGAAAGAAAGGTTTTATGGAACGCCTTGGATTATAGGCTATGAAGTTTTTACTGTCTATGAGGACATCTTTAAAGTTATGTTTTTGTTATTGCTTTTGCATATATGTATGTATATTATCAGGGAGTCACTGTTAATCAGAGCTGTGTTGCTAAATGTTTAACAGACAACTTTTCAAAATAAAAGGTGTATGCACATATTTATTAGAAATTTTACTGGTGCAAAGGATGTGGAACATATAATTTACATATAATAATAAAGTATAAAATAACCTATATTGTGAATCTCATATCTCAGACTGTTTTCATTAATTTTTTGCCAGACTCATATCAATTCAACCATGTTTACCAAATGAGATTTCATCCAATTTGCTAATTATTTTCTCAATAAATTTATTGTTATTAGATCTAATATATGATCTACTATTAAACTATTTCTCACTCTCATATAAATTACATTTTCAAACTGAAACTTTTCTAGCACCTATTGTAAATGTATATAATTTATCAACAGATTCACAAAATATATGAAAATTTAGCCATCAGCTTTCATGAACCAGGATAGCCAACTCTAGTAAACAACTATTTAGTCTGTGAGTGGTGATGGCGATCTCAATGGCAATGGAAAGGAAAGCTGCATGTGGGAAAATCTGTAGAACAATCAGTGATGTTTAATTGGGCATGAGAGCAAGATAGAGTTAAAGAAGATTTCAAGAATTTATGCTTGGGTGAAGGGATTATGATGATATCATGTATTTTATAAAAATTCATTCATTCAACAAATATCAATGGAAGAGTAAATACTAAAGAAGAAAAGCTCTACAGGATAATTTTCTAATTAATTTTTGAAGTCACCTACAGTTCAAAAGTAGACATAATTATTGATTTCTATTAAGATAAGCTTTTCTTCTCAGCTTTTAGTGATGATCTTACTTGCACATTTTTCCTGAAATAGCACCCTTACTGGATTCTGTGCCTTCTCAAAGTATAATCTGTTTTGCTTTCAGCCTGTATCCTCAGCATCTAGCTTGGTATTTGTCTCATATTGTTCAATAAATATGAGTTGAGTTAATGAATAAAGAATCTATAATTGGCTCCATAAAAGAGAAAGGTGATGAAAAAAGGCAGACTTGTTGACTTCAATCCTTAGCCAGGCCCAGAGAAGATCTTGACCAGCACTCAATCTAGGGAAACTATTTTTTTGTTCCTGTTAAATCCCAGGAAAGTTGATCAGTCTAGAAAATCTATAGGGAAGATTCAATAACAAAAGTATGGCACTGATGTTTCACTGTCTCCCAAATGAAAACTCAAGCAGTCATTGGATATAGAGACAACTTTGAATTCCAAATCCTGGAACTAAGGATAAGGACTGATGCTTGTGTTGGATGTTAATATAACTATAAATGTTTAGCAAAACCATGCAGGACAATTCTCTTTGCAGCATACAATATGCATACAGTATGCTTCGTACTTTTAGGGGAATTTAGAATAAAATATTTGAGATTTGTTTTGACTCTTCTGTTTTTTATTATTGCATATAGTCAGAATAAGGACAAATAGGGGATCATAAAAATCATTTGTATATTTGCTAGAGCAATGACATTTACAGAATTTTATAACAAATGTAAGGATTGGCATTTTATGTGCAGACTTTTTCTTTTTTCATTTAATCCTGTATAACTAAAGTAAATTCTGTATAAGGAATGTGAGATGACCTTTGTGAATTGATCGTATTTCTAAAATTCATTTGTAAACAATCATTTACAATATGATAGGTAATTTTGTGTAGAAACAATATTAGATGTAGTTTTTAGTTACCCCTTCACTAGTCTACAGAACCTGATTTAGCTCAGTGTCTGAAATCTATGCAGGCACTAATGATATTATAAACCAGCGGTTGGCTAAATATTGTCTGTGGGCCAAATCCAGTCCACCTCTCCTAATTTTGTAAATATAATTTTACTTGAACACAGCCATGCTCATTTATTAGCATACCGTCTATAGCTGTAAGGCTACAGTGGCCTTAAAACTAAGTAGTTGCAACTGGAACCTTTGATCCGCAAAGCCAAACTTTTTAGAGAAAAATTTGCCTGTCTTTGGATAGTTCTTAATTAATCCTTAACACCACAAGGCAGAATGAATTGTGGGGAATTTCATTCAGAATTTTGAATCTGAAGATCAGGAATGGATCTTCTTCTAACAGATCAGTTTGCTGGCTTATTGTGGTTGTAGTTTCCTCTTGTATTTTCCTACCCCACAAGTGGATGATTGGTACAACTTCATGTGGTAGGAATTAATTCACAAAGTCTAAGGAGGAGATTCTAGCAGAATCTAATAGTCTGGAGACCAAGAGAGTGGGGCAGGGTTATTTCTTCTGTTATTTCAAATGCATCAAGGTGAGGACATGTGTCTCGATTTGAGGACTTTGTCCTCTATTGGAGGCCTGGGATGAAAGAGTCATTGCAGGGTTGACTCTTCTGCTTCCTTTTTTCTCTCTCACTACCACTCCTCTCACTGCTAGCTTCTCAGACCCTGCTCACGATATGCCTTGGGGGGAGGTACCATGTGCACATGAGGTAAAAGTTAAAAGATCTTTTCTTGTGCAGGAGCTAATGGGAGGGAGAAAGAGGGTATTATAGGCAGTTGTGATGAGGAAAAGGGAGTTCATGGACCACCGGGGTACCTTAGTTTTTTAGGTAGGAGAGGTGAACGTAAATTAGGTGTTGCCTATCCTGTATTATGCTTTCCTAAACTCTTCTGGATAATGCTCTATTATTGTTTGTTATACTGGTGGTATCGTTGCTACATGACACTTATGTAAGTGTTGCCATGGCTAGGCAGAGAGGGTGCTCAGCATTCTACTTGCACTACATCTGTGGAATTTCCTTCTGCCTCTATGGCAATTGCTCTTTTTTCTACTTAAATGTAATTGTCATCATCTAATCATTAAGTGATTGACTTCCTCTAGACTTAGTTGTGTATTTTCTTATCCTTTTCATTCTGTATTATCTCTCTAGATAATTACATCTACCTCATGGTTTCAATTGACTTCCATAAGCTGATAACTAAAATATATAGTTCTTGTTGGAAGCTATTTTGTGAGCTTCAGCTCTAGATATCCAGCTGCCTACTTAAAAACATTTCCATTTGGCTCACTCTTTTTTTCTTTCTTTCTTTCTTTTTTCTTTTTTTTTTTTTACAATTATTCCTCTCTTTTATTACATAGCCTATCTTAGTAAATATCTCTACCATGATGAAATTTCTCAGTACAGTAATTCCTGTTAATCATGTCCCTTCCCTATCCCTTATCGTCTGTATGTAATCATGAAGCCCAGTGAATTTCTTCTCGTAAACATCATCGCAAATATATTTATTTCTTTCTATTCACAGTGCCACCATCCTAGTCAAAGTAATGGCATTTCTCCACAGGTATATGAAACAGTTTGTTATCTGGTCTACCTGAAGCCACTCCTAGCCTTAATTATGTTGCTCTTCTATTTAAAATTTCAATGACATCCTTTTTTGGAGGAAAAGTTCAATGTTGTTAATGTTACTTCCAAGGCCCGACCTGATCCTTATATAGCCTTTTTCATTTCCTCTCACATGCCACTCTTCTATATTTGATTATGTTTCTCCCTTTGCCAAGAGGACCGCACTTTCCTATCCTTGGCCTAGAAAATTTCTAGGTATCTTCCTTGGCAGAAATTAAATCATATTTTTAATTTGAAATTTTTAAGAATGATCAGACTAGGTGAGGGTACCCCAAATTTTCCATACACAGCTGTAGTTACAATTGTAATGAAGTAAATTAGTACATAATTATGTAAAATCTGTCAGCCTCACTAAAATGCAGTTTTTAGGAGGACAAGGGCCATATAGTCCTGGTTTAGGGCTATGTTTTTATGTCCTAAGGCAAAAACTCTATAAATATTGAAAGAAATTATTCCGCAACTGACTGAATGAATGAATGAGCTCATGTAATACATACAATTTTATGAAATACTTATTGTTATCACTATTTGTGGTAACTAAGTGAAACTAACTTTCAAATCTAAGCGATCAGACCCTCAAACCATGCACTGCAATATACTATAAAGAAGAAGTAGAGTTTATTTGCTCTCTTCCTTGTTTCCTATTGCCACATATAATGAAAAGTTGATGAGGTTCAGGTACTGGATCCTAGGTTTAGGAAGAAAAAAATCAATATGCAACAGTGTTTTTGGTGTTAAGGGTCAAATTGAATAAGTTGTGTACCTTATTACCCTTACATAGATAATGGCTTCACTGGACATCACTCCTCTATTTTAAGTTCACTTAGTTTGAGTATTATTATTTTTAATGCACTCACATATAAAATGAAGAAATAGTCTAATAATGAATATTTGATCCCCAAATCATGAAATCAATGTTAATATGCTTGGGAGATTTAATATTATCTTAGTGCAGTAAGATTGATGAAGTCCTGCTAATGAATATATTGATGAGATTGAAGGAAAATGGGCTCAATGGACTTTTGTCACCAGTGAGACGAACCCTACAATACAAACTGAGAAGTAGGTAAAGAAGATGGCATTAAGGCAACTGTATAAATGTAAAAAGTTAACATTCTTAAAAAAAATTATAACTGTGCATTTTTGTATAAATAACAAAATACAGCTAATTTTCTCATATAATTCATTTAAATTAATGCATTTATTTTTAACTATCTTAAAAAAATATTGTATAAATCTGTTTATTTTATTTCTAGATCAGGGATTGTAGACTCAAAAAGAACTTTTCCTGATATATCAATTGAAAGCATTTTATTTTGAATAATATTTTGTTTAAAAAACTGATAAAAAATGTCTTTTTAAACCAAGTAAATACTAAGAAATGTAAAAATTAGCTGTTTTTAAAATTAATTTTTTAATTTATATTTTAGAATCAATTTTGAATAGAGAGATAACCATTTCAAAAGATGTTTTCTTCCCAAAGTCTACCTATCAAGCTGTATTTCCATGCTAACTAGCTTGAGGACAGATACTAATTGTATGCTGAATTTGTAATGCATCAGTTTAGCACTATCGATCTGCTAAAAAAAAAAAAAATGAAAGTAAACTAAGCAAGAGTCCGTCTTAATACCAAAGGAATGATATATTGATTCCATCTGACAATGCTTTGTCTACAGATCAATGTGTATGTGTAGCATAGACCAGTTAAGAATGAAACAGGGTGAGCAAGGTCATGAAAGAAACGGCATCGAAGATTATTGGAGACCATGAAATGAACATATTTTTAAGTTCAATTGAGAAATATTTATAAAGGAATTCATTAGGTTTATTGTGCAAAAAATTTATAACATAAATGTTTAATGATTAAAATACCATACCAAGAGCATAGGAGCCACTTTGAAGAAATTAAGACTCACTTCTTGATCAAGAATGACTCTCTAGTGAGTTTGCAAGGTAAAAACATTATATGAACTCCGTCTTGCTCTCATGTCACCATATGTAAAATCTTTTCTGTTGAAATCCTGTTTCCAATTTCTTGCATCAAACACCTGTACTGCTCAAATATCCTCAAGTCCAGAATTCTCTGGCACCTTATTTTAGATTTTAATTTTGACCTATATAAACCTCTGGGAACCAAAGGATTTTTGGTCAACTTCAGGTTTTATTAGACTAGACATATGTTTTTTAAACTTGACAACAGAATTTAATGTGGAACATATAATGTCATATTATTCAATACATCTCGTGTCTTTTGTGATATTTTGGTACCGTCAGATTGACCCCTTCCCAAGCAGAACCATTTATTTAGCTTCTAATGTAATCAGCTCTTTGTAGCCCTTGAACTTTTGAATCTTGATTCATTTCTTTAAAATATCTTTTCTTTATGACTTTGAGCATATGCATGCATTATGACTATGGATTTAATCCTTCAATTAACATTTATCCTAAAGCTATGCTTGGTCTTAGAGAGATGAATGCGTGCGATTTGTAATATATTTACTTCTTAGGTTTGCCAATCCACATTTTATATTACCTTTAGATATTCTTAAGTTTCAGATTTTTAAAAAATCAGATATATTATGCTTGGCTGATGAAAGGTTGAGGGATGGAAGAAATACTTTCTAGCATAATTATAAAGTAGTAATTTATCATATGTCTAGCTTTTCTCCTGAGGAATAAAATTTAATATGTTATATTGAAATATACATATATGAAAAAAAATTCTTATTACGTAGTCTTAACCACTATATTACAGAACCAGAGAAGGCTAACTGCAACATTATAGCTATGGGAAAAATAGTCTACCACAAACTTCCTTCCCCTCGTCCATTGCAGTTTTTGTTTTCTGGGACTTTTTATATTTTAAAAGCAAAACTAGGTGTCAACCTGTATAAATATTGTTATTTTAAGAATAAAAATGCTCTATTTTATGAATTATTCAAATTAGTATGTGTTGGGGGATTTTTGAGAATTCTAATATGGTCAGATGTCACCTTCTAAGATGATTTAAAAGGGACATAGAAACTAATGTATGTGTAGAAATGTTGGATTTCGGAATAATATATGAAATAATAAGAATATTATCTCCCAAAAAAAGTTTATGTAGTTTGGAATTTTCTTATTTAGATGTTATCTTTGTTTTTAAAGTCAATATGACTGCCTATGTTGATTTAAACCCTAAGAAATAAGGGGAAAAACAAATTATGATAGTTTATATCCAGAGGAAATACCTGTTAACGCTGAAGTTCAATAGCTATACAGTAACGCAAAATCCATGTTCACCATCTTCGTTTATGCGACTTATTTTAGCATTAAGAAGCCTGAGTCTTCTATACAAGCAATCCTTGGACTATTATATATACTATTTTCTACTTTTACATACCTTCTGACTGAGGTCTAAAAAAATATTAATACATCACAATTCATGCAGAGAAATTTGTTCTTGGATACCTCACATAATCCAAATCTTATCATTTACAATTTACAAAGGATAGCAGTTTTTTGTTTTTAACTGCTAAAGTGGTCTTACCTTGTGGTAATAGTACAAACCCAGTTAGTTCACCAGTAATTTGGTCTGTCAGCATTGAAATTCTTTGAATAATTGACAAGTTATTATTTTTTTCAAGTTTGTGATTTCTTAAATTTTATTCATAATATGAGGATTTAGTTTATATTTAATACCATTTCAAAGAAGCTCAAAATGTTATTGCATATTTCCTTGCATCTTATAAAACATGTGCTTAAAAACTGAAATTATAATGTGACTAGGGTTATATATTTATGATTTGAAATAGTAATCAAAAGGAGAACCCATTGTATTTAAATAGATATAGTGATTATTACCTTAGAAACAAACTACTTAATAATAATTAATAATTCATTTTTTATAAGTTAGTAAAATAAATACATTGTTTTAAGTACTTCCTAGTAAAGCATTTCATTTTAGTTTGCTTCTTTGTTTCTCAAATTACATTAAAAAGTATTTGCATAGAACTAGAGCATGTCTAAGTTTTCAAGTGACATGGAACTAGAATAACTCCTTTATTAATTATAATTATAATCATCCATCGCCACCTTACAGACAAATGAGGGTATTTGACATTGCTTTCACAATTTAGAAAATGGCTGAGTTTTTTGATTTGGTGATTACCTATTTACTCAAAATTCCTCCTGGAAAAATTAAAGAAAATTTCCTTTGAAAATGTCTACAGAGAAATATGGCATCCTTCTGTGAATACACTTTGTCCCCTGGCCAGTTTGTTCTTGATTTTAGAATTTGGATACCAGAACTTGTATCAGTTGGAGGTCTAGACACTACGGTATGCAAACTAGGATAATAAATAAAATATACGGTATAGAAATCAAAATCTATGTCTTACAACAACTTCAAATATTTTCAAGATTTAGGTTTCCTCATATATGATGTCTGGGAGATTTGACCATCTTAAAATATCTGCTCCTTTTTTATAGACACTGAGTTTCAGATACAAACTTTTCAGCTTCCATAACCTTGATCTGGGAAGTGAAAGTGCACTCTTCCTCTTTGTCTCTCTCTGTATATATCAGTGCTGATCTCTAAAGGGGCTGAGCAAATGACAAAAGTGACAACAGGATGGACAAGCAGGACTAACAGTTGTCCAAATTCTTGAATTCTTGCCCATCTAGACTGATTTCCTATCATTTCGAACCTGATACTGATTTTTATCAGATATCAAATCTGTACTCTGTGTGTGTGTGTGTGTGTGTGTGTGTGTGTGTAGGTAAAGTACGCTACATACACAGCATGGGAGAGAGAGAGAGAGAGAGCGCTTATATGATTCATGAGAGAGCAACCTTACTTTGCTAGAACACTTAAGGCTGTTTAGGTAAAAAAGCGCATGTCTGAAAAGAAATATATAAACCAAAAGGAAGGATATGTGAACACACATGTGTATGTTATATATAATGTTAACATTATATATAATGTTATATTATATGATGTATATTATATATAATATATAATCTTAGTATTAATAGATGCATCTATTATATAAAAACCAATGATATAATGTATGTACTTAACCATTTAAATTTTAACCATTTAAAAATGTAAATACTGTTTTTATCTCACTGGTTGGTCCTAAAAAAAATGGCAACAGATTAATTTAGCCCAGGGGCTGTTATTTGCAGACCTTTGTGCTAAATTATACTTTTTAAAAGTACATATGCAAGAAGATATATTTATTTTATGTATGAAATGTTACTCTATATCATAGAAAACTTGAATAAGTCATATTGGCTTTATAAGATAAATTGAAAGTTTCTTGAAAAGTTTCATGTAAAGATATTGAACTGGTAGTGTTTTATACTGTCGAAGTCATTTAAAATAAAAGCAACCTCACTAGTTAATGGAAAAGATAAAAATCATAACCATTATAATTGGGGAGGAAAAAAATGCAAAATACAAAAAATGTTATATATATCTTAAATGCTTACAAGTACCATCAGCTTTGGCAGTTAATTTTTGAATGTTAAATAGAATAGGAACTTCTATTTACCATTATGCATTAGCCATTAAGTTAATAGCGAAAAATGAATGATATTTTATAAGTCATTAAGATACAATTAACTTCTTAAAATGTCCAGAATCTGTACTCATCACTTTAGTGAAATAGCATTTTATCTGCTTTGTTCACAATTTGAACATGATAATTAAGGAAATGTATTAAAATAGGAGGAATTCGTCTTTTGTGAAAGGAGATGATCTGATGATTTTTCCACTGCACTGAATCTGTATTTTATCAAGCTGCATAGATTCATGGCCTCTTATCATCTGAGTTAGTAATTTTGATACTCTAATTAGCTCTGTAAAAGATGGGCTGTGTTTTTTTTCTTTCCTTGTCCTCTGGCATATGATAAAATGAATCCTTATGGTGATCAGGATGGAATAGAACAAGATCCACAGAAGAATGTCTTCTTTAAGCATGAAGGATTCCTTGCATTAATGCAATTCTGAAGAAGATAGCATCTTCAATATTCTCATTCAAGTGTGGAGGGCAACCTTCTAAGGCAAGGATGTCAATCAATTTTGAAAGTTACATTTCCTCGACATCTTCTTCTTTCTTCCTTCTATTTCCTTCTCCTATTCTTTTACTTCCTCCTTCTTTTCTCTTCTTTCTTAGAAAAATATTTTCATAGAACATTTTACATTCCTACATGTTTTAGATCTCTTTTAGACAATCTCATATATATTATACCTTGTTCTCTAAATGGCTTTTTTTCAGTTTTCTTGAAGTATAATTGACAAATAATATTGTAAAATGTTTAAAGTGTACAACATAATAATTGAATATACTCTAAATGGCTTTTACTCAAGTTAAACACACTTTGATTTGGTACTAGTCCAGTAGGCAGCTGGGTAGCATTTTTGAAGAAATGATGTAGCAAAAGGATGAGCAAATGAAATTTTTACTTAATCTATAGTTTTAAAATCATAAGATATTTCTTATGTATGTATTCCATGTGAGAAACAAAGAATATAAATGTAGCTAAAACACATAAGTTGTTTCCATTTATGTGTTTATTATGTGTTTGCTGTAATAAATGAAAAATAGTTCCATAAAATGACGATTGCTAATACTATTTCCTTTCTTGTGATGCTTTTACCTTGTCTTTACATATGATACATTTTTAAATAATTTGGTCAATAAAAGGCCTAATTTTTCATAGTAATGACTATAATGCACTTATTGAATCCAGAACTTTGCCCCTCTGATTACTCATATGCCATTTTACATCTTTCTTTGTGTTGAATGGCAAAATTCATTGATGACTTGGAATTCTCTTGATCTAAATAAAGTTAAATTGCAGCAATGTCTATTGACTATTCTTCAAATAAATATGACAATTTTGCACTTACATTATAAAGATTACTCTTTAAAATAAGCTGTGCTTTTGGTTTTAGTAGTTGTAATGTGAACTGAATAAATATCTCAGCCAATATATATGGATCATGGCATGATAAATAGAAGCTTTCTTTCTATTCTATTAGAAGCAATATGAACAAGAAAAGGATTAACTTACTCTGCTTATAGTGATGTAAACATTTGATAGATTGTTGTGTTCGCTCCTTGAATAAAATGTTTTAAAATGTTGCTAAACCTACATGAAAGATCATTTTTATTCATCTCTATTAATTCCTACATAAAGCAAAGGAAAGTTTCAGCCTGTTGCATAAAGTAATATAGAGGATAAAATAAAGATAATTGTTATGTTAAAAATACCAACTTTATTTAATGTTGTTATAAAACAATTATTAAAAAGCATTTTGGAGGCATTAAAAATAAGAAATCCTAAGAAAATATGTATCTTTATGTCTGAATTTAAATAAGACAATAATTCCTTTATAAAATGACTTGCTCTGCATATGAAATCAGTATTCCAAGGACATCTGTGTGATCAAAGTCTTTGAGATCAAATTGAAGGAAAATAATCACCCAGAGTAAAAGTTACAAGATCAATGTCTTTGGTCAAGTTTTTCAAATGACTTTTTTGCCTCTTGTAGAAAACTAATTTCTAGTTTCTAAACTTTAAACATCGGTTTTGGTGGATAAACTTAAAGATAATTGGAAGAATTTTATTTTAAGCTGTTCTTCTGTTCTGCAATGAAAAGATAACACACGTTTTAGCATGATCATTTTTGCTAATGCTTATCAATATTTTGCTTATGGAGTAAGGGAAGCTTTAAAGATTTTTAAATTTGAGTTTTTGTTAAGGTTTAAACACAAAATATTTTAGAATTGATTTCTAAGTATTGGATAAAATATAAGAATATTGTAAATTTTATAATCCTGTATTGTTGTATGCTACTATTTCCAGTTCAAATATAGAGTGTGGCCATTATGCCATACTCTCATTATGTAAGAGATAGCATTGTACTTTTTAAACTTTTTTTACATCCAAAACTAACTTTTGAAAAGCAGAACCTCAATGTATAAAATATAATTAAACTGTCTTTAAAGAGATACCATGATTACAAATGTCCGATGGTAAGCATCTAAAACTGATGAATATCCAAATAGTCTATAGTAGCGGTCTCCAAACTTTTTGTCACCAGGAACCATTGCTCCTATGAGAATTTAATGCCTGATGATTTAAGGTAAAGCCGAGGGGGTGATGCTAGTGCTGGGGAGTGGCTGCAAATACAGATGAAGTTTCTCTAGGTTGCCACCCCTCACCTCCTTTTGTGTGACCCAGTTCCTAACAGGCCACGAATGGGTACCTGTCCGTAACCCAGTGGTTGGGTACCCCTGATCTATAGTACAATTTCATGTTGGTATAACGTTATATCATTTGGTGTTGATCAGATGTCTATAGCACTGTAACATGCTTACCCCTTGCAGCACATTTTGATAATTGTCAACCAGCTTTACCCAGAGTTCATGTGTGTAGCATTCTCATTTACACCATTTTATAAATGATCAAGGTTCACTTTTTTTTTAACAAGTTAACAAGATTTAAATAAATTTTTCAAAAAATTATAAAGTCTAGTGTTAAATCATAACCCTCTGGTCTAAGATCCCTGGTAATATAATGTGTGTGAATATCTTATATAGAGTGTCTGAAATAGTTTTGCTAACTCTACAATGCTATGCAAATATTAGCAAGAATAAGCACTTTAATTTTACATGTAGTGCTCAGGAAGTCTGGGTCTAAGTTCTGAATGAAGTCATTTAAATTAGCAGCACATATTTTGGTTCTCAAATAAATATATATCTTAGTGCATATTATTTTTATCATATTTAAAATTAGTTAAAAATTTTTAAATGAAATTCAAATCTGATATTGTTGGAACCATTCAACACTTCTATGGAATACAAAAATTTGGATACAATTGGAAGAAAAATGTAAAATCGAAGTTCTCATTTTTGCTTTAATAATATTTGTATAGTTCCGAACAGTTTATAGAACCATTTCTCACACATTATGTTTATGAATCTTCAAAACAATCTTGTCAGGGTGATTATTGTTTTTGTTGTTGTGTTTTGTTTTGTTTTTGAAAAATGGAAACAGACTCAGAAGAAAAATAAATTCAGCTTGGTATGGATTTTTCTTCCTTTGAAATCTTAGATTTCCAAGATGTCTTTATATAAGAATTTGGATGAACATGGCAACATTATTTATATATTTGGTCCATAAAATAGTCTAAGTTTCACTCTTATTGTCAACTCAAAGCAGTGAAGTTCCACTCAATTTTATAACTATTAAGCTATTGTCCATACCGTAAAATATGATCTAAGAATAATATTAGAGGATAAAATTATGTGCTTTTGGAGTTCTTATTTAAGAGGCTGAACACTTCTAATAAAATTGAATTTTATAAAATAATAGAGTAATTTGAGAAAAACATACCATTATTTTCTTCATTTTATTTCTCCAAAACATTTTACTCTGTTCTTATGACACTAGTACAAGTAACATCTTAATCACTCTTCATATTAAAAAAAGAATTTAGATCCTCTGACTTTATTTGGAGAATGCTTCTCTCTTTTCCTAATGCAGTTGTAGCTATGTACCCAGCAGGCAAACATACCATTAAGATGGCCATTTTGGACAAAAAGAGGGAGAAAATTAATGCCATGAGTTACCTAATACAGAGTTCCTCTTTCACACTGTATCTTAGTGTTTTTTTTCTTGATTTCTATGTCACTGTTATTGACTTCACGGTCTTCTAAAATAATCTGTATATAGCATCCTAGGCTGCATACTTTACAAATTAAGCAGATAATATTCCTAATTATTCTCACCTCTCTTCCTCTGATTATTTCTGTATTTGTTTCTCATTTATTATTGTCCTTGCCTCATCTCTGATTTTAGATCTTTTCTTTTATTTAATCAACATTTCCCTCTAAAATTCACATAAATTCAAGAATACATACAAGATTTTAATATTTATATCTCCATTTCCTACACGTATTTGCATAAATTAGGTTCATGTCATATATTTTGTTAGGAAGACTAACTAATTAATATAGAATATGAGGTTTTAAAGGAATATAAACTTTTTATGGTTCTTGGTAGACTTGAGTATATAATTATGCACTTACTCTGATTAGGTAGACATGTATGCATAAAACTTTCATATTTTAATGGACATTCTGTATACATTAACTATGTCTTCATGTAAACATCCTTATTAATAACTCTTTGAATGTCATCCTATATCAGTTAGTGTTTATTACTCTGACCTTTGACAAGGAAATTATATTTTGCTATGCTTAGTTAATTAAAACGAACATTTCAATACCCTGAGAAGTTTTAAGGAGAAAAAAAGAGGTTTGAGTGTTGATGGAAATTCTTGATTTAGTATTAACTTTTTCACAAAGACCAGTTACTTTGTGTACAGTAAAGTCCTTTCGTGAATCAAATTTAAAATCTTATATAGGAACAGGGTAGCAGTTACTGGAAAGAGCACACCTGTTCATCTCTGGCTTTGGGAATTAGGAAAGAGCTTTATTTAAGTTATATAATGGATAGAGAAAGTGCCTGGATTTCATATCTAATTAGTTAGTATCTCCAGTTAAGAGTTGTCAGCAGAATTGTCACTTATGTTTGCAATGTCAGGAGACATCCTTACTAATTGCTGTTACTGAATCAGGATGGGCCACATGTCTGCCATGCAGTGCTTTTCAGTTCTCAAACCAGAGCCGCTTTGGTATTCTCATTCTTTAAATAGCATATTGCCCTTTTTTTGGCAGATAAAAATCAGCAAGTGATTGATGTACCACACCAATTTGATGATATCTCCTGCTATATTGCTGCATATTTTGCTTCTTCCTTAGATGCAACCTTTTCAAGGACTCAGATAATTAAGTATTTTAGGAGAATGACTGAGATGAAAGCAAGAACATGGGTACCTGGTCTCCAGCATCTTTAGCTACTTTGTGCTAACAATAGAAAGATACATTTAGAAAAAATTATAATCATCGTATTTAAGAAAATATATATTAAAATTAAGACTATTTAAGGATTGCTGACAACCAGTTAAATGAATAAAACATCCATAATTGTCATATTTCTCCTAGTCAATCAAATATAAGTTAAAATAAACAAACAGAAAGCTTATTTGGTGCAACGTAAACATGTTAATTACTAACTGCCCACAAAAGATTCCCCTTCCTCAAATAATTATATGTGATTTTTTGTACTCTTGCCTTTAAATGTTAATACAAAAATGATAGTATGTGCTATCTAAAAGTGACTTTTGACCAAAACTCATAAAAGGTAAAGAAACAATGAGCCTTATAATAGTAAATAACTTTTTAAAAAAACAAGGTTAGGGATGCCACAACTTTGTCAAGAAAGTGTCTCAATAAAATGAATGCACAGTTTAAGTACACACATAAACTTAAGTTGGTGAGTGGGAAACTAGAATTTCTATGATAGTTTCATAGAACAGCTGTCTCTAACCTTTTTGGCATCAGGAACCAATGCTCGTATGAGAATCTAATGCCTGATGATCTGAGATGAAGCTGAGGTGGGGATGCTGGCACTGGAGAGCAGCTGCAAATACCGATGAAACTTCAATAGCCCGCTGCTAACCTCCTACTGTGCTGACCGGTTCCTAACAGGCCACAGAAGGTACCGGTCCACTGCCCACGGTTTGGGGACCCCCATCTTAGAAAAGAGAAAGATATATAAATTTGTGTTTTTGTTTAATTTCACTGTAATAAAAAGGTGATGTTGCTCTTCAACAATTTAAAAGTATAATTTTATACATTTTAAAATAGCAAAACTAGCTTTTCTTTGAAATATATATAAACCATAGGAACACTTGAAACTACAGCCAATATACTGCATAGATGAAATGATTACTGAGGATGAAATGCAGTAATTGAGTCTGTACCTCTAATTACCCCAAAGCATTGGCTCATTTAGACTTATGCCTTTATTCATTAGGTTTGTGAGATAAGCTTTTCTGTAAAAATAAATCCAGAATATCTTTTGAATTCGAGGATTCCACAACCCTCCTTTTTAGAGAAGCAGCAAGAGATCATTGCATTATTTGCTAACTGTGAGCAAAATTTGTATTGATTTTTTTTTTTTTTCTGTCTTTGTAGCTGATGTTAATAGCATCATACTTCAGGCCACTAAATACTTTTCAGTACCATATAATTGTCAAAGAATCACTTATGAAGACAGAATTATAGACACAAAGCCACACACACACATAAAAACATACACAAAGAAAATGGTGACATAGGCAGTTGATATTCTTTTTCTTCTACACCTCCTGTGGTAATATTTTCCAATGCGTATAATATAAGTTGAAACTAATAATAATTTTTAATTATATTAACCCACTATATCACTAAGTTCTAGCCATGACTGATTTAGTTGCTGGGCAAATATTAATTTCTCATTGTCACCTAGTGTCACTACACAAAAACATATAACAAAAATTAAGCGTACATCCAAATTTGTTTATTATATTGTTAAATCTTTTGAAGTATAAGGAGGATAACTTTTGTTTTTCCTTTTTAAATCACTTTATGAATGTAAAAATGGACATTACATATTTTTCTTTCACTGTTTAAGTGCTATATGTGGTTTCTAGTAAAACAAAATGATTTCCGTATATTATAATTTCTATAATACATTGGCAGAGTGTTTTAGATTGAAGACTCATGTCAGTTTTTTGCACAAATACACAAAACTATTACTCAGTATATTTGACTGACTTTAGTGAAATATAGCAGGGGAGAAAAATAGAATACAATTCTTTGGATGCTCATGATAGGCTTTTACATGGGAAAAGCTGTTCCTCTCATGGCCCCTAAGCAGTTGTTAAAACCAATGTACCTCATCTTTGACATCTGTTTAAGCCAAATTAATCCGTTTTAAATTCTCAAATTATTTTTACTGTGACAGAATGTAGTAAATGAAACAAAATGATTTGGGTTAATGAGGAAGTGTAAACAAACCAATCAGATGCCTTTTAATTCCCTGGAGAGCCAGTTTTCTCAAAGAAAAGTGAGATTAGACTTTAATAAAGGAAAACTTGCTTATACAACCTATTGTTGTTTGAGGGAATTTTCTCTCAAGTATGTTGAGATTTAAATTGATATGTTTATCAATTTAAACCAGAAATGTTTCATAGCATCAGACTAGATTAATAAATTGCTTAGTAGTATTGCTAGATAGTCCATGAATATCTATTTGTTCTAGTATATGAGACCACTTTAGCAGTTAAAAACAAAAAACTGCTATCCTTTGTAAATTGTAAATAATAAGATTTGGATTATGTGAGGTATCCAAGAACAAATTTCTCTGCATGAATTGTGATGTTTGAATATTTTTTAGACCTCAGTCAGAAGGTATGTAAAAGTAGAAAATAGTATATGTAATAGTCCAAGAATTTCTTGCATAGAAGACTCAGGCTTCTTAATGTTAAAATAAGTCGCATAAACGAAGACGGTGAACATAGATTTTGCGTTACTGTATAGCTACTGAACTTTAGCATTAACAGATATTTCCTTCGATGAAGTTTGCTGTGCTAAGAAACATGGTGTTTTGATTGCCATGTGTTGCAATAGTCAACATTTGTGCTTTTCTTTCTGCCCATTAATAATGGTGAGTTTCTTCTTCAGTATTATTGTTGCATTTTTAACATCTGTTAAATTCGGAGAACATCAAATGAAAATAAACTTTTAAAAATTAAAGTTTTTATACACTAAACTGAAGCTTAACATGATAGGCTTTAGTTAGTCCTACTTTGCCATACAAAGGCATGTAGTCTGCTATGGGACATTAGTGGAGAGACAAGTAGTTCACAGGTGGACCGTGTAAAATATAAGAAACATTTAGCATCACATCTTTCTTGGGGTGGAGTCCATGTCTGATAGCTATACATTCCTGCAAGAACATCAAGGATAGTATTCCTCTGTTTTGTTTTGTTTTCTTTTCTTTTCCTTCCTCACTCTTTTTTTTTTTTTTTTTTTTTTTTAATTATTTTGTTCTTTCTTTTGTTTTTTCTTTCTATTTTTTTGTTTTGTTTTGTTTTGGATAGTATCCTTTTGAACTAATGAATATTTTTCTCTAAATTAAGAGTAAAAGTGAGATCTCATCTGCTGGTTCCAAAATGAAAGTTTACTAATTGAGATGTTCTAGTGCACAACGCAATGAAGAAAGAGAGAATCCATGTTGTTATAACTTTATGTTTCGTTTGTCTTATTTTTAATTATTTTTTAGTTTTTTCCTTGAGAGATTGTAAGAGATGGAGAAAAGTGCTTGCAATGTAGAAGTATTTAAGTCCATATATGTGAGAAATATTCTGTTGAACATAAACTCTTAATTATTGTACAGAAAAATTATAAAATTTTACATTAAAATTTTTAAGCTATGGTAATGTGTTTGCAAAGACAGGTACAATAATTCTTTCTGTCCTTGTATTTGTACTCTTTACAACGTGACTTTATCACATCTATCAAGAGGAGGAATTCATTTCTCTAACTGCTGAATATAGGCTGACTTTGTGACTTGCTTTGACTGATATAATGCAGTAGAATTGATATACTGAACCTATACTTCATGGGGCCTTGCTGATTCCACATTTGCCTTCTTGGAACATTGATTCCATCATGTGAAGTAGCTTGGCCTAGATCTCTTGAGGTTGAGAAACTGAGTGAGGAGAATTGTTCAACAACATAGCCATATAGTTGTCCCAGTGACCACAGCCAGCACCAACTAGAAAAGTGGATGAAGCCATCTTTGATTATCTAGCCCTAGTAAAACTCCCAAATGCCTATCGATGGATGAGTGGTCCCAAGCAAGATTAGAAGAACCACTGGAGGAAATCAAGCCCTAATGGCTGATTCCTATAAGTGTAAGCCAATGAAATAATTGTTGTAAACCATTAATTTTTTTTTTAAGCCATTAAGTTCTGAGGTGATGAGTTGGCAATAGTTAACTGATGCATGTACCTCTTAAGGGAGAAGGCAAGAATTAGTGATGTTTATGTACCTTATACAAAGTACAGAGTAAGGACAAATTATTCAATCAAATGAAATAAAATCAGTTTAAAACTATTATTCAAGTGAGTGGCAACTTCACTGGGGAACTGGGCAGCAGAAACTCTGTCACTTACTGAAATTGTGCCTATGAGAGTCATCTCTACCCCCTCACTAAGTTCTGGGCTTGAGAACAACATTATATTTTTTTCTTCATAAAATCACTTATAAGAGCCAGACTAAAAATATTTATATGTGAATCTATTGGAAAAGAACTTATCTGAGGAAATGTGAATGAATTAATCTATAATCTATTTCGTTTAATGTGAATGTAATGTTTTATTTGAAGTGTTAAGTTATTTATAGATATCTATAAAATGTTTATAAATATCTTAGCTCTCTAATATCAGATTTATGGTTATACTGCTTATCACATGAAAGGCAAACATTTCTCAGAATGCTGGACAGTCAATCAGATATGCCAATTGGTTTAATGTGAGGTGTAATAATAATCATAAAAAGTGTAATTAGTTTAATTGTTTTTAGAATTAACACATTAAATATTCAATTCTATAACTCAATATTAATTAAGGTTTATAAAAGAAAACTTGAGCTTACAGTTCATAGCACAAACTAATCACTTTTAGTGACAGAAGCAAATGTTTAAGATTATAAAAGCAAAATAGTTGATAAGAAGAAAGAAAAAATATATTTGTTTAATTTTCATCTTTGAATTAAATAAAAAACATATGGACGTAAAAGCATTTTTATGCTAGATATGCAGTTAGATTGGCAAATACATTTTAGAGAAGTGAAGGGATAACATAGGTGCCATAAAGTCTGTAAGTCTTTGAAGTATATTAGAAAGGGTATTTTGTCTTTATTCACCAAAAAATATGTTAATTTTAATCACAGAGCGGATAGTTTTGGTTAATTTTCATTGGAAAAAGGAAGAAAAAAATCTGCATCTTTCCTTACAATTTCCATCAGCCATGTTTCCATTAGAGTTCACTGAAAAATGACTCATAAAACCAACAATTTTATGCATCAGGTGACAGGTTTTGACAGAAATGGCACTGCAGTTTTTGTGATATGCTACATTCTGAATGCTTAAACTGTGTGATTAGGTGTGCTTTGTATGACTTTCACGTGCTTAGCTAGCAAAATTTGAGTTTATTTGTACAAAATTATTCAAGTGAAAAAAATGGTGTCTCATGTGAGCGAAGTCAGACCTCGAAAGAGACCATAGGGGATTGGCTAGCCTTTTATTTTCAAGTGAGTGTTCTAGCTCTGCTACAAGTAAGGCATAAACCTTGGTAAAGCACAATAGGCTTTTTTATTTTCAACTGACACAAAAATAAAAGTAATGAATCTCACTATTTTATAAAGTAAATTTTTCTTTCAACTTCTATTAGTTCAGCTCTAGTAAAAGAAAAATCTACAAGTTTCCTGTAAACAAACAAACAAACAAAAAATGTTCTGAGTCTGTAATATGTGTCCCAGAAGCTTTTGTTATTCCATATGAGAAGTTCCTGGTTGCTAATATTTAGATATTCTCTATACACTTTTCTCTGGGTATCTTTTAGAATAATTGTATTGAAGAGTCAGCTGTGTTTTTTTTGTTGTTTATTTTTTTAGAATTGAGAATTCAGTTTTTAAAGCCTTTTTCCTATTTGATGTTGAATGAGACACTCCTCTCCTTATTGTTAACATGAGATATTATTCATGTAACGTAAACTAATTTAAGCCATTTTCTTGTAAAGGAAATGTGAAAAGTACATGCTTAAGAACAAAGAGCTCTGGGTTTCCAGCTCAAAGCTACACAATATTTGGAAAGTTAATTTCTGCAACTCAGAAACATACATTGTTGAACTAGAGATAATCTCTTGACAAGAGGTGTGAGTTTTAGAGGTTATATATACAGTGTGGTGCCTGTTGGATAATAGATATCTCACAAATTATTATTATTAGAAATGGTATATTTAATGATTATTTTTATTTTTATTCCTTTGATGTCAGCAATGTCAAAGATGATAGAACAAGCAGAATAAATCTAAGGCTTTATCCTTTAGAGAGACTAGAGATTTCCTGGTGATATTTATAAGCTGAAGTAAGGTAGAGATGAAGGTACCAGAAGAAAATACCTTTATTATATGTTGTATATTTAGAATTATGTTTTGAGATAATAGATAGCATTCAAATTGAGTAATTAGAGAATTAATTTTGACCTTTATTAATTAAAATGCAGAGTATAGCAAAACACATTAATTGTTGAATGTACATTTGAAATTTTACAAAGTTAAAAAGCATGTTCCAAAGCTCAGAGTTTTCTTTTATACTTTAGTACACTTATCAATCAGTTTTAATAGTTATATTATTTAATATAATATGTATATACATTTTTCAAAAATCCAAATGCATTTGAAAACAGTTCTGATTCTCAAAGGAACCATAACAGATACCATATAAGTGGATTTCTATATGTTCTTAATTCCTAGTTATATCAAAATTTCTTTCAATAGTTTGAAATTCAGTATAAAAAGATTTCATTAAGCAATATTTCTAATTTCTACTTCTGTCCATTTAATTCCTTTGAATTTTGAAGTTTTAAAAATCATCACTATCTATAAAAGCTAAAATTTTCAATTGACTTGTTAAAAAGATCTGCCAAACTTAAAAACTTATCACTTCTCATTCCTACCTCTTTACTAAATTGTTATGATTTCATAGTGCTTTTCTCTGAACTTCTATAGTTTTTACTATCTAGATCACACGCTTGGCTTAATGTCCTCCTGACAAGAGGATGCGCATATTTCAATGAAAGCCTACAGAGTTCAGGTATGTTTTGGCTCAGCATTGCATCCCCTGATGCTAGCACACTGCTTGCACACAGTTGGATTTTACTTAATATTTATTAAAAGAATAAATGAGAAGATGGTCACAAGATCTCACTCTTTGAAATTTGAGGATTCCACCATTATCAGTCAAGATGTCCTATCTGATTTCCTCCTCATTTGTTCGCCCCTTCTTTTCTGCCTTTTTCCTTTTCTTCCTTTCTTTTTCTTCCTTCGTCTGCTTACCTTTCATCTTTTCTCTCTAGAAAAACGATAGACATCTCACTGAACTACATTTTATAGGAAATCATTTTAGAAGTTGGTTCATAGGCAAAATGTTGTAAAAATCATCCTTGAAAATCCCTCAAATGATATCCATAAAGTATCATATTAATCCACACAACCAAAATAGTGAGATGTTCACATTATATGTGGAAATGGAGAACAAATTTCTAACCCCTGTTTAATAGGAACAGTGTTTGAAACTAACTGAACTGTGGAAGCAGTCTCTTTCTGAGTGTTTAGAGTTAAATTCAGATAATTTAAACATTTTTATGTTTCAATCTTATATAGTAAAGGCTCTTTGCCTTATATAGTTAAGAGCCTTATATAGTTAAGGCTCTTAACTATATAAGGCAAAGAGCCTTTTTACCTTTCAGTAAAAGAGACACCAATTCTAATGCCCAGTTACCTTTTATTATTACGGAACAGTGGCCAAAATACTTACCAATTATATATGTGCATGGCTAGATAGTCTCATTTGTAAGAAGGTAATTTAACAATATCTATTTTGGGGATTATTTTTAAGATTAAAACAAATAATATCAGCAAAGAATTTGGAATAGTAACGAGTATATAGTTAAGTGCTCAGTACATGTTAATTATTATTATTACTAGATCCAGCTTATAGGTGACTAGATTAGTTTTAAAATGATTAAGATGATGAATGTAATTTTTGTACCATAAAACCAAAACATGTTTTTATACAAACATAAATTAATTGCAGAAATCAATAGAAAACTTCATTCAATTTGCAGAAATAGATTTGAATATCAAGAGCACACTTACAAACCAATGTGAATCGAATTGCAATATTCTCTAAGTTACCAATTCTGCTTGCTCTGTAACATTTGTATTTCTTAGAGTTCTCTTCTAGTACTTCTACCATATTCTTGACAACTAATGCCTTTTAATCTCATGTCTTTAGTTACTACATGGGTGCTGACGTTTCTTGAGTATACCTCTACAGCCTAGCTATCACAGATCTGCATATCTAAATCTACTCAGCATTACCACTCTGATGTCTTACAGAAAACTTTTCCTATTTTCTCATTTGTCCAAAAATAAATGTACCACTTTATCTACTAAACTGTTCCATAATTTTGGAAAAATATTTATTAAACAAAATAAAAATATTATGTCTGCGCAATAAATGATCTCTTTATGTCTTCTTTGTACTCAGTAAACATTTATTGAGCAACTTCCTCATCACTGTATTAGAACTTGAGAGTGCAGAGTTTAATAAAGAATGATTTCTTCCTCAAAGACTCATCTACATGGATTGATTTTGATAGTTACAATTTTAAAGGCTGATTCTTTTCTTCTTTTAGTTTAATATAAATTTCTACTTGTATCTACTAACTGGAACTTATAATTTCATTCTTGACTATACTTGCTTGTTTCCATTAAGGTTTTATTTATGTTATAGGATTTAAGGGCTAAAAGGAATTGGAGATAGTCTAATTTCTAAAATAATGGAGAATTTTTTTTAAATTATTAAACAGCTGTAATGAGATATGTAAAATTTAGTTAATATTCCTGATTATTTTTGAAAATTATTTAATTTTTATAACCATAGTTTTCATTAGATTCTTGGATCTTTGAGGACAGAAACTGTCTTAACTCTTACTTTCCAGGCCCCATTTAAGTGCATGACATGGAGTTGTAATTTAAAAATTATTTGATTAATTTTCATAGTTAACTATCCAAATCAAAGGCAAATAACAAGTTGACCTTTTTATAGTGTGAGCTTCTAGGAAGAAAAGTGAAGACAGATCACTAGAAACTAGAAGATATCTGGTATTTTTTAAGCGTCTCCAAATTCATGTTCTTTCTGTCTCTCTCTCTATTCAATCAGCACAATTGTTCTCAATCCTCATTTCTCATCAATGATTAGACCTGGATTGACCAGTAAGTCATTAGAATTAAAAAACAAACAAACAAACAACAACAAAAAACTTGTGTGGAGCCTTACTTGAGACTGGCATCTCCTTCAAAATCTTTTTACTTTGGGCCTTTATACCTTCTTCTTGAATTGTTTATTTATTTATGGCACGAATATCAGCCAGTGCATTTCTTTCTTTTTTTTTTTTTTCAGTTTTAAAACATGTCCAGGACATTAATGTTTGTTTTGATTACTACTTTGTTGTTTATCATATAAACATGATTGTGTTTAGAAAAAATAAAAAGCAATCAATTTATTCTCTGATTTTGCATTTTCTGATGGCCTGCCATGCTAAATGTAGGAGAATCTCTAGTCAGCCTCATCAATTTCTACATATTTCCACTGTCATCACATGGGTCATGCACTTATGCTGAACCCCAGACTGCTTTGCAATTAAAACTCTCCTGATTCATACCAGGTATCATATGCAGGAGTCTTTTCATTTAGTCATTACTTATACTAATATATTTTGAGGCAGGAAGGTGGAAATGCTTATATTAACCTTCTATGCAGCAACAATTTAAGCTATGACATCACTTTAAATCTGTACTTGTATCATCTTTACAAAAAATTATTATTAGTCTCTAGTGTATCTGACCTATAACATTTCACATCTTGACTTGTCAAAAGGTTGTTCTTTGAATATTTCTTTGATATTCTTTTAAGTTCATAAGAAGCCATCATATGCACTTGAAAATTTTAAGATTATTATTATTTTTCACTATAGTTAATTTTATTTAAATATCTCTTGTTCTGATTACTTATTTTATTTATATTATTTGTTTATATCCATTTATTTATGATAGAAATTGACATGCCTCTAATTCTGTATGAATCACCATATGAATCACCATGGCTTGGAAAAGTTAGTTTTGCACTCATTCCTATATCCAGGCTGCATCTATAATTTAGTGTACCATCTCCCAGGTGTGTGAAAGTGACTTAATACTACGAAATGAAAGGATAAATTACTTGAGTAGTTTATTGTTTCTGATGTAAAGTAGATTTTTAAATTTTATGTCTTATAATTTCAAAAGGTAAAATTATCATGGGATAACAAATAGAAGAATAAAACTGTAATGCTGACCTCAAAACAACCAATTTAACTACCTTTAAAGTGAATTGAATTACTTTTATAACCAACAAAACTTGCATATTGTTTGATTAATGACAGAATATTTTTTCACATTTTTGAGAAGACGATATTGAATATTAAGTAAAACTTGAAAACGAGCAGTTACAATCATTAATGAAATTTTTTAAAGTTATATTAGAGGAAAATGTATAAAACATTCAGAAAATATGACATAAAAAATTCCTATGGAGCTAATTATAAATATACTAAAGACAAAACCAGTGAATCTAAATGTAAGAAAAAAAAACAACTTTCTTTCTTTAAAAAATTGTTGGTGATAAAAGCCAATATGCCTTTTTTATTCATTCATTCACAAATATCAAATACCATCATCATGTACATGATCTCATTTGCAGAGAAATTTTCACATAATATTTCACTTTATGGGAAAGTCCTTTGAGGTAAATGGTTAATGAAAGAACTTTTTCAATAAAGTGTCTCTAAACATGGAAGAGATATGCAAAGTAAATGCAATTTTTTATTTCATTTCCTCTTATAAAAAAGACATTCTCAAGGCTGTAATAGAGTGACAGAAGAATTATTCATAAAACGTTATTAGTGTTCCTAGATCAACTTGAACTCTAAATACACTATGCAGTACTCTGGTGTAAAAATATGCCATAATATCATAGCACATTCTGTGTAGAACTACAAATAAATCAAATGTAATTGGATATTGACTAGAGAAAACAAAAATGCTGAAAGCTAGTTAGTATTTTTTTACTTGTACAGTGAACTTTTTCATAGTTAGACACAGTAAGCAAATTACTCATTGAAGAACCAAAACTAAGAGTGAACAGGATTTGCTGTCTGAGAACACAGAACATAATTATGTATGTTCTTTTGACTAAAAAGAAACTCCAAGATTTAGCCCTGCTTCAAAGGAAAGAATCTTAACTTGGTAGAGAGGAAAGAGGGGACAGTCTGGAACCGATGGGCAAACATTCATATGAAAATATGATGTTTTAATAAAAGCTGAAAGATATACAACGTGATAGATTTTGTGTGCAAAACTTTCATTCTATTCCAATTAAATACCAAGTTCTAAAGCTAGAAGTGAGTCAATGGGAAAACTAAACTAAAATAAAACACACACACACATTTTTTTTTTCCCCTCCAGATGCACCTAGGCAGCAGTTCAAGCTATAGATGTTAGCCACCACGTGTCCTGCCCTGCCTATGGTGATGACATCTTAAATGTCACTGAAACGAATGGCCTTGTTTGAATTCTGCTGATTCTTTTTGCTTATCTCAATACAAGATGGCTCTTATCCATAGAACGTGCTCTCAGACGACTCAACATTTATTGTCAAAAGGAAGACTCAGTGTGGCCACTGTCTTTTTCCTTCATTTAGTTCCCATCATCTAACAAAACTCAAAACTAGGAGTCACAATCTAAATATGTTGATGTGAAGTACTTTTGGGAAGTCTGCATTTAGATGCCAATTCCCCTGTTTTCTCATTACACATCCTCTTTCCATCTCAAGAGTGCTGAAGTATTATTTGTTGCTTTTTAGATAACCCTTGGTTCTTGCTTCCACATGAAGTAGAGATTATGCTCTCTTCCTACCCCAGCCCTTTTAAAATTCAGCACACCCAAATTTGCTATGTGCGAGCAATCTGCAGGCACTATTAGCCCTGCTTGAGTAGCTCTTGATAACACTCTCTAGGAAGTCAATTAAAGATGTCAGGGGGTGGGCTGGACTGTTCTTCTTTTACTAACAGGCGTTTGGAGAGGGGAAGATGGAATTGTCAGGAAAAGGTGTTTCTTGTTCTAGTGGAACTACGAGGGCCCTGTATTTTGTTTTATCCTCCCATTATTTCAACTCTTTGTGTGTGGTCTTGAAATAAATGATCTATTTTAATGTTTAGTTAGCAATAGCTGTGTAATACTGAGAATCAGGGATTCAATCTAGTAAATGATGAAAACTGGTTAACAATTAAAAATATAAAGGGAGAGAAAATGACCTCAAATTTGAGCCAAATTAAAATCTGTATTAAGGATACAGATTTGGTAGAATATCTATATTTAAACTAAAATTAAATGGTTGTTCATTAAGAATTAAGCATAAAAATTGCTAGGCATTATAGTGGAGTCATTCTTTGTCCCTGTTTGCTATACAATTTGATTCTTTCTTTTGCTCAAAATCTTGACCCACTCGTTCCACATGTTTTTACTAAGAAAGACTACCCAAAAAGTAAATGATTGATTTTTTCTTAATTAATATAAAAAAAAAATTAAAGTCACAACTTTTTATCTAATCTAATTAATGTAAATGTCTAGACCATTTATTTTGTCCCAATAAATATCATTTTGCTTAAGCAAAATATTATTCAATGTTACTTATTAAATATTACATTATTAGTGCAATGATAGAGAAATGTCCATTTTATTGTGTTTTATCTAAATTTTTGTTATATATCTATGTACTTAATCAGAAAAAAATATCATTGTAAGGGGATATATACTTTATAAGGGAGAATATATGACTCTAAACATCACTATCTATTTGAATATACAAAACCATGATAACGAATGAATACTTCTTCTCTGCCAGGTATATGGTAAATGCCAAAAATGCTTTTACTTAATCCTCATTTCCATCTTAAATGATAGGCACCATTATTCTTATTTTATAAAAAAAGAAACAGAAGCTTAGAGAGGTTAGATAATTTGCCCAGATTCCATAGCTAATAAGCAACAATGCCATGACTCAAACCAAAGGCTTCCATTCACCAAAACCTGAGGGTCTAACCTGAAGAGGGCAAGAAATAGCTGAAGATGTAAGGTTCTGTCTATAGCTGTAATTGAAAAAAAAAATATAATCTCATAATAATTCTCTCTCTTTTAGAAGTGAACCATATCGAAATGGTTGCATATATTTTCTAATGTTCTGTTAAAAATAAATGAGAAAAAAGATTGAAGCTGACTAAATGTTTACTTTTGCTGAAAGAAGAGATTGACTTATATATTGAAAAACAAAGACTGCAATCCTGAGGGCCTGAGCTTACCATTGGAAATGCTATAAGTGTTCATTACCCAGGAAGATAGCAGTGTAACAGCGGTCACCAATTCATTCACCATTAGCTTTTGTTCTCCGGTTTATTTTTGTTTTATGAAAACGCAATTATAAAGAATCAAGCTCATTTTAGAGATTTATTCAAAGAAGTAAATTTCATCATGAATTTTGAATTAAAAATAAGTTTAGCTTAATGTTCAAAATTACCATCTCACAGCATAATGCAATAATTGATTATAATGAAGACTTTAGTTAGCAAGTTAAATTATTTTTAGTACACTTTAGGTTTAGGACTTATAAAATATGTCTGTTATGCCTAAATTTCTGTTTCTAAATTTCACAATAATCTCAAAGTGTAAGCTCTAGAAGGAAAATAAAAAACAACAACTATTTTTCAAGTCCTGGGTTCTCTTCTAATTAACTGGATGATGTTGCATCTTGGAACCTCTGTCTTCTCAATAATAAACTTACCTGCCTCACTGGGTCATTGTGAGGCTTGCATTGACATAGGCAAGAAATCTTGACCATTATTAGACATCGACTTATCTCTCCCTATTAAGCCACTGAGATATTTTAATTTCACATTCAGAACACGATCCTGCAAAGGTCAGTGACATAAGTTTCTGACTTTTTCTGACCCTATGAATAATGTGAAATTTGTGTTAGTTTTTAACTTTGAAAATAAGAAACTACTAGCATTTCATAGAAGATTATTTCACAATAATACCTCTCAATGTATGCTACATTCTTCACTAAAGCAAAAAAAAACAACTTACTATATATTCATTGAATAAAATCATTAAACTATTTTAGAGAACATGTTACTAATGATGCATATGTAATAATCAACTATATCCTGTTTAGTTCATGACAAGAATTGGAATTCTTTACTCATCTATTCATTCAGTTAATATTTACTCTATACTAACTATGTGCCAAGAATACTCTTCCAGACTCTGGGTAGATAACAGTAAATAAAATATTCTTGATGTCTGCTCTCATGGAACTAGTTTATGTTCTATTGAAGACAGATAATTAAAGAACAAATAAGTAAACAAGGATAATTGCACATAATGATATGTGATATGCAGGGGGATGGGGGAATACCAGAAGGATGCGATATGTGTGATGTTGTTGCTTCTTTAGACTGGGTAGTCATAAAGGAAGACCAAAAAAAAAAAAAAAAGGACATGCAAACTGAAATTTGACATACAGTAAGAGGAGAGCCAGAAGGAAATTTTAGGAAAAGAACATTTCACAGTGACTGGTGTAGAAATAGGGCCTAAAGAAGTCATTGTCGTTCCTAGAAAAAGAGTAGAGCCAGTATTCCTGGGTAGAATAGAGCAAGAAGAATGGGTATTAAGAGATGAGAGGCCAGATCTCAAGATGCCTTATAAGCCAGAGTAAGGATTTATATTTTTTTGTCACGTCTGGAGAATCGACTATAAGAATGGCAAGAGTAAAAGTAAGATTTTTAAGAGTCAGTTGCAGTATTCCATGAAAGATGATAGTGATTCAAACCAAGTGACAAAAGTGAAAGTAAAGAAAAAATAGATAAGCTTATAGTCATTGGGCTTTACTGATGAACAAGATGATGTGGTGGGGAGGGGTGGTATATATGTGTGTCCATGGGTGACAGAAATGGAGGAAGAACAATTCCTTGAACAATATATATACAATGGTACCACATACAAAGACATGGAGAATTGGGAAGTAGAAAATTTATGTGGAAAAATTCAAGAATTCAATTTTGGCCATATTAAGATCAAGATCCTCTTAGACACTTACGTGATGGTATCATGCAGGCAGGTGGATGCAGGTCTGGAGTTCCAAGGAGCTCAAGACTGTAGACATTCATTTTAGAGTCATTAGTGTGGAGGCAGGACTGACAGAGTTTAGTTATGAAAATTGTGTATCCGAGAACACTCCAATTTTGGATGGCAGTGGCTATGTTTTAAGAACAGGAAGTTTCTAACAAAGTATATGCAAGAGTAATGGCTAGTAGTGGGAGGAAAATTAGGAGATTATTCCAGGACACAAGATAACAAATAGACATTCAAATTGGACCTATTTTAGGCAGTGCTTTAATGATAATTGTTTCATGCAGGATTTGAGGAAGAATATAAAATATATCTGCATTGGAGATAAAGCTAATTTCTAATATAATTTCCACCTGACTGTTCAAGATACTGACATATCTTCTTATAAGGCATCAACATAAAATCCAGTGAAAATAATTAGCTGTAATATTTGATTAAGCCATCTACTGTTGTATGAAATTCTATACTATCTAAACATTATAAATATTGAAAGAGAAATAAAAGCTGTTAGTATATTTTACTATTATTTCAAATGATTTTCTATCTAACAACCACCACCTCAAATATGGCCACTTTTTTAAGACATAAAAACAAAACAAACAGGAACCTGCAGTAATAAAATTATTTTCAGAAAATGCATTTTTAATTATTAATCTGCTTAATTTTGAGGATTATTGAAAATATACAGTGAACCTTTTCATTATGCAAATATATTCAGTTTTAAAAACAATTAAATGATAAACTATTCTTTTTCTTTGCATCATATTATAGTAATGAAGTTGTTACCTCTCACTATGCATTTTAATGTGTTCTAACTAACACTTTAATGAACTGGCATTATCACAAACTAAAGGATTATACAAAATTTAATTTACTGGTATAGAGAAAGAAAGGTTCTGCAAGAGTTAATTATAGTTTAAGATGGAATATAAATTTATTTAATGATATACCATCAATTATCATCCTGTAAGAAAAACTAGATAAACAGACTAAATAACATCATTATACTTAACCTATACATACATGTATCCTTTTTCTTCACTTTTAAAATTAAAAAGTAATATTTTATATATTAAAATCATATGAAATGTAAAAGTTATAGCTATGTCAAAGAAAATAAAATTTTTTGTAAAGTTAAACAAAGTTTTATATATTTCCTCTAAAGAAAATTCAATGAATAAAAACCTGCAAATGGAGGCATGGTCTTATTTTTAAAGAAGGAATTATTTATAATTCTCTTGGTTCACATATTTAAAGTGGATTTACAGACTCACAATTTATAATGTGGAAGAGATGAAGAACGTTTTAAAAAAATAAGTGATATTTTGGCTCTATGGACTATGTGTTGACAGTAAATGTATGTGATGGTTGAAGCCTCTCTCAACTAGAACACAGCCACCACTACTTGCTCTGCCACATAACCTCTTTGCTGTTTATGCAGTCCCGTCGAGGTTCTGAAGAGGTCTCAAGGCCTCGCCAGATCAAAAGGTTGTCACCTTACTGACCTTTATACCTCTCGTATCTAGCTCATAGTAAGCCTTCATTTTATCTTAAATGACAAGAACTTCTCAACATTAAAGTTTTATGAATTTTTATTTGATCTTAGAAAATAACTAATTAACCAAGTTATAGATTTAGATCTCTAAGATCAGGCTTATCACCATCCTACAGATGTGTTGTTCACCTTTACATCCCAAAGCAACATTCTTCTATAATCTTGCAGTTTGTGTCACTGAGTGACTTTTGTGAGAAAACAGGTTTCTATACCCTATTCACAACTCTAGTTGAATCTAGTTGGAACAGTATGTATAATCTGGCAGCACTCTTAGTCAATATTCTTTTTATTCATACATTGTTTTATATATATATATGTGTATATATATATGTATATATAATTAAAACATATATATATATATAATTAATACATTTACATGTTTCAAAAATCAGAAAGTATAAAGTGGATATGGTGAAGTCTTCCTCTCCCTCACTCCCCTGTTTTGTTCTTCTCTGCAAAGACATTTGTTATTATTAGTCTCTTCTGCGTTCCTCCAGAAATTGTTTGATGTACATGAAAGCACATTTCAGCATGCTTCTTTTCTTTTGGTAATTAATTAAAGTATACAATATATATTCCAAACCCAGCTCTTTAAAATGACTCCTCTAAAAAGTCTTCCTTATTGAAAACACTTCCCTGTTTTGTACCTTAATGCATTTTCGATGTTCTACTCAATGCAAGTGTCTGAGCAATACATGCTCTTTTTCTTTCAGATTGTAGCTTTTGAGTTATATAGGGTAACTTCCCCAAATCTCTTTAGCACCCTGAGGGCAAGATTTCTGCTTGAAATATCTTTTACTCCTAAGTGTGTTATATAGTTACTTATACCAACAAAATATGAAGAAAAAGGAAGAAATGAATCACTAAAAAAAACTCGTATGTTACCCTCAAAAAGTAGTTACAAGTAGAACTGATTGAAAAGTGAAAAATATCCAATTCATTTGGTATCAATTAAATAAAGCAAAATTAAATGTCGTGTTAAAATGACCTTCTAAAAATGAACTGGGTAAAAATGGGTAAACTTTTCAGTTGGGAGGAACCAATGACCAATAACATTTTATTGTCCTGTTAATACTTTATAACATAAATAATAACATCTAAATATATTTCTCTTTATGATAATACAATTAGATATAAACTCCAATACCTATAGTACTAATTTATAGTAATTACCGCCATCGAATAGCAATTGTGCAGTATTTGACTGTCTGACCCTCAAGACTTTAAAGTAAGAAACATTTTATGCACAAGATAGGGTTTTTTCCTGCCCCTACATTTTGAAATCCCCCTCCCTCACTTCCACCCCTGACCTACGGCTGTTGCTGTCTCCTTTTTTTTTTAGAACTGGATTTCTGAAGGCTCCATGCATTCACGGCAGCACACCAGGAGCCTGGCTCACCTGGGGCCTGGGGCCCTTGAGGCCTGGCACACCCAGGATATGCTATCTGATATCACAGATAGCATTGATTAGGTTCGTGGCTCCACCTGGAGCATGAACCCAGGACCTTTTGCATGTAAAGCAGATGTGCTAATCATTACACTATGGAGGCACCCCAAGATAGGGTTCTTGAAGGTTATTAACTATTTGACAGTCAGAAGAATTAAAAGTTGACAACCATTAAACTCATTTAAAATCAGATGCAAAAATAGAATTGTAAGATCCTTCTTATTTACTAGTATTCCTAATCTCAGTAATGATTCTCTTTAAGAAGAGTTTCTTTACTTCACACTGTGCTTTATGAAGATCACTTTGTTTATTCTTTATAACAATCTAGAGACATAAGCTTTATTGTCCTTCTTTTACAGATGAAGAAGCTAAATCTCAAAATGTCTCAGAGACTTGTATACAGTCATCTTATTAACGAAATGGCAGAGCTGAGGCTCAAACTCAGGCCTCTGACTAAGTCCATTATTTTAACTACAATACCTTATTGTCTTCCTGCCAAACAGTAATAAATCCACAAACGTTTATTAAATGAAAGTTCCAGATCCCATGAAAAGAACGGGGCAACTGGTGGAGAGAGACTAGAGTGTGTTTCAGAAATAGAAAACAAACTGCGTGAAGGCTTTAAGGTAGAAAACAGCTTGCTATGTTCCAGGACCTGAGGAAAGGCCAGTGTGGGTTAAGCACCATGATTGAGGGGACAAAGATGAAGCAGTAAAGATTTTTAGAGGAGAGACCACATAGAGTTAAAGAAGGAGGTAGGTGAACATTCCGCCTGGGTGTCCTAGAACTGACCTGACATAAATCTGAAGGGTGCTTCCTTTTGGTTTCCAATGTGTTTGATACGGAAGATGAAATATATGGTCATCCAATTTATAGTAAAGGTTGAAGATTTGGGATTTTAGAAGAAATGAATAAAATTTTCCCCAAGCTACTTGGGATATTATAAGATAAATTAGAAGTCTTTTAGTCCAAGCTACATATCCAGAACTCTTACGAACTGGCAACATCCCCAGGGATATATTGAAACCATCTCACATAGAAGCTCACTGAATCAAGGCCTTCCTTTTAAGTAATGGTGTGTGTTGGTGGCGGGGGGGTGGGGGGGCATGCCGAGGGCAGTATTAAGCATGTGCTTTAGACATCATTGGATAAATACGTGTAATATCTGATTATTCGAGATCTATTTTTTTTAAATTGTCCCATTTGCTAACATTAATTTTTTTCTTTTTTTGCCCACATTTTAGACATTTTGCCCTACATTCAGAACAGTTATAGTTTGTCTGTTCATTGATAGTACCAAGAAAAAAAAATATAATTTTACTATTCGTAGAAAGTTTGGGGGAAGTTCAGAGTGAAGTAGTTGATTAAAATGGTCAACATTAGAGATGATACTAATTTATGAATTTTAATAATCTGGTATCACAGATAGCATTGATTAGGACAAAATAATGAACATTTGATAGACTTTCTGATAAATCTTACTTGTCAAGTCTCGGTACTCTCCCAAGTAGAGAAGCTAAAATAAATATATGCGGCTAGGTAGTTATCTCTGTATATGAAGTTTATGCTTCTCTAAACAGAAGGTAAGTGACTCTGTTAATTTTTGTTTGTTTGTTTCTGACTATTTTGGAAGTGAAAGTATATTGAGCCCTTGCCCGAGGAATAATAGTGAAGCCAAAAAAATAAAAGTGTAGCTAGAGACTCAGAAGGCAATTTGATTTAGTTAGCCCCTTCTCATTGAGAATATACTCTATGGATGGCCCAGGTTGACTCAAGGGTATATTAGAGGAAGAGAGGATCTTTTAAACCTCCATGCTTAAGATGACTTCTTTCTAGTTTCATATAAAATATGGAGGTTTGATTAAAGTGCATGTGGATTTTTAAATATTTAAACACTTTTGGGGAAAACAAACCTATGATAAATTTTCATGATGAGAACTCGATATTTCTTACATCTAAAAAAGATATTTATTATTTGTTCTCTGGTATCATTTTGTTTTCATAGAGTATATAGCAAGGTTGGATTGGTGGAGTGGGGGAGTGCGGATTTATCATCAGAAATAAAAGAAATTGTGCTTGTCTCATAGGTAAACAAAAGTTGTCAAGCACATTGTTTTTCAGTTGTCAACGGTATAATATTTTTCTGAAATAATTTAAATGTGGTGTTTTGCACATTTGCATTCACAAAAAATGCTTGGATATGCTCCTTGCTTCCTCTTCTCCTGCTTGGCTGTCAAAACATGCTGATGCTTTTGAAGATTTATGGTAGATGTGTAATGAGATTGCCGAATATTAACTGCAGCATTCAGAATTCATTTGGTAGCAAAAGAAAAGAAGGTTACTGGGTTTTTGGGATAGAGTAGAGAGACAATCAAATCAGCCAATTTAAAAATAAATATGCTATATTCTGGATTAGGAAACATTTCAAACTTCTTTTCATGTGCTAATCAAATAGAACACTTTTCAAAGAATATAGGATGTCAAATTATATTCATGTCAAGAAAATTCATGACAGCTTAGAGTAATGCCCATATTTTATAGTGTGGACATATTCAAATCTTAATATTCGATGGGAAAGACTGAGGAGTCCACAGGCCTGTGGGACATGATTTTTAAAAAGTGTTCTCAATGTTGTATTAAAAATTCAAAAACCTTTCATGTAGTTAGGCTTCAATCTATGTTCCTGTGTAAAAGAGGAAAAGAAAAAGTGTACTCTCAAAGTGGTCATTTTTAAGTTAATAGATATGGCGTGATTCACAGTTATCCTCTTAAATCAAACCTCCAGTGATTATGGTTATGAAATGTTAAAATAGGTTAAATGATAGAAATTGTGAAATCAGCAGAATTAAATTGAAAGCCTATAGATGCATTGTAATATATATATCTCCATTATTCAGAGATTTGTTGAGTTTCAGAGAAGAGAAGAGAAAGAGATAAGGCAACAGTAGTTTCGAAGTAACAGGCATTCTTGACAAGGAAGGTTGACCTTGACCTTCTTCTCCTTCCAACCATCATTTCATCAGCAGGGGTGAGATTACTTTGAGACCCTGCCAATAGGTAATAAATAACACATAAATTCCAGGACACACTTGCACTGTAGGGTGCCCTAATGTGTAATAATCCTTAGACTATTGAGTTTATAACTCATGACATCTGGCAGTTACTCGGCATTGTAATTCATGTTGATCATTCCCATCAGAATACAGCATGGGAGAGAAATATCGGAGCAGTAACCCCGTTGGTACTAGGAGAGGGTGGAATGACAGGAAGATGCTGCCAAGATTGTACCTCTGTGAACTTTGCAGCGTTAGAATGCTGTAAATCTAATTCCTTCAGATGAGGACTAACAAGGCAAGAGGAGACTGGTGATCTTTTAGGACCCAGAATAAAGCAACACAGTAATATTTATTTGATAGCACTCTTTATTCTGTATTTAAATTGACAGGTGTAGCTATAAGACAGCAATGACTTCTGAAGTTTGAGTTTAAACCTATACTTAAGTATATTTTAAATTTAATTGTGTACTTAAATATATGACTAAATATTTTGAACTAATTTTTTAACATGTATAAATGTTATTTTATCCTCTCAAATTTTTGTTTTCTTTTGTGTAATACTAGGGCTATATGAGAAGGGATAAAAAAAGGAGGAATGTAGGAGAATGAAGTGGGCAAAAGGCCTGTCTCAAAGCACCTGTCTCAAAGCACCTGTAACAAGCCTTTCTGATGATATCTCACAGCCTAACTGCATTGGCTAAAAATTTGAGGCTCATGGGACATGAACCAGATTGAAAAGCTAGAAGCAAACAGATGGTTATTTGTAATCATCCTGTAAATGTAAATTTTATGAAGACGTTGTAGTTATTCATTTTTTGTTTGTTTATACCCAAACCCAGATCTAAAGAAAGTAGGGGGTAGGATTACAAGCTTGAAATAATTGCTATTTCCCCTTGTTAACATCTTGAGAAACACTCTTTAATGCTTTTTTTTTTTTTTAAAAGCTCTGGTCTATGTAGTTCTGAATTTTAAATTCAATGTATTATTTCTTCTAATATCCAGAGTTATAGGCATCTCTGTGACCAAGACTGAAATTAGACCTAAATTGGCAGGTGCTGCAAGGTCTTTTGAGGAGTAGAGCAGAACATTTTGGGGCTGTGGAGAAGAGGACTTTTTCTGCAGAAGAAAGCATTGCTTTAAGCATGTTGAGGCTGGTACCTGCAGTTCCAGACACCATCCTCCTCCTCACATACTATACTTGGCCATAGTCTCTAAGTTGCCCTCATTCCTTTGGGCTCTCTGTGATTCTGGGGACATCAATCCCACATGATCACTTTTCTGGACAATGGCACTTTAAGAAAGAAAAAAGGAGGAACTGATTAAACATTAATTAGCATCAATCCCCAACGTCCTCCTAAGCTAATGGATGGGGTATGCTGATCCCTGTGAAATACCCGATTCTAGGCTTTGCCAAAAATAGGACTTCCAAGTGTTGAAGGTATGCCAAATGCTGGCTCTTTAACTCAAACCAAAGGACATGATTGCCAGAGACAGGCCTGGAGTCTGCCATGGTCAGATGTCACCAGTTTGCAGTGCCACATATGATCCAAGAGTTTATGAATGATCTCAATACTTGGCCCCCAAAGAGAACATATGCATTACAGAGGTTATGGATACAAATTACAGAGAGTACAATATTTCCATGTGATTTCTAAGAATCCTTCAGCAAGTTTTAAACTTTAATGGAAAACATTAAGGAAGACTTGGCACTGCTAGCAGGACTTCAGATTATATTGTGTGTGAGGACAGAATGGGGGTAAAAAAAGGATTCAAGAATAAAGACTTGGCTAAGATTTGGAGCCTGCCATTCCTCTTGCATGAATTGTATGCTTGTGTGTTTCATTCCCCGCAGAATACCAGGCTTCACAAAATGCTATGACTTGAAAATGAGCAAGTCACAGGTCATCCTTGTTTATTCAACATGCTCCAATTCAAACCACTGTTTTATCTGAATCATTTGCTGAGTGGCTTTGCTTGCACAGGGCATCTTAGCGGAGCTGGGGAGTAAGAGCTTCTTGTTTTGGAATTGTCAGTATGCTGCAGAGGTGCCAGAGTGTCAGCTTGCACAGCGGTAGCAGGATGTCTCCCCACTGAGTTATTGCTTTTCCATTCCTCTTCTGTGCAGAAGAAACCACTTACAACTTGTTTCCTAAATATCAAATTTTATTGTCTGTTTAGCTGGTGTCTGGCTTGCCCATTCTGACCATATTTTGTTTGATTTTACCAAATATAATAAAGTAATTCATTGTGAATGATGATTCCTTTTTAGATTCTTTTGGTCTGTCAGTCACTGAAACTTCAGAAAAAAATACAGAATTATTATAGCTTTTCAATGGGGAGCTTTTAGATGAAAGGGAAGACTCAATTTAAACTGGCTAAAATATGAAAGAAAGCTTATTTAGATCACATACTAGAAAGTCCACATTTAGCACAGTCTTCAAGATTAGTTTGTCCAGTTATGTCATCAAGAATTCAGATTTTTTTTTTTTCTAGTGTGCATAGCCTCAGTTTTATCCTGAACCTGGAGCTCCCCCTGGGGTCACAGCATGGCTGCCAACAACAGCCATTTAGTGTATCAGGAAGAGATAGTGTGCTTCCCTCAGAAGTGGAATAGAAGACCTGAGCTTCAGGGTGGTTGGGATGACATCTGATTATTCCCCATGGTGATAACTGGTGGTGGTACTGGTGGTGACAGGGTTAGGGAAATAATGTGTACCAGTTCTAGGGAATGTCTATCACTTTTATTCTAGTTCATTGTAATATTTACTATGATATACTATAATTTGTGTTAACAGTTTTATTGGTTGTACATAAATCTGTTGTTTCCCTGAGTAATTGATTTCTGAACTTCTTGAACTGCCTGGCTTTTATTTTAGAGATATATGAGTCTGTAGATAAGCAAGTCAAGTACACTGTCTTTTAAATCTAACCAAACTGAATTTTTCTTTATAAATGACATTTTAAAATCAAATTAGAACATTGTGGTTTATTTTATGTAATAAGAAAAAAGTGCAACATACCTCTTGAAGAGGAGTTCATCAGTTCAATCAATCCATCAAGAACACTTGATGAACTCTTCTGATGCCCTTCAAGATGGGAGCCCTTCAGAGGGTTACTGAGTCCAGTGTAAGTACAGAAAGAAAAACTCTTCAGATGAGTGAGTTTGAAGCTGACACCAAAGAGAACAGTATGTGTTTGAAAGAAGGAATAGGAAAAAGTAAAGGGAACAAAGGGGTACCTGGCAGCAATTTTCAAGCAGAAAGACCATTATATGCTAATGTACATTGATAATTAGAAGTTCTTCTGCATTTCTAGGGCAGGAGAGCTGCAAAAATATCCACAATGAACCTGGAAATATAAGCAGGAGCCTAATTCTAAACAACATTCAAAATCAGTAAGAATAAAATTTTATCTTAAGAGCCTTTTAAAAGTTTTGAAAAAGGAATTGACATGATCATATTTGCATTTCAGCAAACTCATAACTACAATATAGAGTTAAAAAGAGAAATCCGAGAAAAAGTTCTCATAGGATACTCTTACAGTAATTCAACAAAGAGATAAGGCTATCCTGAACTAGGAGAGTGGGGATAAGATAAAAGGAAGCAGATGATATTATGAATTAATATAGCATAATGACCATATGTACAGTCTAGAGCTGGCCACACAAGGTTCAGACTCTGTACTTACCTACTGCAATAGGTCATTTCAAATGACTTTTTGCATATCCGTAAGTCCTGGTCTTGCACATAATGTGTAGTCATTAAATATTAGCTATTATTGTAAGACAGTTACTTTGAAAACAGGGAGATGAAAAGTGGCATTGTGTATTACTCAACCATAAGAAGAGATAAAATACTGCCATTTGCAACAACATGGATAGACCTTGAAATAATCATACTAGGTGAAATAAGCCAGACAGAAAAGGTTGAAATCACATGATTATCACATATGTGAGATATAAACCTAAAAGCAACAAATGAACAGGACAAACAAACAGAGACTCATGGACATGGACAATGGACTAGTGGTTACCAGAAGGGAGCGGGGAGAGGAGTGTTAAAAATGTTAAAAAATATATGTATATATAATATGAAACAAATAAATAAACTGGCATTTAAAAAATAAAATAAAATAAAATAATAAAATAAAATAAAATAAAACAAAATAAAATAAAATAAAATCCCAAATTTAGGGGAAAAAAAGTATCATTGTGTGTACCTGCTAAATGATCCAAAAAAGCAGGTTAAAAAAGTGTTACTGAAAACCATCCTGTAATTTTAGATGTTATCTACATGCATGACTAAAGGTTTCTAAGTGTCCTTCTAAGTATCAAGATTTACTCAAATTTTGTATTCATAAACAAAAATGCCCACCATATAAGCATCACTCAGGTCAGTTTTCTACTAGAATCCTTGTGTCACACAGCTCTGACAGCTCATTTGCACATATAGAGAGATCTTATTGGCAAGGAAGTCTTATGTTCAATGTTCCTTTGAGTTGCTATAGATTTCAACTGCTGCTGGTCATGCTTTTAATTACAATTTCTTTTTAGATTACTTTCCTCATAATTAATTTAGTTCGCTGCAGATGATTTTCTTTATCCAATGATGTATATGAATACTTTCATCAATAATGTTTTTACATTTCAAATAACTACTTGGAAGCATGTGTATCTTGTAATTCAGAAGTGGGTCTTTCAGAAGCCTATTAATTATGCAGTTTCATCTTACTGTTATTGATAATTTATTTTAATAAACTAAGGTGGATATGTCTGAGTAATGATTTGCCTTGCTTTATTTTCTGAGTTAAAATAAGTAATTCTTGAGAACGATTAATTTAGAACAGAAGAGAGAGGACTTGGTGAGTGAAAGAATGTGGGATTGTAAGAAAGCTGTAAACTCACAACTAAATGTAAAGCTTATTTAGGGAACTATTTTTGTTACTTATAGCAGTGTAACAAATTACCACAAAATTGTGTGGCTTAAAACAACATATATTTATTCTCTCACTGTCTATGAGTCAGGAACCCAGATATGAGTTACCTTAGTCTTCTGGATATGCAAAACTCAGAAATATATAAATATCAGAACATATATGTCCTCCTTAACAATTTGATACGAGTAAAAATGACTACTTTTTCCTAACTGTAAGATCTCTGTTTGCTGTGCTAGAACCTGGTGAAAAAGATGTTTTTCTCTTGAATGTTTTATTTGAGAGAGAAGACAAAAATACACATTTTCTTACCCCAAAGATTTAGAGTAAAATAAATGGTATCACTAAGCAAAAAATGAATTAATACTGTACAAACACCAAAAAGCATTTTATAAGTTGAAGAGGGTACAGTACCAATTATCCTATTATTTCACTCTACTCTCTGGGTGAATAGTCTGAAAGCCGAAAATTACAGTTGCTGTTAGATTTCTTGGCTTCATTTGCAAAATGGAGTCTTTTTTTTTTTTTTTTTTGTGAGGGCCATAAACACATGTTATATTATTTAAGAGTAGCAGTCCCTAGTTTGTTAAGATATTTTTCTTTCTTGTCCTCCATGTCAAATCTGGCTTGTTACAAATTGATGTAGCACTGTGTTTCTCAATGATTTGCAATGGCCCTAAGTACCATTTGAGCAGAAGCTTTTTAGCATGTCATTCGTTAGGAGACCAGTTCTGGAGAAGGTCCTTCGACTGGCCAGATGTGTCATTTTGGAACAGATTGAGGGCCTGCCAAAATACCATTTGTTGCCAGGACCGGATATTGTAGGGGTGCTCACCACTCTGTTACCATATTTTTGCACTTCTTAGCATTGCATAAATAGGCAGCTGTTCCGTATTTAGAATATAAATGAGTCACCAGCTTGTTCTCCCAGGAGGATTTACCTGAAAGAGGAAACTACGATGTTAACCCTTTCTCATCATCATGCCTGAATATCACATTTAAATGCACACTTCTCTCAGCTCATTCCGAAGCAAATCCTTATGCATATAAATCACATCTTTCCTGCCAGTTAGGCAAGAGAACCAAAAAATGTGCAATTCTCATGCTAAAATGAAACACATTTCTGTAGCAGCAAAAGTAGTAAATTAATCAGTTGATAAACTGAGAGTGAGCAATTTGTGCTGAATTCTTTCTTACTGCTTCAACAGGAAACAAGGTTCTCTAATCTCGTAAAGGACCATAACTTCATTAAGATGGAAAACCCCATTAAAGGAGGTTTTGCAAAAGACAAGAAAAGACAAGCCCTAAAAGTCACTTAGTTGTCTTTCTGGAGCTATTTTCAGGACAGAAGATTTTTTATTTGGAGAATGGCAATTAACATACAGACTTGGCCCAACGAAGAAGCAGAGTGTTGAAGTGGGTCTCGTTACAGGACACTGAAGGCAGTTGGTTTGACCTAATCCACATTTGTCCCAGTTGATTTACGTAACAGGCTAGCACAGCTGCTTAATTGTTATTTCAAAATCTTGACCAATTTATATATAAATATATATGTATATGCATGTGTGAATAAGTATATATACACATATACATATACATATACACATACACATACATTTGTGTGTGTTATTTGTTTTACCCCTAGGTATAATTAGAAAACAAACTTGTCAGTGTTGGAATATCAGAGTAGAAAAAGTCAAGGAAGTTAGGAAAAGCAGAGGCAGTTAAAGTATACGGTATATTAGCTGATCTCAACTACTTTTTTGAATGTTTACCGTAAAATAGACATAACTCTTATTTGCTCTTAAACCCAGCATGCCATACCCTGATAGAGCTAAGTTATTTCTCCAGGCTTTTCATCCTGCCAGCGGAATAAAAGTACACACAGATAGACACAGATAGATAGGTGACATTTGGAGAGCCAGGCATGCCAGATTTTCGGAGGTTACAACGGAGGTCCAACCTGCTGTTCTCCTAATGAAAGGAGGGGAGATTCAGACTGGCAAAACTGCTATAAGGGACATGTCAGCTCTGAATGTCACGCTGCCCAGATGTCGCTCGGCAGGTGGAGATGCACAGAGAATGAAAACGTAGTCCTGTGTGTGTGGGTGCTAGTGCATTGCGAGGGTGAACAATGAGTCTGTTTTCTCAAGTGTAATGAAAACAGTGTGGATCTTGTCCATATTCATGTCATGAGAAAGGGCTTTCTCAAAGAGTCCTCGCCCTACGGCCCCTCTCAGACTGACACGCACTAATGCTCACAGGCCATGTGCACGTGACTTGTTTCAGCGTCTTAAGTATAATTTGACAATTTATTTTAACATATTTATATACATGTATGTATGTGTGGTTCTTACATAGAAAATACGATCTATTTTAATAGAAACGTTACTACATAAGTTTTGTATCTTGAGTTTGTATTCAATCTCAAAGCTATATCATGAAAATTTCTCACCTTATTTTCCTTAGACTTATCTCATTTTATAAAATTAAATTTTATAGTGAAGGTGCATGATCATATAGTCAGACATTTCTCTGTTGATGAGCATTTAGGTTGGCTCTAGAGTACTTCAAATTGGCATGGCTATGTTCTTCATAAATATCCTGATGATTTTTATTAGAATAAAGTAAGTAAGACTTGAGTTACCTTTTGCAAAAAAAAAGCTAAAGTGGCTCTCACTGAATTTTCTGTTACTACAATTGTTTTTCTTCAGTGTTACGAGATGACTTCCGGCAAAATCCCACAGATGTAGTAGTGGCAGCTGGAGAGCCTGCAATCTTGGAGTGCCAGCCTCCCCGAGGACACCCAGAACCCACAATCTACTGGAAAAAAGACAAAATTCGAGTTGATGACAAGGAAGAAAGAATAAGTGTGAGTTAAATTTCAAAGAATGCCTAAAGAGATTGAATATCAAGTCTTAGAATGGATATATTTTATTATTTTATTTACCATTAATACAATCATAGAACTATATTTGAATGCTAACTACCATTTATACTGTATTGAAAGGACTGAAAAAAGGTAACCAAAAACAATAACTTTGGAATGAAGTCTCAAAGAGACAAAATTATATAAATCAATTGTACATAATAGTTTAAGAATTACACCAATCTGAACATGTAAATATATTTTTACAGTAAAATATTGAGGTCTGAGCTCTTGTTAGAATTTTCAGAGCATCTATTACTCATGCAGTATGTAAGTGTTAAAATGTAAGTGATGGTCATAAACCATACTAAATGGAACATTTCTTTTTGCACTATTTTCAAAATTATAAGAGAAAATAGTTTGAGATGATAAATATTTTAAGCACTTTTTTAGTTTTTCCAATTTAATTATATGTAACAAAAATTTTAGGCATGAACTTATTTAAAAGTTTAAAAGATACAGGTAAGATCAAAGTAAAAATAAATGGATGATTCTGCCATTTAGCTTTTGTAGGAAAATTGTGTTTTCAAGGAATATTGATGATCAAGTTTATTAGTTTATTAATATTCAAAATAAAACACCCAGAAAATGATAAAGGTAGAGAGAGAATAACATAAAATTATTTTTTTTCAGAGAATCTACTCGACATTTCTATGTGAAGTTTGTGATAACCAGTCCACTGAAATAATAGATAATGCCTAAAACTTCTGACATTATTCTTAGTTTAATTTATTTTTATATTCAGTACAATAATTGAGAATGAATATATTTTATTTAAAATAATATCTCATTTAACTAAAACAAGTGCCAATTCTATCAAAAGTCCATATAGTATGGGTATCAATTATCTTTAAAAATATCTAATAAATGAGGATTTTCCTTGTGTGTACATTATGATTTCATTGTAACACAGAACCAGATAGGCCATGTAAGAGATTACAGTTTATATTTATGTGATTCTGGCTTGAACTATTGAAATTCTGAGGCTCTATAATGCCCAGAAGAATTTTGTTCTCAACGGCCTGTGCTTGGGTACCAAACTTATGAAAATTTGCTCCTGGTGATGGAGAAAAAAATCAATGTTCAAGGGTTTCTAGTTCATGTTTGTATTATTTAGCTTTTGCATTATAACAAATCACCTCAGGATGCCTTATATTAACCATTTTACTTAGACTGATTCTGTGGGTAAGTTGGTAGTTCTTCACTCTGGACCAACTTGGCTGGTCTTTTCTAGGCTTTCTCATGCTTCTGTGGCTTGTTTAAAGATGTGAAGGGAGTTGGATGATCTAGGATAGCCTTTCCAACATGTCTGGCAATCAACTAACTCTCAGTTGAACATCTTTATTCTTGTCCTCATGGCCTCTAGTATTCTAGCAGGCGAGCTCAGGCTGGTTTGTATGGTGGCCTCAGGGTTCTCGACTGCAGCGAGAGGTGACAAGTGCCAATGTGCAAGCACCTTTCTTCTGGTGAAACATTTTTTTAGTTGCATAGGCCAAATCATTTTAGAACCTGAAATATATCTGATGAGGCCATACCTATGTGAGTTTCGTTTGCCTATGAATTGAAAAATTAACAAAGGAAAACAGCATGTTCTTATATTTCTTTAAGAACACTCAATCATTGTGAAGGTAAGATTATTGGATTAGGTAAATACAAAAAAATTAGAAAAAAAGCTATGAGTTGATGTTGATGGTACACTTCCTGAGAATCTGATTCTCTTTTAATGCCCCCTTTAACAAACAGACATTTTAACATTATTACATTTGTTTATTCAGTCAATAAATGCTCCTTATGTGAAATTTAGGGAGTAGACATTAGAAGCCAATGATTTGTATGAACTCCTAATCATCATTTAAAGAATTTAATTTGTTTTTATCCAACATGCTCTACACTTCTAAAATTATCTCATAAATACAATTAAGATAAGAAAAAGACAATTAATGCAATTAAAATCTAAGCTCCCCAAAGACAGAAATTTTTATTACTTGTTTTATTACTGAATCTCAAGTGCTAGAAAACTGCCTAGCCCATAGAGGTACTCAATAAATATTTGTAGAATCTTCAGAGGGGATCTGAGAATTTTGTTATATTATCCAAAGCAGATATTTTGTGCTTTTTCATGACATATGTTACTAGCAATCTGTCCAACCAAATCTCAGAGTGAAGACCAACCATTGGAATTTAATGGGGACAGTAATAAGACTCAAAATAAGACCAGGCAAGAGGTGAAGACTATTTTAAAGAAGCATTATCTAGAAAGCAAACTGGAGGCTTACATTGAAAGAGGATTTAAGAGAAGACAAGACATATGCAGATGCCAAAATAGTGGGAGAGTTTTGTCTTAGACATTCAGCTAATTCCTTTAAGAAAAAAAATGTGTTTAAATATTCAAAATTATTTATTAGTGATCATTCCTTTACATTTTCTTTTCTTTTTTTCTTTTCCTTTTTTTCATTTCTTTTCTTTTCTCTTTGTTTTCTTTTTGTTTTGTTTCATTTTTTTTCTCCCTCCCCCTTCTCTCTCTCTCTCTTTTTTTATTTATTTTTTTTTATTTTCACAGATCCGTGGTGGAAAACTGATGATCTCCAACACCAGGAAAAGTGATGCAGGGATGTATACCTGTGTTGGCACCAATATGGTGGGGGAAAGAGACAGTGATCCAGCAGAGCTGACTGTCTTTGGTAAAATTCTCTTTTAAATTAGAAATTACTATTTAACTCCACTTGTTCATTGTTTTTAAATATGTTTTTGTTAATATTAATCACCAGACCATATAGGGACAGTTACTTATGACTTGTGATGCACAGTGACAGACTAGAATTGTGTTCTGGTTTTGTCTTTAAGAAGAAATTTTTGATATGAAGAAAAGTAAAACTTATAAAATGTTAATTCACCTACTTTATTCATATATTTGTAAGCTAATATTTGTAAGACTACCTTTTATCAGAATGTAAACAATTGGTTTTTTTCAAAGTCTGTTTGAGATATATTCATCTAAAGTTTATTGCTCATTACACTGTGGTATGTTTATCAAGTACCTACATTATGTACAAGACATAGGATAAATTTTTTTTAATTAAAATGCAGTGCAAAGACATTTCATTTGTTTTCTACTTTTAAACATTTCAAATTGAGGTAATTTGCAGTTTTAAAGATGAACTTGCTGTATATATTCACACAAGTAATCAAAATTAGAAAAAATACATAAACTATTTTGCTATATTTATGTTTCTTCAACTTTAAGAACCAAGGGACTCTTTAGTTGAAGTAATTCAATTAATAAGCTAAAACATGATAGATCTGTATCACAGAAATAGTGGATAAATCAATAGGAAGGAAAAAACTGAGGATAATAAAGATGGCTAACTAAACAAAATTAGAGAAAATTCTGTAGAGCAGGTGTGGAAATTGAAGGAGAAATAAAATGATGGAAAACTCAGGAAAACAAGGATTCTAAACATACTAGACAATGAATATTCCTTTAGAAGACATTGAAGTGCCATTCAAATCTCCATATGTAGATATAATATCACATGTAAACATGTACACCTTTATACATGTTTATATACATATACATACATAAGATTTCACTATTGTGGATATTATGTGATTTTCTTTATAGCATACAAGGAATAATTAAGATTTTTAAATTACTTATTGTGTCAGTAAAATAAACAATAAAATCTGATTTCTGGTCATTATTCTAGAACACACCTGAGGGTAGCATCAAAATCCTGCATATCTCCCTAAAGAAACTTCTCTCGTTTGGGAAGTGCAATCCCATGGTGCAATAAGAGTGCCACGATGCAAAAAGAGCTATACTATGATTTCCATTACATTTAGAGCATTTAGGTCTACTTTATGAATATGTACCAGGGTGAAGGCCTCTCTTTTCAAGCACTCTGAGTACCAAGGAATCTCTGGAATACTCCCTGTGGCTACTAAGCAGCTCGAAGTCCCAAATGACAAAACCAGGAGAAATCTCATAATTTATTAAAGGAATTGAGAAGTAAAAATAAAATTGTTCAAGTATACACATACCTCTCTGTCCTGCAGAGCTCTGACAAGCATCAATTTGCCATTAAATTTTATGCAGTCATCTGTAAGACCCCCAAAATGTGCTGTACTCTGAAATAGTTTTGCCTGGTAAGATATAAAATTAGTGGTCACTAAACATTATCATTGAAAACCCACGAGAACAGCTTTTCTATTTAAAGAAATACTCATCACTATTTTTCCATAACTACTACAAGCTTTGAACAGGAAAGTGTTTCATTATAGCTGTATATACTACATCCAGAAGGAAATTGAAAGTATTTAATCTCATTACTCAAGCAATTAGACTTACCAAAATGTTATCGTGTTATGAAATATTTACCTTACTTTCCCTAAAGACATGACGAGAAATATAGAACATTCCTAAACATGTCAGGAATTACAGGGGAACTTCTAAATTATTTTCAAAATAGCTATAAACCAAAGAGATTAAATTTGTCTAGAGGCAGTTCCTTTTTAGGAAGCTGAGAAATGTTTATCTGATGGTGTAAACAAGTCAGAACTGACCTAAGGGGTTAAAAGTACAATGTTAAGTTGAGGGAAAATCTAAAATTCCATTAATGATTAAGAAAAAAAAAACAAAAACAAAAACAAAACAGCATCCAAAACCAGAAACAAAAGTTAAAAACAGTAGTGATGATCTAAATCAAGGATGTGACAAATATTTCATGAGAGAAACCTCTTCTGTACTTTGATTTTACGTTGGTGCTCTTGCATCCAGAACGTTTTCTAATAAATCTCTTTATATTTCATCATTATTAGATATTATCATCTCTGATCTAAGGTTTATAAAAGTAAAACTAGTTATATTTTTATCTCTCTTCTCTCTGAACTTTATTTTCATGGAGCAGCAATTCTACTTTAAGAAATTTGGCTACAAGAAGTTTTTAAATGTCCTTGGCAACCCAATCTTTAAGATATGTTATACAGAAAAGTAACTGATAATATTTCATTATAATTCAAAAATATAATTTACTTAAAATGGCAGGTAAAACAATGAAAGAAATAAAGAGTCTTTGCCAATACAATGATCATCTGCAAGCATTTTGATTTTTTAGTAAGTGGTCTTGGACTTAGGAATTTTTTAGTTCTATTTTTTAATTTTTTTAATTTAAATTTACTTATTTATTTATTCATATGGTGACATTGGTTAATGAAATCCAGTAAGTTTCAGCTGTAAACTTTAACAGTAAGTCATATATATATGGCCAAAACAAATATATAAAATGATGCTCGATATCGCTAGCTATTAGGGAAATGCAAATCAAAACTACAATGAGATACCATCTCACACCTGTTAGAATAGCTATAATCAACAGGACAATTATTAATAAATGTTGCACAGGATGCAGAGAGAAAGGAAAGCTCATACATTGCTGGTGGGACTGCAAATTGGTACAGCCACTATGGAAAACAGCATGGAGGTTCCTCAAAAAACTAACAATTGATCTACCATATGATCCAAGAATCCCTCTACTGAATATTTACCTCAAAGACTTGAAAACTCATATCCAAAAAAATATTCGCACACCAATATTCATAGCAGCATTATTCACGGTGGCCAGGACATGGAAGCAACCGAAGTTTTCTAGGATAGATGATTGGATAAAGAAGCTGTGGTACATATATACAATGGGATATCATTCACATAAGAAGAGATGAAATATTGCCCTTTGCAACAACATGGATGGACCTGGAGACAGTTATGCTAAGCGAAATAAGACAAAAAGTTGAAAACCACATGCTATCACTTATATGTGGGATATAAACCTAAAAGCAACAAATGAACAGATCAAACAAACAGAGACTCTTGGACATGGACAATAGACTAGTGGTTCCCAGAGGGTGGTGGGTAGGAGAGAGGTAGATGGAGCAAAGGGGGTTAAATATGGGGTGACAGAAAAAAATCTAACTATGGGAGGCGAACAACACAGTATAAACACACACACACACACATATATATATGTAACCGATATGTCCATTTTTTGATTGGATACATATATCCAGTAAAGTGTCTGTTTAGGTCCTCTGTCCATTTTTTGATTGGATCTTTTTGTTATTGTTGTCGTTGTTGTTGTTTTGTTGTTGTTATTGAGTTGTATGAGTTCTTTGTATATTTTGGATATTAGGCCCTTATCAGAGGCATTGCTTGCAAATATATTTTCCCATTTGGATGGTTGTCTCTTTACCTTGCTGATGGTTTCTTTTGCTGAGCAGAAGCTCTTTAGTTTGATGTAGTCCCATTCATTTATTTTAGCTTTTACTTCCCTTGCCTATGAGATCAAATTTATAAAATCCTCTTTGAGTTTAGTTCCTATATTTTTTCTATGCACTTTATTATTTCATGTCTTATATTCAGGTCTTTAAGTCATTTTGAATTAATTTAGTTGTATGGGGATATAGTCTAGTTTCATTCTTTTGCAGGTGGCTTTCCAGTTTTCCAAGCACCATTTATTGAAAAGATTTTCCTTTCTCCACTGTATGCTTTTGTTTTTTTTGTCAAAAATTATTTACCCATATAAATATGTGTTTACTTCTGGACTCTTGATTCTGTTCCACTGGTCTATGTGTCTGTTTTTCTAACAATACCATGCCATTTTGATTATTGACGCTTTGTAGTATAATTTGGGCAGAGCGAGGCCTCCAGCCTTGTTCTTTTTCTCAGTATGGCTTTGGCAATTCGGCGTCTTTTGTGCTTCCATACAAATCTGATGATTTTTTTGTCCTATTTCTTTAAAAAATGCCAATGAGATTTTGATAGAGATTGCATTAAATCTGTAAAATGGTTTAGGTAATAAGGTCCTTTTAACTATGTTGATTTTTCCAATCCAAGAACATGGAGTATCTTTCCATTTCTTTGTATTTTCTTCTATTTTTTTTTAATAAGATCTTATAGTTTTCATTATATAGGTCCTTCACATGTTTGGTTAGATTTATTCCTAGGTATTTTATTCTTTTGTTGCAATTGCAAAAGGAATTATTTTTCTACTTCTTCTTCTGACACTCGTTATTAGAATATATGAACGCTATAGATTTTTGAACATTGATTCTTTGTATCCAGAAACTTTACCGTATTTGCTTATTTTTTCTAGTAGTGTTCTTGTGGCTCTTTAGAGTTTTCTATATAGAGAATCATGTCATCTGCAAATAGTGACAGTTTGAATCATTTTTCCTATTTGGATGCCTTTTATATCTTTCTCTTGTCTGATTGCACTCGCTAGGACTTCCAATTTGATATTGAATAGCAATGGCGATAGTGGACAGCCTTGCCTTATTCCCAATCTTAGAGGGATTTTTAAAAATTTTTTCACCATTACGTATAATGTCGACTGTGGGTTTGTCATAGATGGCCTTAATTATGTTAAGGTACTTTCCTTCTATATTGATTTTGTTAAGTGTTTTGATCATAAATGGGTGCTGTATCTTCTCAAAGGCTTTTTCTGCATCTATTGATATGATCGTATGATTCTTATTTTTTAATTTGTTTATGTGGTGTATGACATTAATTGATTTGCATATGTTGAACCATCCTTGTGTCCCTGGGATGAAGTTCACTTGATTGTGATATATAATCATTTTAATATATTGCTGTATTTGGTTCACTAGTATCATATTTAAGAGTTATGCATCTGTGTTCATGAGAGAGATTGGTCTGTAATTTTCTTTTTTTGTATTATCTTTACTATGTTTTGGTATCAGTGTAATATTGGCCTCGTAAAATGAATTGGGAAGTACTGCCTCCTCTTTGATTATTTGAAAGGGTTTGAGGAGATTAGGTATTAAATTCTTTGAATGTTTGGTAAAATTCTCTGGTGAAGCCATCTGGTCCTGTACTTTTACTTTTTGGTAGATTTTTGATGATTGTTTCAATTTCCATACTGCTGATCAGACAGACTATTTAGATTTTTTAGTCCTTCTTGACTCAGTCTAGGAAGGTTGTATTTTTCTAAGTACTAGACTATTTTTTCTAGGTTATTAAATTTGATGTTACATACTTTTTCACTGTATTCTTATATGATCCTTTATATTTCAGCAGTCTGTCATAATTAACACACTTTCATCCCTGATTTTTTTTATTTGTGTCCTTTCTCTTTTTTCTTTAGTACACCTAGCCAAGGGTTTGTCAATTTTATTAACCTTTTCAAAGAACCAATTCTTTGTTGCATTTATTTTTTCTATTGTTTTTGTTTGTTTTTTTGTTTTATTTTAAATTTCATTTATTTCTGCTCTAATTTTGATTATTTCTTTCCTTCTGCTGACTTTAGGCTTCATTTGTTCTTCCTTTTCTAGTTTTGTAAGATGAAGCATTAGGTTGTTTATTCAGGCTCATTCTTGTTTTTGGAAATAGGCCTGTAACGATATGAACTTTTTATGACCGCTTTTGCTGTGCCCCAAAAGTTTGTATATGCTATGCTATCATTATCATTCATTTCTATGTATTTCTTGCTCTCTCTTTTTAGTTCTTCTCAGGCTCAGTTATTCTTCAGTAGCATGTTGTTTAATCTCCATGTATTTGTGGTTCTTCTCACTTTCTTTTATAGTTGATCTCTAGTTTCAAAACATTATGATCAGAGAATATAGTTGGTATGATTTCAACCCTCTCATATTTGTTGAGGCTATCTCTGTACCAGTATGTGGTCAATCCTTGAGAATGTTCTATATGCACTAAAGAAGAATGGAATGTATAAGCAGTTGTTTTGGGATAGAAGGCTCTGTAAATGTCAATTATGTGCAGTTGGTCTCATGTGTCATTTAAGGGTGTATTTCCTTATTGATTTTTTGTTTGGATGATCTGTCCATATCTGACAGTGGGGTATTTAGGTCTCCTACTATGATAGTGTTTTGGTCTGTTTCTCCCTTTAGTTCTGTTAGTAATGCTTTACATATTTCAGGGCTCCCTGATTGGGAGCATAGGTATTAATAAGTGTTATGTCTTTTTGGTGCATGATTCCCTTTATCATTATGAAGTGTCCTTCAGTATCTTTCTTTACCTTTTTTTATTTTGAAGTCTATTTCGTCCAATATTAGTACGTCTACTCCCGCTTTTCTCTGAATGCCATTTGCTCGGAATATCATTTTCCACTCTTTCACTTTGAGTCTATATTTGTCTTTGGAAGTGCAATGTGTCTCCTAGAGGCGGCATATGGTTGGGTTTTGTTTTTTGGTCCAATCTGTAACTCTGTGCCTTTTTATTGGTGAATTCAGTCCATTTACATTTAGGGTGATTATTGAAATATGAGATCTTCTTATAGCCATTTTATCTTTTGCTTTCTGGTAGCTCAGTGTTTCTATTTCTTCCTTGTCCTTGTGTTTCTGTTTTCTTTATTTTGGTTGGATTTTGTGGGTTTTCTCTCTGGTCCTTCTTGTTTTATGTTTTATATTTGAGTTCTGAATCTTTGGCATGTGGTTACAATTAGGAATATGTAAAGGATAGTTATGTATATGTATACATACAAATATCTAACAGTCATTCATTTTCTTCTGTGAGTGCCTCATCTCCATTCCCCTTTGTGAATCTGGACCTTTGAATCCTCCTCCCCTTTTCAGTCATTGTTGTTTCAATTTGTCCCTATGTATGCAGAAGTTCATTACTATCTTGCTATAACAATTCTTATCTTATTATTTAAGCTTATAATGCCCGTTTTTAGTAAAGATTGCACTCCTCTGCTTCTATTTGCCTGATACTCACTTTACTCCTAATTATGTATTTATTTTTGGTAATTTTGTTTTAGGTGAGCTGACCTCTTTCAGTATTTCTTGTAATGCAGGACTCGTACTGAAGAATTTTCTCAATTTTGGTATATCTGGGTTGGGGTATGAGGGCTGCGACTCAGCCTTGCATTTTGCAACCACAGAGGGTAAAAATCAACTGTCGTTTCTCTGCTGTCCCCACTTCTCTGCTATTCCCACTTCTCTGCTTTCTGCCCTGATAACTGGCCCCTGCCACTGGCCACGTGGATGTTTAGGAAATTAGCTGCATCTTCTCCCATCCCTTCCTCCTACAGAGAACTCCAGCTGCGAGAGGCAGCTTCTTTGTTTTTTCCAGTCTACTGCCCATGGGGTTCTGACTTGTGGTAGTTCTTATGCGCAGATCCCACTCTCAGACATGCTGGTGTGCAGTTTTGGTGTTTTATTGTTGTTTCAAGGTGAGAAATTTGGGGAGGTCTCTCATTTTGCCATGTTTCTTGACATTTTTTAGTTTTAAAATTGCAACTTATATTTGAAAAATCTGCCCTTTAGACAAAGACATGACCAGTGTAACTTAATATTCAAAATGTTACTATACCAAACTTCATGAATCATTTATTCTTTTTTGTTCTTTTTTTAAATATTTACTGACCATAAAATAACATCCTGGTTAAGCGGGAGGTACCAAATCTAAAAATTATAAACATTCATCATAGTGTAAATGGACATTAAAATCTATGGGAGAGTCTAGATGCCTTCATAATGAATACTCGATAGCACTTTATATATGTAAATTAAATTCTCAAGATCCTGAAGACAGAGAAATTAGAGTTAAATTATATAGTTAAGTTTTTAATTATGACTAGCTTTGGGATATCTGTTATCTAATATTTAAGTGGTATTAAAAAATAACCAAAAATAACATGAATATTTTTGAAATGGTTTTAAATATTTATTGAAGCAATACATGAAGAAGATTTTATATGTTACATATCTAATAGACATTAGAAATATGAAGTTACAATAAAATAGAAAAATATCTTGCCCCACCCTACCACCTTGCTTCGCCCCCGCCGCCCCACATACACAGAGTCCTCATCTTTAAACATAATATAAGCCTATTTTATCTTTTTCTTCTGGAATTTATATCCATATTTCTAAATACGTGCTTATTCTGCAGTTTTATGCATTATTTCGGCTTCCTATTTTGGAAGATGATGATTTGGCCCACTTAACACCCATTCTCCACCTTCTCACCTACACTTTCCCTTCTTTTTCTCCTTCCAGTATATTGACTTCAGAAACATTGGTTATATTAATATTCGGAATTTGAGCTATTAAACCATGTAAATATTACCTGTGAACTAAGTGTTATGCTGTTATGATGGCATTTCTTTTCTGATACTACATTTATTTTCTTTTGAATTAATAATAAACACATTTTTTTCTTTCCCTTATGTCTGTCTACACCTATCGTGAGTTCTTGAAATCTCTAACAGAAAGTTTAAAATTCTTTAAATTCTGTTTAGCTATTAAGTCCACTCTCGCTACAGCCTTCCGGAGACCTCAGACTGCCTGCCTAATCCTACTAGGCTGGATCTTGTTTAGGTCTACTCCAAAAACTTCATCCTGATATTTATCTTCCCTTTTCTCTTATGCTGAGTTTTCTGTTTCCTGCATCCTGTATGTTTTTGTTGGTTAAGTTGTATATTCAGAATAGTGTTTTTCTCTTGCTTTCTGCCTGACTGGAGCCTAGAGTTCTTCCAGACCATAATGCCTTTATTTTACCCAAAACTTAATTGATATTTTAGCTTCTTGTATTTTTTTTGCCAGAATATTAAAATTGCCACTCCAACAATATTTAGCTTTTGCTATTGCTATTGAGACAACTATGTACTGACCCCTATGTGATCAATTTTTCTTTTTTCTCTTTCCAAACTTTTAATATTGTCTCTTCATCTCAGTATTCTAAACTATTTCAATACTATGCCTTGTTTTGGCACTTTTTTTTTTTTTTTCTTTTACTGGTTAGTTAGACACTTAGTAATCTCAATCTAAAAACTCTTTATCCAAATAATTCAATGAAATATTCTCCCATTTTTTTTAAATTTATTTCTTTGTCAAACATAAATTCATTCATTAGATGTTAAACCTTTTAGGTCTTTCTTTTCTCTAATTATTCCTTATTTACCTCATCCTATTTCCATTTCACGGATGTTTTAATTTCTCGTGTATCTCAGGATTTTAATAACTGTTTACTTTTTTAAAAAATAAAATATACTTGTGATACTTTCCTGCTTTTATTTCTTCTGAGAATTCCACCCCGCTTCCCTACATCATTCTTTAACACTAGAGGCTTTCTTCAAATGTCAAGTGAGTAATTGTTTATTTATATTTAATTGCTGTTCATTAAAAAGACTACTGGGAACTATATCAACTGATGGCTTCTGTGGTAGAATAATCAGATTGGAATTAGCCTTTTTGTTGGGGATGAGGACCGAAGTTGGGCCTGGTGATGTTGATCTTCAGTTATTGGATTAATAATAATAGTTGGTGGCCTGAGTGTAGTTGAAATACTCAGAGAAAAAGAGATAAGGGAAGATGTCTCAGAACCAAATCTTGGGAAATATCTGAGTTTTATTGATAATCTGTAGCCTTCATGCAAAAATTCAAAACATCACATGTTATTAAAATTAAGATGATTGGTGGGACCAACATAGTTTTTTAAAACAATATTTACCTGCAAACTTTAAAACAACAAAATATTTTCTAGTCATATCTCTTGAGCATATATTATGTGTCAAGCCCTGTTTAAGTGTAGTGTGATGAATAAACAGGTTCCTTGCTCTCACTGGTACTCTCATATCATATTATCAGCACTTACATAAAACTTTGCCTCTAAAACATGGTGAAAAAGGCATGTTTTTTTCCCTCTAAGAACATTTACCTATATTTATATTTACTTCACAGGATGATTTCTCTGAGACCAAAAAAAAAAAAAAAATTCTTGAAGGGAAAGAAATTAATGTGTCAGAGACTTAGTTAATCACACATTCAGATAGACTGATCTTTTTCAATTTGTCCAATATTTCACATTCAATGGCTATTATAATTTATGTCCCTTCATATAATCCCATTTAAATAAAAGGACACACCGTGGCTAGCCATCTAACTTTGCAATTTAACAGACTACAGAGTGGCAGGTCCTTTAGGGTCAGCTGAAGCTAAGATAAGCTTTACAAGCAATGTTTAGCTCTAATGTCCTTTTATTACGTAGCTTTGGTGTTATAGGACTTAAAGGACTCTGCCTATGTAATTATTGCCGTAGTACTACATTTATAATGACAAGCAAAATTTATTTTAAAATTGTTAAAATTGTCCTAGTGTAGCTGTCATGCTACAGCTGTTGGGAATTTTATGGCTATAGTCAGTGACTACACAGTTGAAACGAGAAATTTATTCCCTGGGCACTAAATTGCCTTCATGGTAGCATGTAAATAAGAAACTTAAGAGATATCATGCAACCATATTTTAGATTTATCATATTTTATATTAAACTGAATATTTTACTTTCTATTATTGACATAACTACAATGAAACAGCATTTGATTTTATAACAGCCACATATAAAGTTGAATTTTCCAGAATACCAACTTGGAACTAAATTGTTCTGACTACTTGAGAGCTGTACTTTACATAGTACCACACTGCCAAACAACACTACTGTCTCAAGAGAGATTAACCTTGTAAGCAAGTTATGCAGGTGATTCAAATCCAGTTAATCTCACATAAAAAAAAAAAATGTTAATTGCATTGGCAAAGACATTGCCTTTTGATCACTCCACGGCTATATAATTAGGGATCAGGCCATTCAGAGGAACTCTAATCTAATTGATGAGCAGTTAGAGAACAGCCCTTGAGATTTCTCACCTAGTTTTTCAATAAACAATCTGACATAAGGTGATAACATGGAAACATCAGTGATCTTATTTTGACATGTCTTAAAATTGTCCATTATTCAGTAGTTCAAGATGTTTCATATAATTTTTATAATTTTAATTGTGCAAAGCTTCTTGGGATACAAACTCCATGGGGCATTAATGGGTATTAAATGAGATCACTTATTAGTTTACTGGATGATTCTTTTATCAACTTAACTTTCTAATTCTACTAACTTTATATTTCTTTGCAGGTGATTTTGACACAAAGTAATTAGCTCCAGGACATTTCCTTGTAATTTTTATAATTTCTGTCTAAAAGAGACATGGCTTTGTGTTTGATTTATGCTAATAATAGTAGCCACTGCAAAGGCAAAGCATTTAAAATATAGTTATGCCTGTATAGTTTCTTTAATCTTTAATATTCGTGTTTCTGATTCTCAGATTTTCTGAAAATAAAAAATGGTCAAAGAAATTGAAAAAGTTTTTACAAAAAAAATTTATTTAAATAAATGACAGACAAATCTAGTTTTTGGCATATAGTTTTTTTGTAGGCAGTTAAAATTGTAAAGTAGAGGTAAGCTTTGTATAATTGGCAGAAAACAGTTTGAATAATGAATCATACGATTTAGAGATGATTGCTGTAATGGGTGCTGTGGAAATTCTCAGACTAGTACTTTAAAAGTTGTGACCAAAGTTCAATGCAGTAGTAAATGTCAATGTTATTTTGTTGGAAGGCACATTCTAAGATACTCAGGTATAAAACCCATCCTGATGTGCCCCATGCATATGTAAATGACTTTTATCTTGGTTATTCTTTGCACTGTTCTCTTTTTTAATCAATTGAATTACATTTTACACCAATGTTAGGCTTCCAAAAATTCTATACTGCATACACTCCTGTAGTTATCTAGTTGCTAGGCAACTAGACTCTGCTTGAGGGCAGAAGGGAATAGAGAAGGTTCATTGTGAAGTTCTCCACTCCTGCTGAGTTCATCAGAACAGCAGCAGGGGATCCTATATCTTGCTTCTTCTTGAAATTATAAATTAGGTGCTTCCATGTGTCTCCATATAAAATAGTGGAGCTTAGAACATGTATGATACCTAAAAAACTCTCAAGGAGCCTGATGGTGTTCCTTAGATGAAGAGACAACTTTAGTTTTGTGACAAGTCTATGTGAAGTTTGCTCATATTAATTACACTCATATGTCGTAATTTTATGACTGGTCGGATGTTGAAGGAAACATATAAAAACTGTTCTTGAAAATATTTGTCTGTGTTTTAACTAGTCTTACATACTGTTATGTAATTTATTTTATAGTCAATGTCACGCCATGAAAATTTTTCATGTTAGAGAGATGATAGATGATAGATAGATAGATGATGATAGATAGATGATAGATGATAGGTAGATAGGTGGATAGATAGATAGATAATAGATAGATAGATAGATAGATAGATAGATAGATAGATAGATAGATGATAGATAGAGAGATAGATAGCCTTAACATTACAATGACTTACCAATCACAATTTATCCTAACATCGCCCATTTTCTAAGACTGCCAGCATTGCTATTATGATCTTATGTAGTTCTTATTTTTTGTTGCATAGCAGTTATTATTCTATGTTGTATTACTGTGTCTATAAGCAATGGTTATTCTAGTTCTCTGATACACACACTTTTTTTCCTTTTCTTATTATTAATGTTGGCATGTACATCTTGTTCCTGATTTTAATAGGCATGACTTTCATATACTACTTTTATAATTTTTGCATTTAATTTCTGATAAAAAATCTTTATCACGCTTAAGAAGTTTCTTTTCATTCCTCCTTTATTTAGATTTTTTAATCCAAGTGTTTTTCTCTATATATACAGAGATGATCATATTTATTTTTTCTCTCTATAATTAGTCTTTTTTATCTTATTAATTAAGATGCATTGGACTTCAAGTAACACAAACTTGAGTAACAATGGCTTGAGCGTAATGGGTTCATTTTTCTCATATCTAACATGTCTACACACATGCACACATGCATGCGTGCGTGCAGGAACCCTATGTCTATACTTTACCTGCTAATCTGTTACAGTTTGCTAAATGGTTACTTGAGAGTCTTTCTAGACTTTTCTTTTTTCACCTCTGATTATTCATTCAGGTCTGATATCTCTTCATTCTGTCCCCTTTTCCATATCCCCTGAACTGCTGGGTCAGTCTAAGCTGAAATGATCTCTTACAATAACTGCTAGACCTAATTCACTGTTTCATGTTTCTCTGCTAATTTATCTTTCACAGATTTGTCAACATAAATTTTCATATGCTTATTAAAAATGTAGCTTCCTAACTTAAAACCTTTTAACAGCTTTCTATCACTTTCAGTGCAGAACTCACAATTCTTGACATGGCCTACAAGACACTTCATGATCTTGACTAGCTTCATCTCCTACCACTTTTTTCATGATACCAAGCTTCTGTCTGTTCATCAGCTACCAAGCTTGAACCCATGCATAGAAGTTGTATTAACACGTGATGAATGAATGAGTGGATGAGGAAAAGACTTCTCTCAGATTGCTCATCCATATGCCAGGTTATAGTACAATATCCCCATTAAAATCAGCTGGACCAGAAAGAGTCTCCTGATAGATCATTTCTTATTCTCAAGAATATCAATAGTACCTTAGCTCTGTTTTGAACATTGGATCGTCACAGCTTTTAGATGAATTGAATGAATTCCCCAAGCGATGGCAAAGAAAAAGTCAATCCTGCATTCTATTCTAATGATTCATTTTTGCTATTAACATTCCAAGCACTTATAAGGAGATGCTGATCCTATTGCCTATTTACTGCCAGAAACAATACCTCAGTATCAACTATGCCGGCATGAAAATAACTGTTTGGTGCACATAGTGTCCATAGTTCAAAAGGAACAAAATCCTTTCATCCAACATTTGTTTTATTTCCATTGGAGAGGGGGCATACTTAGCTGTTAATTGATTCTACTACTTAAAATATTTAAAGCAATCTTTGTTTCCTAAGTTTTTTTGGATTATTTCTAAATTCTGCATTAAAAAAAAAATCCTATTAGTCTTGTTTTATGGCTTGGGATTTTGGGGTTTCAAAGTACAGATATTTGAGCATATGTAGATCTGTGTCTTAAAGAAAATTTTAATTCCTACTGTCAACTTCACCGTGGAGAGACACAGTTGTCTTCCTTCTCAATATCAGTGTTGGTTGACTTCATTGCAATAAAATATGGCTTTTGTAATTCACACATTTGTTTTATAAATATGGATCTTTAGTCAATAAAATCATATACTTCCATTCTATGCTCAACATATGTTATTTGAAGTGATTTATTTTCTTTAAAGGTTTCTTGTTAAATATGTTTCAGTTCTTGTGCCATTATATTCACATATTTAAATTGGGTTTGAAACTAAAGTCTAAGTGACTAAATATGACCATATGGCCAGATAAATTGTGTCAACTCCCTATGGATTTCATATTTCTTTTCCCTCACTTCTCTTTTTAGTTGAATAAGTAGCAGCATTTTGTACTAGCCTATGCTTTGGAAACATGTGCTTATAAAAATTTAAATGATAATTTTATTGTATCAGACACTTATCAAAAAAAGAAGAAAGTAGACAAGGAACTAAAGTATTTAGAGATATGTAAAACTACTTTTTGTTTTATATTTCTCTTACATGATTAGATACTTATGGAAAGTTATTATTTTTTCCTAGCTTTATATAGAGGAGTACTAGGATGCAGGTTAATAGTGTGATGTACAAATTAACAAGGGATCAAAGTATGGAAACATTAAAATAGAATGTTAGAGAAATAAATAAATGTAAAAATTAAGTAAAGAAAAAAAGGACGAATATCTGGAACACTTAGGAAAAGATAATTGAAACTAGCCTTAGAAAATTATGTATGACAATAAGTAGTTTACAATAATTAATAATGACAGTGCTTTTTATTTAAGAAAAGAATCAGATTGACAGCTTTTTTTATTTAATAAAAGAAAAAATCAGGTAGATAGCTTTCATACTTGAAGTGAAACATTCATGGAGATATTGGTTTCTTGTTAAGTGATATCTTAAGTGGAGAATTTTATATAACGCTGATAGGTAAGAGCATAATTTTTTGTTGTTTTCTCTAAAAATTTATGGATTTTTAATTTTTTTATAGTATTTGTTTCCTTTTTGATTTTTTCTATTAGTTTCAACTTTTAGTTTTTTCCACTTTAAGCCATTGTAATAGATTAAAGTAATCATTTTTATCTTTTTCCTTCCTTATTTCTCTGGAAGTTTGCATTTGGATTTTTTAATGATAGGATCTACATGATTTGACTCAGGAATTCACTGAAGAATAAATTTAATATTTTTTCCAAAATGTTCTATGGTTTTACAAACAAACCATAGCTATTTCTATGTTCCCAGATGTTTCATTTTATTTGATTATGTTGGATTTATAAGGCCTTATCAAGACATAGTTGAGAGAGACTTAAGTACATATGTACCAAAAAAAAAACACATTATTTTCCATAATGTACTTAAAGCATGCACAAATTTATTTCATTTTATCTTTTTTTTCCTCCCCTAAGAACGACCCACATTTCTCAGGAGGCCAATTAACCAGGTGGTACTGGAGGAAGAATCTGTAGAATTTCGTTGTCAAGTCCAGGGTGATCCTCAACCAACTGTGCGGTGGAAAAAGGATGATGCAGACTTGCCAAGAGGAAGGTAAGAACATCATATAAGCGAAAAATTGTTAGATAACCATGGAATAATTAGAAAAGAAGACAACATCCCCCGTTGCTCCACCAAACACTCTTACATTTTAGTGTATTATTTTCACACATAGGAGTTTTACAATCGCAAGCCATATATCTGTTGTTTTGTATACTAAAGTCCTCCAGGATTTTGATGTCACATTTTTATTGAATTTTTCCCATAAACTTCTAATTCTCCTCCACTCCATCTATAATCCCCAAATATAAAGGATTCCTGAGGTGCTTTCTTTTTCATGGATCTTTGTAGGTCTTCCATTCTATCATTGCTCAATTCTTTATTACCCATTCCAATTGCCTCCTTCAACTACTGCTCTGTTGCCATGATGCCTCAGTACACACTAGATACTGTCTGCCTTCCTTTATTGTCCAGAGCATCACTAACAAAAAGCTGCTGAATATAGCTTTTAAGGTCTGGAGTAACCTAAATGCTCATATATGCAATGGAATATTATTCAGACATTAAAAAAATGAAATCCTACCATTTGCAATGACATAGAAAGAACTAGAGTTTATTATGCTGAGTGAAATAAGTCAGACAGAGGAAGATAAATATGATTTCACTTAAAGAACAAACTAATAAAAAACAGATTCACAAATATAGAGGACAATCTGGTGACAACCAGAGAGGAAGGGGATTGGGAGGCTGGGAAAATGGGGTGAAGATTTAAAGAAGTACAAATCAGTAGATGATAGATGGGGTGCATGATATAGGGAATTCAATTAGCATTAATGTAATGACTAGGTGGAGAGAAAGAGCAATTAGGGGATCTTTCTATAAGCTATATAAGTGTCTAACCAATGTACTTTATATTTGAAACTAATAAAATAAAATTTAAAAAGTAAAATAAAATACGTTAAAAAACCCTGACAACTTCAGTCACTACAGTATTCTCCAAATCTTGCCAAGTTCATTTGCTATAAAGGTCAATTTCAAACAAGTGAAAAAACAGTATTAAAACTACATGTCTAGAATAGATAGGCCTCTATATATAGGCCTCTATAAATAGCATTGAAACTTTGAGAAGTCATACCTCTACTAACTTCCCTTAAAACATTTCATTTGTTCGACCTTTTGATTCTTTTGTTACCGGTGTGATAGTACTATAGTACTTTGTGTGACCAGTTAAATATTTTTAAAGTATTAAGCAAATGGAAATGCTGTATAAGCTTTAAATTGTATAATCGAAAGGCATAAAGCACGGATCAGTGAAATATAGAAATTGAGGTTGTATTTTTATCATGATAAAAGACATAGTTTTTCTTGAATTCTCAATTTTTAAATAGTATTTCAAAGAAGCTTATTTGTTCTTAGATTTGGATACATTAGCATAAGCTTCACTTATGCATAATGAAGGGAAAAGAGACCTCTTTTCTTGGTGAGGAAAAACCGTAATGACTTTTCACCAACCTTAGCCTAAATCGACAAAATTGAATCTATTACATTATTTAGGTCTCAGACTAGGGAGATGGCCATTGTTCTTGTGTAAGCAATTGTAGGGAGTGGTGTGGAGGATGACATCTCTTTGGCATAATATTTAATGTGATTTAAATAAGGTTTGTGTAGTGGTTAAGGCTTAACACATTTATATTAAATCTTTGTAGGGCAGCTGCATAGCCTGTAATTACTATGTAAGTAATATGTGACTATTTTTCTTTTGGAGACAAGTAAAGCTTTTCAATTCAAGTTTAAATGTATGAAATGCTGTGATAGATATTTAAACCTTCAACACAGAAGAAGATATCTGTGCCAACCTTTCAGCAACCAGAAATTAATTAAGGGAATATTTTTTTTCTCCCCTTTGCCGTGGAAATATTTTTTAAGTACTAACCAGGTACCTCTTTCAATGATTTAACTTTAAACTCCTTACTTTTTTGAGTAACTACCTTTAACAAAATGATAACATGTATTTGATGAATTGTATTAAATATATTTTTTGATTATGTGAATGTTTCAGGGACGTGGGAAAAGTTATCAGTTCCCAAGTTCAACAATAATCCTGCTCAACCAGGAAAATTTTCCATGTGACAAAGGGACAACATAACTTCTTACTTATACATGCCTTTATTTTCTACATGCTACTTTTAATATTAATTGCTTGCAGAAACTTGTAGAGATCATACTATTTCACAATTGTAGATTTCAGAAAGAAAAAAAAATGTCACTGTATTTTTTATGACTGTACCAAGTATCAATATCTTTTTTCCGGAGGGTCTCAATATACATGTGCTCAAATAAATCAACACTGACTCATCTATTAGTGACAAAAATTTTACATGCCAATATGAAAATAAAGTGAGCAAAGGAAACAAAATTAGTAAATAGGGAATAACATTTTGTAGTTCATAATGATTATGGTTTTTAGAAGCATATCCCCCTCTTAAAAGCATAATTTAAATTGTAGAAGAGTCACTTTTGGATTTACCACCATTCATTACTTGCCTACTAGGCTTGGAATACTCATTATAAGTCTGTAAAAAATAGTCATGTTAAGAGAAGTAAATATGCTGTTAACAATTTTTTTTATTTTATGTTAACTAGATTGGGTGTTGTAGGAAAATACTTACTGAATACATTAAAGAAAGTCAAAACTAAAGTAATTTTAGTTTCTTTCTTGAGTACTACATCTTTATTTCTCAAGCAAACTTAGAGCTTTTTGCTAATTAAAACTCTTAGGACAATCAAGTGCCTTAATCACATCCTTTCACAAAATATTTCATGTGATAAAAGTTGCCACTTTTTATAATAACTGGTGTGATAATCCATCTTATGCCATGTTTCATCATAACAGTATATTACTGTTATACCAAAATAAAAAAAAATCATACATATATGCTGAAGCTTTATGAAAAATATCATGTATTAATATAAAAGAAACAGAATATAATACATTTACAACCCAATAAATAAAAGTGAAATTGAAATATACCAATGCTACAATATTCTGTTCAATCTAATATTAAGGAGGGGAATAAAAATATCCCTTCTCAGAATTGAGGTAAGAAGCGTTGTGATTAATCTAATTGTAATTTCTTATCTGTGCTTGTCAGTACAGTTTAAATTTCAGTTAATTATTAGCAGTCCTTTAAAAGACTGTAAACAGAAGATTTAATATACTTCATCAATCATATAATTTTCAGTATATCACCATTAGTTAGTTTCATGATATGTCTTACTTCATTTTTATTTATTTTCTAAACTAACTTTCAAGTGACATTAACTTCCATAATAAGGATCTAGAGTACAGAAAGGAATGTTCATAATAGCTTGTCAGAGAATAAAGGAAATAAAATATGCCATGTACATTGTTATGTATGCCTGCAAATTCTAAGTGCAGTTGATGGCTTCCACATAGTGAATATAATTCATGAATATTTCATAAAAATAGAAAAGAGACTGAGAATGAGATTAAAGATATATATAGTGCAAAATTCTATCAATTTTCCTGAACCTACTGGATAAATTTCTTTTTCTAAAGTGCAAGTCTATTTTAAGAGAGACTTTTTAGAGTTCTTATTTCCATGAAATGTGAGATTCACATAAATACATGATTCCTTAAAAAGAGGAACTGAATAGAACCACTTATAATTCCCTTTTCTGTGGCATTTTTAGACTAAGTGGTGGTTCCTTCCACTTAGCCCTGGAAAAATGTTCTCGTGTTAATTGTTTGGAAGCACCATTGTTTAGAGCATGTGCTTCTGGGATGCAGAGATGCTGAACAGGTGCTCAGCCACCCTGCTGAGGAGCTACTCCTTCTTCGTATATAGTGTGTTTCAAGGACATGATAATTTGGGCTCCTAATAAATAACCATGCTGATTAGGTTGGCTGGTCAAGTTGGTCAATTAAAATGGTTTTTTGAAAAAAGAGGGAAAACACTGAAAGTAGGAAGAAAGCAATATATATAAAATATTGTATGTGACACTTGAAAAGTGGATCAGTCCCTAAGATTCAGAAATCTAAAGAAAAGTGTAAGTTAATATTCTATGATTTTTCAGCTCTACAGATCTCTTAGCCATTGCTGCCTGAAAAAAAAATAATAATAATAAAACTACATGAATAATATTGTGAAATTTTTCTAATATAGTTACCAATAGCATAAAGAATATTTAGGCCATTGTCAGGGATATTAGACTTTAGGACTGTTTTAAGATTTTTTGATCATTTATCCATTTAGTTATATTCTCATGTTCTGGAAATGATGTTTGACATTTTTCTACTACTAAATAGAAATGTGACCTTGAAGAAGTTATTTAAGCTCTTTGTGCTTTACTTCCTGTAGATACGTGCCAGTGATGTGATGAAACTAATGATTAACCTACGCTTTGACTCTCTTGTACAGGGTGAATAATTATGCCATCCATTCTAACCCAAAGGGTTATTAAAATGATATAATTAATTCAAAGCACTGTAATCACAGTACAATAAAGGCATATAACAGGTGCTCCAGTTTTATAAATGAAACTGATTGGTAGCATTTATTAGTTATATAGAAAACTACAAGGAAAAAATAGTTAAGGCTGAAAAGTACAGAGTACTCAATTTTTATGGATACTCTCTTTTGGCCAATTGATTTCCAAATAAATACATATAATATTATTGATTTAATAGATTTATTTACAAATTTTTCCATTTAGTTTACCGAGCCTGAGAGTTGACACCCATTTTTTTTTTTTAACCTCTGAGAGATTGTACATACCCCAAATACCATATCCCAGCCCTAGGGCAATAAGATGTCTGGGCAAGGACCTTCAAATTTCACACATTATATTGTATTGTCTGCTGGTGATAAGAAAACCACGATTTTTATAAGAAAATTATGTAACAATAAAAGCAACAGTTTTTGGAGGATTTACTATTTGCCATGAACTCTTTAATAGTTTTATTATATGTTAATTTCGTTATTTTAAAGAATAGTGTTCTAAAATAATATAACTCTCATCATTTGAGGGATGTGGAAGCAGAATCTTAAAGAATTTTCCAAAGTCACATTAATATGTTTTAGGGCCAGGACCTGATTTAGAATCTATTTGCCATGAAACCTGTATTTTAAACAAAAAGGATTCATAATTATGTGATTATTAATTATTTAGAGACTTGAGTCACTTGCAGATTTTATATTTTAGATAATCAGTTAGAAACACCGTATTATGAGTAACTTCATAGAAATACTATTATAGCATTATTGTTAAGGGAAATTTTTAGAACAATTTCATAAGCCACACATAAAATGTCTTGGTGTTTTGAAAATCTAAACTTGGACCAGGTCAAAGCTACTGACTTGGAGGCTGAAGATATAGATTTTGTTTATAAACAGGATTAATTAGCAACTTTTAAAGGAATGCCAAAATGGCAATTTTTCTGTGTTTTCATCAAGTAGGTGCTAATAGTTGCTGTTAACACAAAACTAATTGCCACCTAGGGTGTGGAGTGCAAGTTGCCTTGTCCTGTGACTACACTGGCCCATCTGTTGAGAATCTCATCTCAGGAACAATGCAGGAACTGGCATCCAATTTGGGATCTGGCCAATGGTCAACTCACAGGCTGGGACACACTTGGAGTATGAAATGTCTTGAAGTCAAAGATGCGTTGCTGTCCATTAGCTGGCAGCTCTTGTGTTGTGTGTAGGCAGAGCCAAGACCAGGTGCCAGCTTTCAGAGCAAAAAGATCTGCCTGAGTGCCACCTGTCATTGCCATGTGGATATTGTCTCACATAGGAGCCACAGCAGGTGTGTTTCTTCCATCAAAGTGTGGCATGTTAGAACATTCAGCTAGGCTGAGGTCAAGATTAGGGAAATATTTTATCTTAGCCCAAACTGTAGGACAAGACGAAGGCTTACCAGGAGATAGTCACCATGTCACACCATGTCCTACAGGTGAATATACTGGATATTTACCATTGAAGATACTCTCATACCTAGATTTTTACCTTGACTGTAAACAAAACGTAAAAAGAAAAAGTTATTTAGTTGACTGTATTAACACAAATCCTTGTCTTCATAAGACAATTTGTGGTTAAAATCACTTAGATGATTTGTACTTACTCATGGGATTTTTCTCTTAAGATACATTTCTGATTGAATTTTGTCGTTATTTTTATTGTTGAATGGTAATGTGGATTTGCAAGGTAAACGAGAATTTACGAGATCAATGTTCTTATCCTCGCTATGACAAAATGTATCGTGTTATTTTAAACAATTTACATGTCTGCATATGAGAGTCCACATCTTCAGAATGTGTAAATTGGATTAGATGGCTTCTGTGGTGACTTTAAATTATGAAATGGTTTGATTCTATGAATAGCAACAACTCAAAACAATTTTAAAAATATGATAATACTTTTTTTCATAGAAGTTTTAAAAAAATTAAAAAGGATGGGCCTAAAGAGAAAAAGTAAAATTACACATGTGCTCATTATCAATGACAATTAATTTTTTGATTTTGCATATAGCTTGTCATATGTCTGTATATACACACATATGTGTATATATATGTGTGCATAGTTTTTAATTCAACCTTGTTTTTAACCCTGAGTGCTTATTTAGTTTTTTTATAGGAAAACTCTAGTATTGATTCAAAAGAGTTGTTTTTATTGCATTTTCCTTTTTCTATAAATATAATATTAATAAATTATACCTACATAGTGGTTGCTTTATGCTCTAGGCATTTCACATTAACATATTTATCTTTAGGACAACTCCATGTTGTTGTTGTTGTTGTTGTTGTTGTTGTTATTATTATTATTCCCATATTATAAATGAGAAGAAGTAGACACGAAGAAAGGATGGCAAAATCAGTCACCTGGTAAGAGATCTAAGATGTCTGGTTCCAAAGGCCATATTCTTAACCACTATTGAATGAAACTAGGAGGAAACAGCTTTTTTCCATTCTCCGTTTGGGATTGAGGATTAGGAAAAGACAGTTTGGTAAGTGCTTGCCTAGAACTGTTATTTCTCTTATATAGTGACAAAATAAATCTGTGTAATAAAGTACATATTAAAGATTTTATATTTTTATTATAATGGCACTTAACAGTAAAATACAAATTCATTATAACATATGAAATGAATAAGATTGATTTAAAAAAAAAAAAACTATATTCTACACTGGCCATTGAAACAAAGTTTAGAATAATTCTATCTTCAACCTTATAGGATATTTTAACTTAATATATTCATGTGTTCTTAACACTGTTTCTGGAAATAAAAATAAAGTCACTGGAAACACATCAGAAACTAAAGAAATGTTTGTTGAGAGAATTAAATAGTATGAGTGTGGGTGGCTCCATAGCGTAGTGGTTAGCACATCTGCTTTACACACAGAAGGCCCTAGATTCGTGCCCCAAGTGGAGCCACAGATGATATCCTGGGTGCGCCAGGCCTCCCAGGAGCACTAGGCCCCCAGGGGGCACACCACAAGCATGTGGGAGGAGATGCCCTGCTTTCAGAGATCCAGTTCTTAAGGGGAAATGACAACATCCATAGGTCAAAGGTGGAAGTTGGGGGGGAGGGTAATTAAAGAGGGGAAAAATAAATAAATAAATAGTATGAGTGTATAAATCAAGAACTATAAACTCTTTTAAGGCATGATGATTTATCTTTTTATCTTCATTTCCCAACTATTCAAGGAACAGTTGAATTTATTAAGAGATTGTTATTATCTATTTTCTTGGTAATATTTGATTGTCAATAATTCTATGAGCAGTTATGAATTGGCAGGCAGGACTAAGTTCCAAATTGTATATTTCCTACCAATGTGGTGGTATTATTATTATTATTATTATTATTATTAATTAGTATTATTATTTCTTCTTATAATGGTCCATCTGGAAAAGTTGCTGCTTAATCAGCTATTCAGTCAACTGGTGTGAATAGAAAAAGTAAAAAAAAAAAAGAGAATAACTTGAGACCCAGTATTACAATGACACAATGAATGAGGGGTATAGCTTTGTTAATGTGTGAAAGAGATACAATTGTCAAAGATAAGAAACAAGAGAACAAATACTTGCAAAACATTGAAAGAACATACCCCATCCCACACAGTATAATCAATTATTGGTGGAATCTACTTTATTTGTTACATGGTATTAACTCATTGAAGCTTCATTCTAAAAAGCCATATTTAGGGGTAAGTGCTTGCCATTGGGACACAGTGAACATTTGCCAAGAAATTAAAGTACTAAAAGTTTCTTCTGAGAACGTCATTCATTATGTAGATCTACGGAATAGACCTGTGACAAGATATCCATGGAAAATTTTGCTAATCATTCTTATGAACAAATTTAACATTAGAAGTACAAAAGTTACTGTAATACCTTTCAAATCATTTCATCAAATGTACAGGCTTTTGGAGCCTTTGTAAAGAATATCTAATTGAGTATTCTATGTCACTGCAATTCATAAAACAAATAGCACTTATTATAAAAAAATAAGTGATGAAAACATTGGCTATTTCACCATTAACCCCCATTTTCTAAGAGTTTTGTTCAAATATTTATAACACAAATGACAGAAACAAAAAGTCAATCAGAACTTTTACCTTTGAGAGATTTTATATATATAGAAAAAATATTTTCTTCTCATTCTGAACTTAATTTATAGTAAGATATTTTTATTTTATTCATTCTTCAAATGAATAAAAAATCTCCAATGTAGACTGATGAAATATTATATTTCAAGAATTACTTCAAAAATAATTATACATATTTACTAAAAATTTTCTATGTGTTGACATTACAACGGATAAAAAAGATGAGTTTGTTCTCAAGTATTTTAGTAGAGGGTATGAGATATGTGTACTATTAAGTATTAAATAAAGCAAACTATATTAAAATTATGATATGCAAGACTCTTTAGGGTTTTAAAAAATAAGAGCTACTTTAGTCCCATGTGACACTAGAGATTGGTCTTAAAGGGAGAATAGAACCTCATAAGTGGAGCTGCAAAGACTATTCCGAGAGATGGAAGCAGAATGAAAAGCTTTGGTGGTGGAAAAGATAGGCCAACAATTAGTGCTTCGGTTTGCCTGGAGTGTAGTGGAGTGGCACTTAAGGCCAAAAAGGTTACTTGAGGCTTTATTATGAAAGCCTCTAATTCCAAGAAAAGTATTTACACTGAACACACTATGAAAAAGTATTTACACTGAAGCACATTGAATAGAAATATATCTGTGTCTTTATGTTTAGAAAATCGATTCTTATATTTATATACAGGGTGGCTTGAATTAGAGAATGTTTGGAGGTAGCCATATGTAGTAAGAAATTCTTTAAATTAAGGAATTACATTGGGATATTTCCTGTGAATATACAAACACGCATAATAATGCAAGTGGCAATACAATGAAAAGTTTTATATTTCAGTCAGAATTTATGGGAAAAGAGAGGTTAAAAATAATACTGAGGTTAATAGCTTGAGTGCCTGGATGAAAGTTTTGTCTTTAATAAGGAGAGAAGTAAAAGATTTTTTGGCCTAATCATTTTTAATGATATATCATCTGTCACCAAATTCAAGTTAGAATTGTTTTTGAGATCCTACAGTACATTTTCTCATAGTTAAGGAGAAAAAGATTGACAATTGACTACGATGCCATCTATGGAAAATGATTTCTAAATTCAATGATGTTAAAATATGAAAAATGTGTATATTTAAATTGCTTAACTATAGGAGTAATAACTAACGTTTACAAGTGCATTACATGTAAGCAATTCATTTAATTTTCACAATTGCCTTAAGAGACAGGTATTTGTATAATCCTTATTTTACAAATGAAGAGTTTAAGGGGCAAATTTAAGTGGTAGAAGTAGATTTGAATTCTAGAACTCTAGCCCTGAGCTTTACTCTCTTATCAACTACATTGAAATTATTCATTTTTAAAGAAAATTATATTAAAATAAAAGTAGTTTTCAAGGGCCCTACTGGTTTTATGCTAGGTGTTTACACAGTTTATAACTACCCTTTCTAACAACCTTGAAGTACAAGTCCTCTCTTTTAACAGAGGACGAAACTGAAGCTTAGAGACAATGAGCAGTGTGCTACGGGTTGCAGGATCCATGGTTAGCAAAGCTGAATTCAAAATCCAGGTCTCTCTGGAGTAGAAAGCTTGTGTTCATTGTTCATTTCCCATTTTGGACCTGGAACAAATTTTCTTCTATGTTTTATTCTACAGATATTGCCTGTTTTTGTTTGTTTGTTTGTTTGTTTGTTTTAATTTCCATGTAATCTCATCATTGTTGTAATTATTTATTTCTCTATCTCCTCAACTTCCTTCACCATATTTACCTTCAATCTTAAATATCCAACCCTATATCTGACATGTGGTGTTCACCAGATATACATTTAGGGCAGTGATTCTCATTTGCGGCTGATTCTGCTTCTCCCATTTCCAGAGGGACATTTGGCAATGTTTGGAGACATTTTCGATTGCCACTGTCATCTAGTGGGGAGAGGCTAAGCATGCTGCTAAACATCCTATTATGCACAGGACAACCCCACAGCAAAGGATAATCTGGCCCAAAATGTCAATAGTACTGAGGTCGAGAAACTGGTTTAGTGGAAAAGATGAACCTGGATATCTCTTGCCTGAATGCTATTTGATATAATTTTAATTTTGTTTTTAATGTTAGGGCAAAAATAATAGAATATAGTTCAAAGAAATAGATTTCAAAGATAATAGTCTTTTTTTTATTGCCTTAGTTATGAAAGTACACCAGTGAGATGGACAAAAATACCATGAATGAATTTGACATAAATGTGTCATCATTGAACACAAGAAGAAGGCCCTTTATTTCACTAATGACTGGAGATGAATGTATATTTTTGCATATTTTCTAGAATATATGAAGCTGGGAATTTTCTTTCTATCATTTGCTCATTAAATAGTTGTCAAATTGATAAAATTAGTTAAGGATAGCTAAATTATAAAATTATCTGAACCTTCATTTTCAAATAGACCTACCGATCCATAAGTTACCTGGTATACTTAATGATGACAAGTGCCCCTATAGCTGTGTTGAATTTCTAAATTATTGCATAAGTACATTTCACTAGGAGATTTCTGTGGGCAGAAGGAAAAAGGAGACCATTTTGAATCTTCCATAACATGGCCCAGACTGAACATCCCTCTGATAATGCAGAATCCACCCCCAACCCCAATAACTCAGCGAGAGCTCACTTTGAACACCATGAAGGAGACTTCTTGAAGTTTGTCCTGCAAAAAGCACAGATACACTAGGAAGATGGCATGTTCAAAATACATTTACCCTGGACTTGCAGTCCCTTATTGCACAGAGTTCATTCCTGATGCAGAAGAGTACAAAAAGAATGGGAGCTGCATGTCAAAAAGCTGGTCTGAGCTGTAAGTTCTGTGAATTCTTGTGAATTTAATCCCTAAAGTTCTTTTCTAAAAGGACTTAAAGTTAAGATTAATTTCTAACCAAAACACACCACTGTGAGATATATCCACTTTTCTAAATCTGTTGTTTCAATTTCTAGTTTTGTTATAAACCAAATTGTCTTAAACTAACTTAAGCCAATGAAATAATTATTTCTAAATTGAAAACATTTAACCTGTGTTCACCACTTTATTTATTCCAACATGCTCTCCTTAATTGCTATATAATTGTATTTTTCAATAAATTTTATGTTCTAATTCGTTAAAAAACTTATTAGATATAATGCCTGCAATATTCTGAAAACATTTAAAAGTGATATATCTAAATGACTGCAGATATTATTTTATTTGAATAATCGATTAAACATTAGTGGAAAATTTTTTACAAGAATAGTTACATATTAAAGACAGCAATCAAAATAATGAAATATTTTTTTCTGTTGTTATAAACCAAAGGAAAATCCTAATATCTCTAGAATAGTTTGAATCTGATCTTTCATGAGTGTGGAAGGAAGAAGTACTATACACACATACATACATACATACACACCTATTTAATCTCTAAATTTTTAAGAGATTTAAATTCAGTAAAAATCAAAATAACTGTGTAAGGATATTAAAAATTCCCTGCAGTTTTGAAACCAATAATGTAATTTTCAGTGATAGATCTTTGTCTTATTTTCAGATAATATCTATATACATACACACACATAAATATCTATACAAACATTTACATATATACACATATAAAAGTACTATTTGATATTTATATATATACACTCTAAATACATATACTCTTAAAAAATACTCTTTGCCAGGCAAATAGTGAATATCATGTCAATGATAAAAATATAGTTCTAATGATAAAATTGTGTTGTTAAGCCCTTTGATGTTAATATTTGATATTAATGAAAAATTATCAATAGTAAAATGTATGTATCATTTTATCATATACATTTTATCTTAAAGTTAATTTTTATCTGAAACTTTGGGTACCTCACTTTTTTATTACTGCTGTTGGTCAAACTTGAATTTCTTTATCTAGGCAATAGGTGTACATGTGGTTTCTAGGTTAAACTATAGAATAAGGTTAGTTATGAGAAAGGTTATTCTCTTTAAGTTAGTATCTCCTTTAAAGTATAGATTGCTCCAGACACTTGTGCAATGTAGTCTTAATTGTGGTAATAGTCAATGACTGGAAGAAATTGAACACATAGAAAATTCTGTGAAATGAAAAAATGTTGAGTAGAAGTTACAATTTAAACAAAATTAGAGTAAAAGTTCAGAGAACTGAAAATAAAGTGATTCTTAATGCTCAAAATGCACCCTGTGTTATTAACAGCCTCTTCATTATATGGACTTGGCATTTTGATTTTGTCATCAATGATGTTTGGTACTGGTAAAAGAATACAATTTTCTTCTCCCTGTATATATGTAGCCTTCATTTATTCCTTCATGAAAAAAATTGATCTTGATGGTCTACTAGGTTCGATTCTCTGAGCATACAACAGTGAACAAAAGTGACATGCTATGCTTTTTTGGAGCTTAAAATCTAGAGGTATGGACAAATATTAAACAAATTAGTCTTGTGTCAGGATGATCAGAAGTAGTTAGGCTAAAGGGAGAGAAAGTTGGGGAGGTATGGAGAAAGGTCCAGAAGTGAGGACACAGCATATGCAGAGAGGCAGAAGCAGGAGAATTCTGGAGTATAGTTGAGGGCTTTAGTGTAAAGTAGACAATGAGGCAAGATGGGACTGGAGTGGTGAGCAGAGATCAGTACAGGAAAGAACATACGGGCCAGGTTCAGAAGTTTGCACTTCTCTCTAGAGAGCTCGACAAGGGTAAACTGAACATTTATTAGTCTATTCTTGATATATAAAGAAGATAATAAACTATTATATTAATACTTGGGTTTTTGCCAGGCAAATGCAGCAGAAAGGCAGAAGGACAAGAAAAGTGAGAATATTGGCAAGCAACTTATGAACCACAGAATCTAAGTAAGGTAGAGAAAGAAGAGATTATGTAAAGGGTCGATAGTGAGAAATAGAAGAAGAGGTTCAGTTCGTAAACTGATTAAGACAGTAGGAAACATCAGAGGTTATGGTATTTGAAATTCACATTTTAAAAGAGGAGCCATTCCAGCTAAGGTCGAGGGTCCTGCTATGAGACAGTGTCCAAAAGAAGAAGAAAACAGTATCACTGGAAGAGGAGATATGAGTGAAGTGAGGGGCATCTATGGAAAATTTCATGTGACATTTATTGGGTATTTATTATATGTTAGTTTTAAGTCTCTCAACATTCTAAATGTGTTAACTCATTTAATTCTTAAAATATCTCTATGAAGTAGGTCCTATTATTATATTTTTAGAGGAAGAAATTCTAAAGATTCTAATTCCATTGGAAGACATGATACCTGTTCACAGAAGTATGGCTTTGTTTTGTTTTGCTTTTTTTTTTTTTTCATAAGAGAAGATATGTAACTTATTTTAAAATACTTATTGAGTGAGTACTTTGTGTCAGTCACTAATTGTGTGAAATGGCAAAGACGATTTTTCCTACTTTTTCTTCAAGCTTTTCACCAACCCTCAGGAAAAAGCCAGATTTCCACTGGAGTGAGGGTAACTCAGAAAAAAGATAGAGAATGAGGAAGTTTTACAAGTCAATGAACAGGTAGTTCAGAAGGCAGAGGAAAAATTTTCTAGAGATGGCTACATAAATTTTGTGAGAGCTTGTGGCAGAGGAGACAAAGCTCATGGCAGAGGAGAAAAATGAGAGAAGATAACGGGGGAAGATGGAAACTGGCAGTGACTAAGGACAACAGGCTCTGAACTTCACAGTTGTCCACAAGTTTGCCAAAAGAATTAATCTCTAGAGTCTCCATTGTCTGTCTGTTAGAGGTGTTGGAGATGGGAGAGACATGGGCCTTCAAAAGGTAGCAAAAGTCTGAAGTGATTAAAACTTACAGGCTCTTTTAGTCTGGGGTAAGCAGGACACTTTAGCCTTTCTGGAAGGGCTCAGTTGCAGTTAATTTAATTGCCCAAGCTCCAGAGTCTGATTATAAGGTGGTCAGTGTCTGGAATCCCTGGCTCCACTCTTTCGAGCCTAATTATACTTTGATCTGAAATCTGCACTTTGTTAAGCCAACTATTGTTATCCTAGTGTGTATATTTTTAAACATCTTTTTTTGCCTGTTTGTTTTCTCTTAGCTTTTTAGTTGGAAAACGCCCTGTTCTATCAGCTGTGCTAAAGGGGCACTTAGTAGAGAGGGGCTTTTCATCTCTGGGTCAGATGACAAGGAGGGAGCCACCTACGTATGACTGGATTGGAGGTAACAAGGATAGCATTTACGGAAAGCCAAGAGAGCCTAACAGGTTATTGTGTTATTTAAGACAGAGTCAGAATGCCATCATATTTCAACTCTTATTTTAACTTTCTGTAGAGACTTCTGAAACAGAACAGAAAGTTCTCTGCAGAGATTACCTTGCCTCTTACAATTTCCCTACAAGCTTAATCTCTAAAGATTTTTGTTTTCTTTCCTTTTCCAATGACTGTTACATTAATTTTTATTTTTAAATGATAGCTGTGCTTTATATTGCTCTTAAGTACTCTGCCCAGAAATACTTGCCATCTGAGCCCTGAAAGAATAGGTAAAGATTCCTTCATCCAAACTGTGAATATCAGCCTGCATTATAATCATAGATTAAAAAAAGGATGTGACACAGGTCGGCTACAGTGCATAGAAACCTTTTGCCTGCAAAATAATGTCTGTTGTTCTCAACTGTGATTTAAGAGCTTGACTTTAGGATACAGCTTAAATATTCACGATTAGGAAAATATCATTTGGGATTTAGGTTGCTAAAGAGCACTTAAGGGAGTTTTAATAACAGTTTCAAGTGTTGTCTGTGAAAGGATTTTGTTTGACAAACTGTGACTAAAAAATTGTTTTAGGAAAATCAAGCAACTTTTTCTATTTTCAATTGTCAAGAATCAAAAAATCAAAATATTTAAATTTCTCCAAGAAAGTTTATGTTTTATATGAGTGTCTTGATTCAGAATTGTGAGTTGTTAAAAGGCATTTTCTTTGACCAATTGAAAACCATCATCACTGAGCACAAAATGGTTTTATCTTCATTTACACTGCAATCCATACAGTGGTATCGATTAGTTGAAGAGTGTGTGTTTAATTATCAATAAATAATTTCATAAGATTAATAAGTGATTTTTTTATCTTAAAAATCCTTCTGTTGAAAATAGGGCAATAGACTCTGTGACATATTCATATAAAAGTGCCACAATTAAATTTTCATTGAATTATGGAACTATAGGATGCTCATCATTGCAAACACTTATTTTCTGAAATAATCTAAAAAGTATAATGTGATCTTTTGCTGTTGGGATTAAGTACAAGTCTTTTAAAAGATGAAAACAAAGTTTTTCAAGTCTCCCTAAGAAAAGACATCTTTATTTGCATAAAAATTAAATGTTTCCTGGTTCAATTCATAGTTTTTATTGTTGGCCAACTTAATGATTAATAAAGCAGCCATGTAATACAATTTTAAGTGCTAAGTCAAAACATTTGTTCTAGAATTGGAGCCAGACATCTTATAACAAGAAGTAATAGGTGATTCAAAAACTAAAAACGTTGAGAAAATAAATTTCCTTCCGTGAAAAACAAAGGTGTTTTCGAGATAAGAATTGCCGTTCGGGATGTTTTATTAACAGAACCCTCGCGTAATCCAAACAAGGCAATGAAACGCAGAGGCTTGAACTGAACATGGTAAAATATCACTTTGTAATAGAAATTATAGTGTATTTTCTTTTAGTTTTTTCTTCTCCCTAATTCTAAACCCCACTGTTAAAGGCTTGGAGGAGGAGTTCCCTAAATTATCTGAATTATATTCACAAAAGCGAGGAAATTATGAGTTCTTCTCCTAAAAGCTTAATGTACATTAGGATTGCAAAGTATGAGAAATATATGAGATGTGGCTGTTATAAAACTGTATATTTTTTCAAAAGTTTTCTTCAATATTTTCAAAATAAATTTAGATTTACAAGACACCTTCCCAAGAGACAAAGTTTCTTTAGGAGGAAGGAATTAAAAGAAGATTCTCTCATTAAATTTGGAAGTGAGTTTAGAATAAAGAATTTTTTCTTAAAAAAATGAATAATATTTCTTTTTGGAAACAATTTTAAGATTATTAATCAAATATAAGATCACACACAAACAGAACCTGGCATGCAAACTATTGTTTTAAGTATTAAAATAAATTTATGTTGTTTTGTTTATTATTCAACTGAACAGATGGTAATGATTTTGACACAATTCAGTTTCCTTTTTCTTTCTTTTTTTTCCTTTGGGGAAAAAAAACAACACAAAACCAGAGCTTCTTTTCCCACTTTGTCACAGCTGGTTACCAATCAATCTCAATTCACGGTACAGTGATGATAGCACATGTTGTCCGGGGGCCAAATCTGATTGGGTTGCATTTTTCAGCAGTGTTTCATATGAGGAAAAGAAAAGTATCTTTATGGTAGAGACTGTCAGCACACGATTGTACAATTGTCATTAATCAAACCTGGCAACAATGACTGCACTTATACAAGTCTGAGACTGGCAAATTTCACTATCAAAATCACTCAATTTCTGTTAAGATTTTCTCAGCAGTAATTTTTTTTATGTTTTCTTTTTCTTCTTGTTTTTAATTAAAGTCAGATGATACCTCTTACACATTGATCATATATATTTTACACCATTTTTTTAAGGTAGCTGTTTTACATCAAAGTATGCTTTAGTTATTTAAAATTCGTTCTCAGCTTTTTAAAGAAAGCTAAGAGCAAATCAGAGCAAGATTTAAGTACATTAGATTGTTTAATAAAAGAATAATGTATATATTAGTAAACACATTATGAACCTCCTAAGATTACATTTGATTTTAGAATAATATTGAGAAAAATATTGATAAAATTCATTTCTAGAATTTTTGAAACTGTAATTCAAAATCAACAATACAGCAATGTACACTTGCCCCATGCATACACACAGTGCGATAAACACACACATCAAATGGAAGGGACATATTGCTCAGGGTTAGAAAAATAAATATATTTGCTGCAGAGGACACTATTCTATCTCTTTATAAATCGAGACAATGATCTCAGCATCTAAAAAATGGTATTTGGAAATAGGCATTTTTTTTGTCATTTATTGCTGTGAAATCATATATTAAACTCTGTTGTAAACTGTGAAGATCTCTTTAAATGTAAGAAACTATTATTCCTAATTTTGTGTGTTATTGAGTCAATATTTGTTTTCTAGGGAAAATGAACATTTCTCCAATTACCCAGTGTAATAGTTTAAAGCATAAATGAGATTACTATTAGGCATATGCCAATTTATCCAGAAAGAAATGCAAGAAATAAGGTCACATTTCTTGGACCTGTGGAAATATTTGACATCTAATTGTTTGTGAAATATGTAGTTTTAAGAAGCAAATTATTGTTTCAGTGAAATCATGACCCATTAGAAAAAACAGACTAAGAACCATATACTCATGACAATTTTTTCTCCTGACTATGATTTCTTCAATATCTGGCTTTAAGGAAGGAATTTGTCATGTTTTGCCTTAGATTGCCTAAATATGAAGTTAGTAATGGGCCAAATATTTACTTTTTCTGGGTTTAAAAATATTTTGGACAGGATTTTTTAAAAATCAATACTCATATTTATTAAGGTTTTGCAAGTAAGATCTAATTTGATCATAATTATACATCTATCATTTCTCAGGCTTGAAGTGCTTCTTATTACAAAACTTAATAAAGATACCATGATATGTCTGAGTCATTTGGGTTTGTCAGAGCACTTCAAGGATCAGGCTAGAAATTGGCACAGTATTTTAGTGGAGTTGGAAGGAAGCATAGTGTCTCCACTGTACAGTGTATAATTGTATTAGACTTGTGGGTAGGTGGTGTGGAGAAGGAGAAATAGTATTTACTTTGGGGTGAGACAGACCTCGATTTGAAAATTCAAATGTGTATGTGAAAATGTTAAAATTTTAAATGATGTCAATTGTTCCAATAACTTAAAAATATTAGTGAGCCAAAAAGACACACACACACGCACGCACACACACACACACACACACAGACACACCCCACTTGCTTTTATGCAGATTCAGCCCAAAAGTGATGAAACTGCAATTATGAATTTATAGTGTCTAGTGTAAATTTCCATACCTCGACCATGAAGCCTGAATTCTAATCACAACTCAGCCACCGAAAGCTTTATTGTGATACCGAACATTTATTCATCGAATCCATTAAGGAAAAAATTGTGGGAACAGCTGCCTTTGTGGTACCATATCCCTTGTTTATTTTAATTTTCCTTTATAGATTCATGCATCATGATTTAAAAAAAAAAATGTAACCCTCATGTTATCTCTTGATAGAAAGTTGTGACCTGTAATATAGTTGGTGAAGGTATTAGGAGATCTGTTTTCCAAAATGGTCTAAACCTTTTTTTCAAACAAATTTCAGGGCTGCTAATAACAGTGCTATTTTTCTAATCTTAAAATTAGGACATTAGACTGGGCTCAATAATTTTACAATTCTTCACCATGTCTCATAATGTTTCTCAGTTTTCTGAAATAGCCAATTTCCATGTATTTTCTTATAATTACTTAATTAAATATTATCCTTTCTCCTTTATAGCATTTTATTTAGGCTTTAAGTTTTCTTCTTTAATATTGATATTTTGTGATTTGATGAATATTTGTATGTTCACTTATTCATGTTCTTTTTGGTGTTCTAGACTTAAATAATTATTCTTTTGAATTTATTATTCTTATACATGAAGTATACAAATACATGTATGCCACCTTTTTCATTGTTATGTATATAATCCCTTTTAGGATACTTATGAGGTAAAACTGAACATAATATCTCAGATTCTGCTATACCATATTTTATAAAATGCAAGAAGCTATATGATTGGCTTTTAGGTTGAACTTTTTATGCCTAAATTTTCTAAACTTTAAAATAAATATTATCTTTCATTCTTTCTTACCAGAGTTTTTATGGGAATAAATAGTATATTTGAAAATTATTTTTATTATTTTATTCTCACAAGACTTGTGACTAGAAACCCTAGTTGCCAAAATAATGAGATAATATTTTAAAGCATTCAGTGAAACATAATATTTTACTTTGTTTTCCCAGAGTCTTCATATTTATTATAGATATTTTGCTAGGATTTTAATTCTTCTGGTGCAAGGAGAGAGGTTATTCATTTTTTCGTTACTAATTTATAGAGAAAAATTTTTAATAATAATATGTAAACCAAGTGTCTAGATTGCTGGTCAGAATTTGCTGACTTCTTTATCTCCATCTAGTAGCATTTATGTAATAAATATTTCTTGTTCTTACATTTACAGTATTTTGTCGACATCAATTTAACTTGCATTTTAGAGCTAACCACTGATATATAAAGCTAACAATGGTACTATGTTTCTTGATGTAATAGAGTGGGTATATTTCAAATTAGTTAATTTTTCAGTTCTGCATACACTTGTTTTACTAGTAACTATGCTATAAAAAACTACAGAATAACTTCAATCATTTGTTGAGCAATTCATCATTCATTCAATAAACCTGCATTGAGTACATTCATGAGCCGTGTGTTGTTTGGTGGGGCTTATGGTATACAGTTTGGAACAGGAGAACACTAGTTCTTATTCCCATGGGCACACATACTCTTGGAAAGACAATAAACAATAAAACCAAAGATTTGGTAGAGATATGTGCTTTTAAAAATAAAAAGTAATAAAGTAACAGGAGAATTATGAAAATAAAGAATAAAAATAAATAAAAATAATTTTAAAAAGTAACTGGGGGCAGAGAGCAACTTCACATTGTTTGGACAGAAAAGACATTTTCAAGGTAATATTTGTGTTATCTTGAAAGTTGAGGATCAATAATGAAAAATGTAGATGAAGAGTATTCCATGAAGTTGCAATAATAGTACAAAGACACAGTGGTAATTAGGTAGTTATGTTAAACAAGGAAAATAAGGACCATGTGGTCAGTAGAAGAAGAGAAACATGAAGTTGGACAGATGGGCAAGGAGTAAAGATCATCTAAAACCTTGAAGACCATAGAAATAAGTTTTATTCTAAGTAATTGAATGAAAAGTCATTGGATAGTTTCAAACAGTAGAATGACACAATCATATTTAGGTATATTGGTCAGGAATCTGTATTTATGCTCTTCATTCTCCTTAAAACCCTTGGATTATATATTACATTATGCAGTTTGTTGCTGTTAGAAATAGTTGACCTAAAAATGAGGTAATTCACAGGAAACCCAAAATTTAAAAGGCTGTCTTTCAGGAGAGTGTATTTTTTTGGCTGGCACAAGGAGTAATAGCATTAATAGAAACTTCTAGAAGCAATGTTTTATCATATATAGACAATCTAATAGTCAGAGGTGTTCAAAGATGGAAGAGGTCACTCATCATAGGAACAGGCTGGAAGATTGTTGATTGCTGGAGACGGGATTCAAGTGTTGATGGATAATTTCAAAGGCGAGCTTTTTAAAGTTTTTTTTTTTTGGTATAGTCAAAGAATTTTTATATAAATCCATAATGCTGATAATATTCACAATCTTTCTTTAGGCAAAGATTCAGTGAAAAATAAGAATGTAAAAGATTCTGAGTACCCCAATATCTAAGAGTCCGCAAAGTCTGTTTGTTTTAGTTATTAAATTTCAAAACCCTTGTGTGATGGGACCTATCAGGACTAGTGTATTATACCACTTATTTCTGATTGGAAAAAGACAGCATGGCTCTCAGAAAAGTGTGCATATCACATCTTAGATGCAGGAAATGAATGTGTGAGCCGAGGAAAGCCTTAGAGTTGGTTCTGGTTTACCTTCGTGTAGAGGCAGACCTCATCCCTTCCGGCTGAGAATCTATTCACTAGTCTCAAAACCCAATGGAGGCATGTGTTCCCAACTTTTAATGCAGTGCCTGGCATGAAGGAGACATGTCATAAATATTTCTTGAATTAAAATAATTAAATCTTTATTAAAACCATGTCAAATTTCTATGATTTTAAAGGGGATCTTCAATTTCAATTGGAAATTGAAATGAGAAAAATGCACTTTATATGTGATATCATTAAAATTGGCACCCTGAAACCTCTTCCTACTCCAAAGCTTACTTGTCTCACTGTAAATGGGTTTATTACCTGAGTACATGCACTCTCTGTACCTATTTGGAATCTTATAAGTATTCTAACAAGAATCTCCATATCATCAGACCACTATTCTTATCCAGAGTTTTACAGCCTGTAACCAAAATGCTGTTCTATAGTTAGAAAAAAAAAAAATTACTATTTGCTTGTAATGGCATGGTATCTTTGAAAGATAGTCACTTTTATTAGTAGCTTAAATTAATACAATTTATTTCTTCCAAGCAATATTTCATTTAAAACATTTTTCTCTTGGAAAAAAATTTGCAATTATAGTAGAATGCACAATTACTATATCCTTGACCAGGGCATCTTTAATTAGCAAAAAAAAAAAAAAAACCATAAACCAAAAAACAAAACTCTGTGTGTGTGTGTGTGTGTGTGTGTGTGTGTGTACACACACATTCAGTGTTCCCATTCCTATTCTTGGATTTCTTTCACATTCCTTTAAAAAAATAAGAAATCTCAGCAAGACAGATTTCAGACTTATTTGGGTTTCAAATGTAACCTGTACTTTTAAATTAAGCACTTTTTCTTACTAAAGGAAAATATAAATAGCTTTCACACTGTATTTATTCCCCATGTTGTTATCTATGTAACAAATGTATCTAACCTGAAATAAAATTTTGCCAGAGGGTATAAATGAATATTTGCTGAATGTGCAATTCTATTTCTATTCGAATGATGCAGGTAATGTGGCTTAATTTTTTTTTAATTAACATTCGAAAATTAAACTAAGTGTTTCACTATGGGGAAGGGGTACCCAAAGAATGGGCAAAGTGCCAGGTTGAGAGTCAGGGTTCAAGGTATGAATTCTGTTTTTTCTATTTAGTGGTGAAATGACATTGAGCAAATCATTTCCCTTGACTAAAGATTAGTTTTCTTATTTATGAAATAACAATTCCTACTTCAAAAAATTGTTTTGAAGATGCTATGAACTATCATGTGAGTCTTTTTATTTTTTAAACTGAGGCAACATTTAATTTCTGATTTTTTTCTTAATGACAAATCAGAAATAATGTACAATGTAAGGATCTTTTATTAACTTACAATCATGTTTTCATGTATGTTTGATGCCAAAGGGACTTTATAGACCATTACATTTATCTTCCTCTTCCTTAGCTTTTGAGAAAACTCAGCAATGAAAAGACTTTCCTAATGTCAAACAACAAGAACTAATGACAAAACTGTAGCCAGAATTTAGTTTTTTGAGATAAATTCTAAATGTCTGCAAAATACATTATTTTTGATCGGTGTCTGTATCTTAGAGCTAAGTATGTCATGCAGAACATAGGCTAAATATAGAAAAGATAATTTTATTAAACATTAACTAGGTCACCAGTACCTTCTCTGAAGTCATCATCGAAATCATGATTTTTCATGTTTCTACTGGCAAAGTTAAGTAGGGAAAGTTTCTGTGTTATATTATTCTTTTATGAATCTCAGTTCAGTAGTTACCCTAAACTGTAAATAAAGCCCATAAAAAAGTCCTAATTAGATAATATGGCAAATTTGAAGCCTTGTAGCATTCACGTTATGTTGACCCTTATGTCAGCAAGAAACAAGATATTCATCATGTATTCAATGCATATTTCTTGAGCTCCTAGTAGGCATAATAATAAACACGTACTGTGCTTTCTGTGTGGCTATTTTATGTGCTTTATATGTAATATCTCCTTTAAAGTTCACATCTACTCTATACATAGGTATAAATCAGCACAGTTTTGTTAATAAGGAAATCGAGACCCAGAGAACTTAAATATTTTGTTCACCTTTACAAGCATAGGAGGAGGCAGACTCCAAGATTAAAATTAAGGATTAAAATTCCACTCTAAAATTCAAGATTAAAATTCCACTCTAGAGTCTACTCTTAATGACTTGGTTATGCTACTAGATGTTAACAGGTCTGTGTTAGGAATTTCAGATAGAGCAGTGAATGATCTCAGCCTTCATCAAAATAGACAATAATATAAAACGTAAACAAGTGCAAAATGATTGTGTAGCCATAATTTTCAAGAAGAGAATAATCATAGTTTTCTAGTGTAGTAATGAATGGCTTCAAACAAGAGTAGTGGATAAAGCTTTCCTATTGACTTATGATATTGTAAATCAGCAATTTAATCCAAAACATGCAGAATAGTAACTACCATACTTGGAGGATAGAGGAGCATGGGTAGTTAAGTTTAGCTGGAACAATGATTCATAGACTTTGCTTTCTAAGTAAAGTTCTATGAACTATTATCAGTTTTATGTCTTAGCTTATAGTAAAGCTAAGCTGTGCTATTCTTTCAGGTAAAGCTGGAAGTAGAAGAAATCTGATTATAATAGTTTCGAATTCAAGCCTAAAACATTTGTTTTTGTCCTAAAAACAAAAGAAAGTCACAGCTAGTTGCAGGCAGATAGAACTAATTAAAGCAGTGATTTGAAAATATGGTTTTAATGGTGTGGCATGTATAAAGAAGAGAGGCCATGTGATCAACCAGAAGCTTTTGCAAAAATATGTGTGTGAAATAACAAAGATCATCAGTGAAAATCAAGAGGAAACATCAGATGTGAAAAGAATGAAAAGATAATAATCTCATTATTTTGTTTGTATAATTATAATTTCTTAGAATCTAGTAAGAGCATATTCTTATGCAGGTATTTCAACAAATTCATGTTAAAATTTTAGATTTTTTTCTGAACTAGTCTATAAGTCTACTTATTAAAAAATAGAAATGAGACAATAAATATACATGAGAGTTATGGGTGTGCATTTCCAGAAATCACTCTGAGGCATGTTAATGTTTTGAGTTAACACTGCTAATTTAAAGAATAATTACCCCTTCGTAATTCTTGTAACCAATGTCTATTTTGTCAATTTGTCAACGAATAAGGGAATAAGTTTCTCCTTTAAATATTTCAACTATCTTATATTCAAGATGCCTAAGAATTAAATTATATATTTGAATACAGTGTAACAACTTATAAAACGATAGCATATAACTCACCAAGAAATGAAATATACTTTATTTTCTTATTATCTAAGAGTTACCAAAAAAATAAATAAATAAAAAGTCAAAGTGTTAGTAATGCCTTTCATAGTTTGAATGTGGCAAGAGTTGTACTCATATAAAATATAAGTAATTGATAATTAAGCATCTGGAGATTAGATATGAAAATGATGATTTTATTAGCAATATCTACAATCTAACATTGTACTTTTTGGTTGAATGCTCTGCGTGCATGTTTTATTTTCAGTAAAATACATAAGAAAAAGAAAAAAATAGGGATGAATACTTAATGTTATTTAAATATAACCAAAGCTCTTTAATAAAACCAATTTATATTTTGCACAGGTATGACATCAAAGATGATTACACTCTGAGAATTAAGAAGGCCATGAGTACAGATGAAGGCACCTTTATGTGTATTGCGGAGAATCGGGTTGGAAAAGTGGAAGCTTCTGCGACCCTCACAGTTCGAGGTAAGAGACTTAAGATGTGAAATATAATTGAACTAGCAGACTAATATTTGGTTAAATTGGTGAGTGAACTCACAATCAAAATAATAGCTTACACTATTTTATTATTATATTAAAATGTCTAGATTTGGTGTCCCCTCTATTATTAATTGAAATTTTCTTTTTAATTTGAGTTCAAAGAGACGATCATTTGAAATTATTAATTTTTATTTAATAAATGTAGCTAACATGATTTAAAAATAAATCTTAAAATAGACAAGACTTACACTAATCTTTTATATTTCTATTGCTTTGAACTACTTACTGTTTTTAAATGTCACTAGTTTCAAAAGTATTTTCTGTCGACTAGTTTTTTCACTTTATACTAGTAGAGTACTGTTTTGAGATTTTTTAAATTTCAGTATTCAAAAAGAAATCTGGTGGGGAGAGGAGGGAACTAACACTGCTTCCAAAGGTGATACAAAGAGACTCTCACATCGAGAAAATCTTAGAGAGTGATTTGTGAAGTTCATTGGCCTTAAATAATTGAAATAGCCAGTGCTGCTCTTGTAATAACTTTCACTTTCTCAGTGTCATATATACTTTCTCAGTCATAGAATAATGTTCGTTTATAGACTCCCTGGAATTACTTATAAGTGAAAGAAAGCATTACTTAACCGCACAGTGAGATAGAATGAATTAACTGTCTTCCTGGTGGTACATGTTGATCCACGTGAGTAAATTATACAGCCCAAGCTAAGATGGACAACTACACACACTCTTGCCAAATAGACATTATCCATGGCATTGTTTACACTTAGAGAACTTCAAACAGAGACAGGCAAGTGCATCCCTTCTCAGTCTTTCAGTCTTTCTTCCACTACCTTAACTGGTGCCTCTTCCTCTCAGCCTTTCTGATAAGGAGGTTGGCTGCATGTTTTCATACAGGTCTCAGTTACATCTAACCTTTTTTAGTCATACTTCTTATCTTGGTGCAGCTTTGCTCCAAAAAGTTTTCATAAGATTGGGAAAAAATTTTGGAGGAGTTCGGATTGTTGAGAAATGTGTCAGGGATTCTCAGGTTGATCCTCCACCTAGTAAGGAAAATTATTTTTGTCAGATCTACGGTTTGGGCATCAAATTATAAAAACAACAAAAACAAAACTCATCTATGCCAGCTAACTATTAGGAGACCGTACGTACTCTAGATATTTGGAAAATATTAGTGATTTCCATACTTCCCAATCACTCCATTTCTAGTCCACCTAATTTACTTTTTATTTATTTTGGTGTGAACTGAGATACAAAACATATTTAGACAAAATTGACAGGCTAATAAAAACATTTTCTCTCCTCATCAGAGAATAGAACATAAAAACTATGATCATATACCAATAGAATATATGAATATATATGTATATACACATTACATATGATCAAAATATGAGCCCTTAAAAGCCTCTTTACTATATTTAACCAATCTTTCCTGTAGATGATTTTATATATTTTTATATATGTTTGTTTTTCACTAGTAGCCCTTTGCAAAAACAATTAACTTGACCAAATTTCCCCAAAGTTATTTTGTTGTTTATTTCTGAAGTGAATGGGAAAAAATAAACAAGTAATTAAGAAATGTTCCATTCAAAAAATATTTGCTGACTAAACAAATAGTGAGAAAATGTGAGAGTTGTTTATTTGTAAAAGCAGCAGGGTTTCTTTATACTTGAATGCTTGGGTGGATGAGACTTAAAGTGGTCTGTTTGCTTTAAGATCTTTCCCAGCTAATTGTCTTCATAATTTGTTGAAAGTTTCAAGTTTAACATTTCATTTAACAAAGGTTGCTTCTCATATATGGATGTTTTAAGATAACTAACAAAACTATTAGAAAGAGTTGTTTTTATTAGGAATTTTTTTTTTATTAGCAAACCTTAAATGGTCTCTTCCCTCATCTGTGTCCTATAGATGGAGTAGAGATTTTAATCTATGTGGTGTGTATTTATTATTTGTCTAAGATTGACACCATAAAAGAGGGTTATAGGGGAGAAAATCTCCATAATATAATAGAATGTGGAGTAAATTATTATTTAAAAATATTTTTTTATCATTAGAAAAAGCAGTTGGAATTTTTCATGCTAAGAGGTTAACAGGGAAAAGAAAACAGTATCTATGACATATTTTTTCTGTGGTCATTTTTCTATGCACATAAATGAAATGTTCAGCCCTTTCTTGGGTTGTTTTATTAGAACAAGGTCAACTGACCCAAGAGGCCACATCTATTTTCATTCATTTAATGCAGAGACACAGTTTAGTTTAATTTGCTGATTTTGAAAACATTCACCTGCTGTGTGTGTGTGTTTCCCCAGGAAGAAATGTTGCTATATAACAATGACAAGAGATTTTACTGTATTGTTTCTGCTAAAATTTTATCATGATATTCACTTTAGCCAATTGGGAAAAAAGAAAAGAAGTTTTATAGTTAAAATCTGAAATAGGTTTAGAGAGTTTTCTACTTCAATAATATGGTGAAAATAGACTATAAAATTAAATTTAATAAATAGCTCCTTTTGCTGACTTGACAAACATAAAATTAAAAAGAAAGACAACAAACCTCCTAGTATTTATATTCTAATCAAATAATTCATGATAGATAGAACTTTTTAAAATGACTCCGAAAGTAGTTAAAACAAACTTCATATTTGTAAACATAATTTTCCCTCATTTTTCAATTGTTCATATTGGCTTTGCATAAATTAAGACTTCATTGGAAAACCTATCTTGCTTTTAGGGCACTAAAACTTTAATTTTTTTTTTTGAAATTATTCTAGACAATGAAAGAGAAATATATTTCTTTCAAACATGATTTCTCAGCATGGTTTCTTTTTTCTCTCTCTTTAATATTGTGGATTTAAAATGTCTTTTATGCCTTTTTGTTTCTAAAAGAAACATTATGTTTAAGATTCAGCTTGGGGTGACACCTGAAAAATGCAAGTTAGAAAATGAAAGACAGTTATTTTTCTATTGGACATTGGCAAAACGAAGAGAAATCTTGTCACTTAGAATAAGGACTTTATGACGTTAGTCCATTGTTTTGCTCTTGTTTGTTATTTTTATCCCCTCCCACCACCAAAAGAAAGAAATTCTTGTGCAGTGGACACCTTATGCCTCTTCCTATACTTCCTTACTTCCTCTTGCTATAGTGAACCTACTATAGACTGTTCAGTACGCTAGGGTTTCACTAAGCTCAAATTTTCATACTGCTGCTATAATTACTTTATTCTTCTTTGAATTGTCTTAATCTATCCCTTTTAATTGTGAATAATATTATAAGGTCATGAATCTCATATAGAAGCAACTCCAGTACTATTTCAGTGATTGCACAAAGCTAGTATTATGATGTTTGTTGAGTGAATGAATGCCTGTAAATATGGTTTCAATGGCCATTTCTATTTCACCATGCCCAATGAGACATCACCCAGACAAAAGTACCCATAAGTTTTAGAGCCACATTTTATATGATTTAGAGCTTTATTCACTGGGATATGACAGACACACATTTGTTGAATAAATTTGTATTTTTAATGTAAGATTTAATACAAGCTCGAATGCTAGTAAATATATTCCTTCTTCATTTGAATAATGGAATCATGTGTTTTATATTTGCCCATTGCTTTTATTATAAAGTGGTTTACTTTCTAAATTGATTTGGCATTATTTTTTTAAAAGAAAGTATTATTAAGGCTGTGTGTGTGTTACAATTTCTGTGCATTAATAAAAGGGGCAGCCTACTACTACTGATTGTAGTGATTGAAAGTTGTGGTATAATAAAAAAATAATAATAATTTGTTGAAGCAGCAGTTTGAAAGCCATTCTCAGTGTGAACAAGAATCAACTTGTCAGTCATTGTTTCCTGCCCTCTGCCAAAATAAGAAAAAAGCTTAACGGTAGTTAGGGAGCTACTCAGTTTAAATCTCTAAGGATGTTCCAACCTATTTGTTATATTTTTATCCACCCTGTCCAGGGATGAAAAGTGATGTGATCTTAACTTATTACTGGCTGAAAAGCAGTGTCAGGGGCTTTTCTTCAGTCCTCATAATAGTTCTGACTAACCATGCTTAAAATCCAATTGCTATTTAAATCAGACAGTGAGTCCTTCTTTTATTGACATGACATTTGCTAGTCTGTGACTTGAATAGTTATATTCATCAGGTTCTTCGTGGTAGCATAAGGTTGTTTAACTCTAAAAAGACCTTTGAAATTATTACTAAGTGATGACGATAAGACTACATAAAATCTCTCAAATTGCTTATAGTTAATCCTAGGGCACAAAATAATTATTTTCTTAGAATTACATTTATAACTTTCAGTTTTATCAAACTTAGACATCCCGTTCATACTTGAATTATCAGACTAGAAATCACTCTACTGTCCATACTTAAATGTAACATTACACATCATGCATTCTGATAATTTTCTTTTCTTTCTTTTTTTAAATTTCTTTTTTATGTTCTCACCACACCATTGTAATGTCTACAGCTCGCCCTGTTGGTAAGTAGCCATCCTTCTATCCATTTAGCATGGCTTTGTACAATGCTTCATAACCCATGCATAGTAGAATTTGATGGAATAAAGTATATCTTGTCATTCATGTTAAAATATTACTTGAGGGATTGTCCGCTGTAAAAGTTGCTCCTAATCTTTTCATCCTTTTGGTAAACGATTTTGTATTTAGTGATGAACAGGTAACAATTTTCATCTAAAAGAATATAAAAATGATTAATATTATAAACTAACTTTTCTTAAGGATAAAAATAAAACACTTTCTTATTCTCTTATATGTATGAAATAATCAATTATTAATTGTACTTGATATTCAAAAATTAGTTCATATGAATTCAATTAAGAAGTTCTATTATTTATGCCCTTTTATTTTAAGGTGCTCGGAGTCCTTGCTTTTAAGGGCACTTTTAACTGCTATATACTTATTATCTGCATGCCTATTTGAACAAAATTTAGTAGAATGCTTCAAGTTATTATAAGTAGATGCTTACACTAAGAGGAAAAGGGAGGGATGGGCTGTGCTATTTGGCATGAAAAGTTTGTGGTTTTAATATATGTCATCCTTCATTTGGCTTTGTGAAATTGAAGTTATCAGCTTTTGCTTACAGTGATTTAAGTGGTAATTATTTATAAACATTTGGAAGAGAAATTATTTTCAAATTCATTGATTTAATAATCTCTCTGCATTTCTTAAAGCTTAGCTTAACCTACTAATAAATGTGTTTAAATAAAATGAATCTTGGCATTGCGTTATAAGTAAATGAATAGATGGATGCATAAATGGGTGGGTAAATGAATTAATTTAGTATACTACTTTAATATACCGATACACTTCAATAAATTATTAAATTAACATAGCCTTAAAAATTGTTCATCTGACTTCAAAAGCTTTCTTAATATACTGGCTTGACATTGTTGACCTTTGATGTATATTGGTCTCAACTCATAACATTTTTTTTCCTGTTGGTTGAAACATTAGCAAACTTTATCGTTATATAGTATATTTTTACATGGATAGAAAATATAGTAAGTAGAACTTTGGTTTCCCACTCTGAATTTTTGCTCTGATATTTCTAAGCGGTACTTCCCATGTCAGTTATTTAATATCCCTGATCCTCAGATGAATCGGAATAAACTGAAGAGAATAATAGAGAAAATAATACTGACTTAACAAAGCTGGTGTAGGAATGAATTTAGTTTAATATTGATCATTTATGTGAAAACATTTTGTATGCCAACATTGGTTAGCATATTCCTGGTTTCTGAGATTTTTTTTAACATCTTTATATTTTTGAAATAGAGTTATGGCTTACAATTAATTTGAACATAAATCTCAGGCTTTTTTTAAAAAAAAAACAAATATTACAATTGATGTTAGAAAATTGAGGAATATGTTGCAGTTTTTAAGCCTCATTTTTTGTATTTATAAGAATCCATATTAATGTGATAATTTTACATATCTGTGGCATGGCATCTAAAATTAAGAAGTGAATGGGAAAGAATGAGATAAAAAATTAATAATTTCCTTGTTAATTTGCAAATTAACAAGGAAAATCATATTTAAATTATAGATCTTTATATAAAAGAAACCTTCTGCCAATAAACCATGACCACTTGATTTATATGATTTCACAAATTCCCAGAACATAGAATAATATATTAATAATTTTCAATATATTTGACTCATAAATAAAAATTACATTGATTAGAAAATGTTATGCACACAGAGTATTGAGATACATTTGTCACTTACAAAGCATTTCAAAAGTTATTCCTTTTTTATTCTCATTTGTAATGATTTTTAAAATTCCCATTGGACTGGAACTAAAGAATAGGTTCTTGACACATTGTACTTTATTCTGAGAACATCTGTCATTTCATAAATCTATCTTGAATGATTTATGACAATGTTCAGAAATATGAAGAACTATACTTTAAGCTTGACAACTACTATTAATTTTGAAAACTGAATGTTAGATGTGCTTTTATTGGATCACCAAAAAAGAGAGTGATAATGAGGAATTAGCTTGTTTCTTCTTTGCATCAACTTTTTACATTAATTTTAATTCAGGAACTAAATAAAAATGTTTTCTTTTAATTATATATGTCAACTTTTATTGTAAGGTCAGAAGGTCCAAATCATAAATTAAATGTTGAAATAATAAAAGTAAAGCCATAAATTAAATGTTGAAATAATAGAAAACTATGTTAATATTAATATTTGTTAGTGGACTAAAATATTAGTTTTTCAACTTTGCAACTCTTACCAATAGCCTTAAGATTCTTCTACAAATTAAAAGCCACAGAGAGGTGAGAATATTCAGGTTTTAATTTCAGAATAAATTAGCTGAAGATATATGTACCAAGTATATAAAATTTAGAGAAAATTCAGGCTGTAATTCCTGTGTAATGCTTTCAAATGAAAATAGAAATATATGCAGATTCTGGAATGTTTGTAGATTCAGAAACCAATCACTACATTACATACCAGATAAAATTTGATAGTCTGTATGGAAAGTCCATTTAGACATCATTATAAACTCCCAAATCGGGAGTTTTTGTCCAAATGGATAACTCCTATGAGCTGCATTTGAGTTAAGAAATTGCCAATTCTATGCAATTTACAGCTGAAATAAACACCTTCTGGTCTGTACTTTTTAAAGTATAAGAATAACTTTTGATTCAGAAAACACTCTGTGTGGAAAATTTTACTGAAAGCAGACAATCGCAGACTTGTCAATGAAGGAAAGTATCCAGATATCACTTACTCATCTTCAATGTCATCGTCATTTCAAAAAGAGCCCCTTAAGCCAAATTCCTTATTTGCTGGTTACCACAAAATCTAGACAAATGCTATTTTGATAATTAGAAATCTGCCAGCCTTTCCTGTGGTTTTGCCTTTTTTACTGTTCCAAAGTCAGTTTTTATATGAAAAGCAAAAGTACATCCCAGGACATAGTTAACTATGAATGCTAAAATATTCATTTGTTTATTTGGAAAACTCTTCTGATGAGGGAACTGACAGAAGAAAAGGATCTAAATAGGGACAAATATCTTGCTTCCTATACCCATCTGTCTTATTTTCAATTGGAAGTCTTTCCTAAGCTTAAAAATAAAAAAGAACATCTATTTTGGACACGGACAACACATTTTTTCCTAGCAGCAACTCAAAACATGATGAGTAATTTGGAAAGAACTATCAAGTCTACCAGCTGCCTTGCTTGTGGAGCTGAGCCCTGCTCAGTTTTATATCTTGTATACCGTATGCTAGATGCTGATTGCCTCCAGTATGGAAACCAAAAGCTGAGTATATCAGGTGATACTTGTTTAAAATATCAAAAACAAACTGAAAATATACAACTTTATGGAAACTTGTATTTCTTAATTTAGTGACTCAAAAGTATATTTTCTTTTGATTGAAGAATGTAATTGACCACACAAAGTTTATTAGTATTGAGAAATATATATGTTTTTGGCAAAATTTCCATCTTTTATGACTATTATTTAAAGAAGCAGCCACTCTTCTAAATAGAAATCTGTAGGAACATATTTTTTTTCAATCTTTTAACAGCTTAAACATAAAAATTAAATATATTCTCATTTTATAAAATTCTGTTTTGAAATGAACTAGAGTTTTGTTACAACATTCTCTAAAGCATTTTATTGAGGCCACTAAGAAGTTCAATAAAAAAGTGATTAAAAATTAATTAAGGGCAAATTATAAAGCAAACATTACTTAGAGCAATGCAACTGATATTTTCAACACCACCACTCTTCATTCCATCTTGAAATGTGAAAACCTGTGTATTTTCCAGTTTTTTGTTTTCATTTTTTAATCAGAAAATATGTGGGTATTATGTATGAACTCTTTCACGTCAAGATCCACTTTTCTGAAAAAGGCATCCTGAACATGTCTTAGAAGGAAACCCATACTTTTACTCCCTGCAGCATTTCTTCTTTGGACAAGCTGTTATCCTATGACCTGAGGTGATCATCTCCCTCCTATGAGTGCTTAATGTTTCCTGCACCTGGCACTAATTAGCTACTTTATGTAGAGTCTCATGTAATTATTATTACACATCATGTTTTTCATTGCTCCATATGTTTTGATTAAGTAGAAGGTAAAAAATGCATTCTGCTTTGTCTTGTATATTTCAACAGTTTCCATACTGTGAAACTCTTAAAATATCTGAATGTTAATTTTGTAATTGAGAAACATGTACTAGTTATTTTTCATGATTGGATGATTTTAGTTACTTACTAGATTCTCTTGAAAGTGGCTTATGTGTTTGACAGTGTCCATTCATTGACTCTAAATTGGAGAATAAGGTATAAAATTACTAAGTCATACTTTCTATTTCTCAACACATTGGAGAAAAGGTGCTATTGGCTTGGTATTGAGTGGTGGAGTAGTGAAGTCTGAGCCTTCTAAATAATGTTATCCTTGGCTGGGTTGCCCTTTTACTATAGGAATACCAGTGTATTCCCTTCTTCCATAACTTTGCTGAGTTATAGCTTGGTCTTGATCACCCTCCATCTAATATTCCTAGGACACATTAAACCTCTTAAACTTTTATATTTTTGGTTAAATTTACACTATTTTAAGAAGATTTTCTTCTATTTTATCTCTGAATAGTCTTTTCTATCTCACTTCTTTTCTTCGAAAACATGACTTACGTTGGCTTTCCTTTGCCTCAATTTTATATTTGTTAACTTCTCTATAATAATTTTGAAATCATAATTTTATTTTATAATGTATGATTTTCCCATGCTGATGTATCACCTTCCTAACTTTTTCAATGGCAACTATTATTTTCTTGTTTCTAAATAAGATTTTGTTTCTTTAATTTCATCTTATCCTTTGTTCATTTCCTTACTAGGCTTGACTACATTTTTCCTCTCCACTTGTCTTCAGCCCCATTATCCTTTTTTTTTTAAATTATTATTATTTTTTTTTTTAGAGAGGCCATGTTGTATATAATTTCATTTAGATTAGGGACAACTATTTATTCTAAAGTATTTCTGTGTTTCCTTTGGTAATTCTTAGAAGATATGGAATATTTTCCTGGAGGCCACCTTAAAAAGCTTATGGTAACTTGGCTTTTTCTTTCCTTAAATACCTTCTCCCCTGACTTCTGAATTTTAGCTGATTATCTACAAAGTCATGTCTTATATTCCCCAAGTCTCTCTAGGCTGTAGATCTCCTTTTTCCCCTCAAAGGATCATGGAATGGGCTCTCACAATGTTGACAGATAGTGTCTGTGACATTGGTATCGATAGAGGATCATGTATTGTGATTAGTGGGTGTTCACAATGCTTTCTTGTTTTCTTCCAGCCTTCACTATATTCGGAAAGCTACTTCACAATTTAGAGGATTGGTGCTATAGTAGTTTCCCATATTATTTATTCATTTCTTTTGTTGTATTTACAGAAAAAAGTAGAGCAGTAAGCCTTTACTCCATTATCTTAACCTAAATATCATAAACCTTACTCACTAGTTTTAGAGTCTATTCAAATAAGAATAAATATTAATCATATCAACTTAGTATTTAAAATTAAAGTACTATAAATATTAATATCAGAATAATGTAAATTCTCTGGCCCAAACAGTATTATGCGATTAGTATTAAGAGATTTCCCTATTTCTAAAAAGAAATAGCATTAAAATTTTAGTCATACCTTCTAAGAAAGTCAAAATTTTTATTTTTGGAGTTATAGTAATTTGTAGACAGAAAGAGATATCACGATATTTGTATATATCAGATATTTGATATGTGCATTATAATATGTATTTTATAGTATGTATATCAGTATAATGTATACGAACACATAGTAATGTATATATTTATATATTACACATACATATTATGTACACATGATCTGAATATATATTATGTATATGTAATCTGTATATATTCTGTATATAATGTATATATATACAGTTATATGCTATAAAATATATATTATGATATATATTATACATATATGCATATTTGAATCACTGTACTGCTTATTTAAATATATTATCATTCAAGATAATAGTAGATAATTAGATTCATTAAAAAAGGTAACTACCAAACTAAATTAATTTTTGACTTAAAATACCTCTGAATGCCTTTTTAAATCTCTCTCACGGCAAACATTGTTTCCCAGATTTATTGGGTATATTATTTTCATCTTCCCTACAAAACTATTAGCTCTTTGTCAGTAAATTCATTGTTGTAGTTATCTTTCTGCTGCCTCTAGGTCTAGCATAACACTTACATGTGGTAGGAGCACATCAAATGTTAGTGCAGTTAATTGATACACAAATATGCATACATAGGTAATACTTGCCTGAAAAATGTTTATGCAAGCAGCTTTAAATAGTGCTATAAAAAGATTAAGCAACATTAATGGTAACAGGCCAATCACATAGTCCCCATTCTGCTAGTAAGAGATAAAATACAACAAAAAGAAGGCACTAATGAGTTAGGATGGTGCCTTACTAAGCGTGTAATTAATGTTATTAAGAAACATTGCAGTTGCATATTAAAATTCCGTTAACTAAGCAGCCCTTCAGTATCAGTATATTTGTCCCTTAGTTGCAAGTTTTTTTTTTCTTTTTCTTTTTTTTCTGATTGGCATCCTCATGCAATTTTTCTCTTAAAAATGAAATAATGGGATGTGATCAGCCTTCGTGGTTTCGCTGGAGTGCTGACATGACAGTTCTGGCAAGTTGACAGGGTAAGTGAGTGGAAATGGATGTCTTGTCTCACCGTTTACTTGAAGAGCCATTTTTAAGCTATAGTTTTTCCATTCTCACCCTCACACTTACATCTCCTTCTACCGCGATATCAGGATTCTAGTTTTCTCAATTTAGGATTGGGAGAGAAGTTTTTCTTTTTACCACTCATTGAACTATTCTCCTTCTGCTGGTGAAAAATGAGATTTTTAAAAAGAATAATATAAATATTGTTTTATTTAATAATTTATTAGATTTTAAGTTAGTATTTTTCTTGAGAACAGTTCCTTAAAGAAAACACAATTTTACAATTTCATTATTTTAATAAATTATATGTATATTTTGTATTAAATATAATTGTAAATTACATTTTTTGTATTATTATTATAGTATTTTAGTCCGGAAAGCAAGTAGAATAGCAAAGCTACTATTAATAAAGGACAGAGTAGTATGGAAAAAATATGATTTGTAATTTAGAATTTGTTTAAATTTTGACAGATTTTCTAAGGCTTTCTCAACTTATGCCTTCTGTAGAATTCAAAAGTTCTGTAAAATTTGCATATTGACAAACAGGTTTCCTATAGTTACATGATTTCCTATATTTACCTGTAATTTAACTGAAATCTATTTTGGTAATCTGAATATAATAAAATTTAAAATTATCTGTATACATATCCAACTTAATTACTTTATATGTTAACTATTACATTTATTGCAATGTAGAAATATTTAATACCATTAGAAGATTTAATTGGAATTTCTACAGTGAGTAAAGACCATTTACATGGAAATAAATGGTTTCACTAACATAATCCTTCCATTAAGAACCACACTGACTTGGACTGCCAAAGTGTCAGTAAAGCCAGGGGAGGGTAATGGTGCATCTGTGCAGTCTGGAAAACTCATATCTCTAACATAATTCATATATTTTTCCTTCTGTGAGTAACAACCTCCCGTGTCTCCTTTCTTACGTCAAATCAATCTCTCGCCTTCTCTTTTTCTCTCAATCTTTTCCCCAATTGTTGGAGACAAATTGAGTCAAGTTACTCTCATAATGGTGGGACACCCTGTATTACAACACTTATCATGTTCATCCTGTTGTATCATGCTTTATTGTTTTCTTGTGAGTTTCCTCTGGCAATGAGTTCCAGAAGACAGAGATATTGGTACCGTAGAAACTAGACACAAAATAAAACCAGTATATTTTTGCTTAAAATAGTTGAATAGTATTATGAGTTAAAGTGCCAACCAATGTCTGAATTCATATCTAGCACAAATTTATCACCATGATGTTTTCCAGGAATGTATCAATTGAAAAAAAGTTAAAGCCAAGTACAAAAGGGTTATGTGTGTATAGGTGTTTACTGTAACAGTGTTTTTATATGCTTCCTATGAGATCCAAAAATTCAAGATATTTTGAACCAAATGAGTTTATTCTTTTCAAAGGCATTCTGTACACTCTAGATAATAGCAGAATCATTTCTTTTTGACATTTAGAATGTTCCTTTATAAAGAGGAACATATTATATTTGACTATAAATTTTAAAAAGTGGTTTTAACCACTATCACAAAATACATGCACACTTTTGTGTGTGTGTGTGTCACACTTACCATCGAAACTCTGCACTTTTGACCTCCTCCTTGGAATTGCTTTCACAGTTACTGTACATGCCAATTTAGAAGGTCACATGCTTTATAGCCACACTGTGTAACACAGTTGACTAACTTCATGGCTTACTTTGGTCATCAGATTTTGAATAACCATGAGTTACTTTTAATGTAGATATTATATAAACCCTCAAAATTAGTCTCTCTATGATTAATAAATTTCATAAGAATGGTTCAAAAATGTAGAATGCTAGCTGCATTGTTGCAATGCATCTCTACTCTTATAAGAATTGAGTGCAATTTGTATATGCGAAGCCTCTCATTGGTAGAGGGTAGAATGAAAAGTCTAAATAGATGACGAATCTAAGGATTGTGATTCACTGTACTCATTCTTTTTTCTTAGACCACTTACTTTCCTTTCCCTATTTATGAAAGCTGTTAACCATTAGGTACTTTTATTTTTTCATTTAGACATTGAAAAAGCAATTATTGTTGAGAGAAAATGTATCAATATAGATTTTTATCATGGAATAAGAATTTTAAATAATAGCTGAAAGTAAGGTTCTGGCTGATAAAGAAAACATATCACTCATCTAGAGGAGTATTGCTATAGACTCAGTAAGAAAATGATTAATTGAAAAGGTAGCTAATTTAGCAATTCCATCATTTATGTTCCTTGAAAACAGTGACAAATGAATAAAGCGTGATTAAATTGGCGTTTTAAAAATGATCATTTTAAATTCTATATTCCTAAATTAAATTTTCCAATGTAAATGCATTGCTTCTTCTGAGATGAATTATGTGTTAATAATCTTCAAATCAAATATTTTATGACATTATGCATTTCCAATATTATTAATAGGAATTCTTTTGAAATCAAGTGAAGTGTTAAATAGTAAAAATTAAATAGAATTAAATAAGTTGAAGAAACAATTATTTATCAATTAGAAGCCAACCTATTGGGATTATATTCTTAGTAAACATCTCTTACTCTGGCTCTTTATTGCATTTTAATGAAGTGACTTCCTGTGATCTGTTTCTTTTTGGTGGAATAAGCCTATTAACCAATTTTTTGTAGGACTTTCTGGAATTGGTTGTTACACAATGACTTTATTTTTATATACTGTTTTTGTCACCCTTGGTTGGTGACTACACATTTATAGTCTCTGGGTCATTAATTTTCAATTTGGATTAGAGGAAATCCTCTACAGAGGGCTATATCAGAATCAGTTAGAAGATTTTTTTAAACAACATGTTTTCTTTGACATCCCTCCACCCGAATTTCTACAATAGTGAGTCACTGTCACTGGTATGACTGTGTCATATCCTTCCAGTGTAATGAGATGAAATAACTTGAGTATTTGCTTTAGATCAAGAGGTTTTTGTTTTGTTTTGTTTTGTTTTGTTTTGTTTTAACTTCCTAGTCCAAGCCATTCATTTAGTGTTCACTACTTAGAGCTTTTCCAGGCCAAAAGAAGATACCATTTCAACATCCCATACCAGTAAGAGCTCGTTGCTTGAATTGAGGAAATAAGATCTATAGACAGGGGGAAAAATAGAGAAATAGGCAAGTACCTTTCAATAAAAAGAACACAAGAAAAGTATGAGATTTTGAGTGTGCTCAGGTTAATTGTTGTAGAAGGATAATATCAAAACGGGTTAACAGCAAGACTTACAAGAAAATATATAGCTGAGCATTTGAAAGTATACTGGCCAGTAGACTAGAGCTAATTAGGGGAACTAGTGACTGCCAGGGTAATAAAATCTTGAGTCAGTTGATAGAAGCCAAAATGCTGCACTGAAGAGAATAATTTGCAAGCACTGCAACAATAAACAATAGAAAAGGGATTGCAGGCTTTGAATGAAAAATTACTTGAATGAAGTATACTTAAGAAAGTTTGTACTTATATTGTAGGTAGTATAGAAAGAGCAAAATCATAGGTTTATGCTATACTTTAATAATAAAAGCAACTATTCAGGAAAAATATAAAGGTATGATTTTAATAATATTATATCATATTTATAAATATCATACCATATAATTTTTTTACCATTCTTTTTGAAACTAGACACAACAAATTCTCAGTAAGAGCATTGTTTGAAGTGAACCAAATTAATATAGCTCAGTGCTAAGAAGTCCAATTATGGCATCAGATGAAACTGGAGTCAAACCTGTTTTCCAATCTATTGCTTTAATCTTTAAAAACCCTGTGTACCCTTTATAAAAATACTTAGTTTACTGGTCTTCACATCAGAATGGTAGTAGTTAAGACATAGAGCTATTTAAATATTAAATAAGATAATTCCTGTGGATGATTTGACACACTTCTGGATACTTAATAAGCACTCAATTAATGTTCATTACTGTTGTGTTAAGCAGTTTGTGGCTCAGCAAATCTTTCACACAGCAAATGATGCAAGAGTGTATTTTATAAATCTGCTTATAGAATATATTAAAATTGAAAATATTAAATAGCAAAAGAAGTTATTTTCTACTTGAGTTTTAAGATACAAAGTTCAAAATGTGTATTATTACAGAATAATAAGCTTATTCACTAAAGCACACAATTTTACCCAAAGAAAGAGAGCTTCTGAGTGTGCCTATAACCACTGTCATACATTAATGTATGCAGCTGCTGCGTGACTATCTCCATGTTCATGCCTGCCATGGAAAGTCATATTCTCCTGTAAAGAACAATTCTGAACATGATGTGATTAACCTTTAAGGTCCCCCATTTCCTCATCTCCAAGCCCACCTCATGCATGGCCTATGCTTTCTACCCATGTTCAGCCATCCGATTTCCATATCCCCCACTCACTCTCACCAGCAGGCATTAGCATAACAGAGCTATAGCATGACTTTGATTGAAGCCAGCTTAGGCTGAATGCAGTATCAAAGCATAATTTAGCAGAAATCAAATCTAATTTAATGTGCAGTGTATTTAAATTCTCAAAAACAGTTTCAAGAGAACAGTAGCAGACTTCTAATTTTAATTGACCTTTTATATTTGAGTTTACTTCTCTGTAAATTTTACAACATACTTTTCTTATAGAGCTATTGTTTTTAATGTGTAAGTGTTGATTGAACACTGAATTGTGCCACTCTGTCTTCTTCATCTCATTTCTTATTATAGCTGCAGCAATAAGACATAATCACTTAACAGATTAAGCAAGTAGGTTATTACATCATAGTTACAAAAGATTTGTCTAAAGTTTTTGGGTTTATAGAGGATAGGAATATGTATTTTATAGGCTTTCGTCTTAGAAATGTATGAGAATTGCCATTTCTATAACTAGCATGTTCTTCTGGAGTTTATAACTCAACATCTTTAATTTACATTGGGTTTAAATGTGTGTTTTAAATTGTCATCTTAGGACCTAATTATGTTTTTTTTAAATTTAATGAAATCTATCATAGAAAAATTCATTTTATGTGTAACACCCTTTTTGCTGTTGTGCTGTGTTGATAAAACGCCACTTCTCTGCCTACTCTCTCCCATTGGTGACATCAGCTAAGTATAGTCTTTTCAAACCATTTTCACTGCCACATGGAAGAAATACAGGAATTGTGAAGTGTTCTCAGAATTATTGATGCGATTTTTCATTTTAAAACCTCAAAAATAAATTCTTTCAGCTGATATCCCTTCATGACAGATTGCAATATAGATCTTGGGTAGAAAGAATCTCCAGAAGTAAAGGTGATGGATGCAGTTTGTGGTTCAACTTCAGGCGACAATAAGAAAGGATGGGCATTTTCAGAGATTTGAATATTTTTGAAATCTGTGTTGTTACATATTTTAATATCTCTTATTAATTTTAAAAGTGATATGGTAATTCCAGTTCCAGGGAGATTAGTGTGCCTTCAGTTCAGGTAACAAGAAACTATTTGGTACATTAGAAATACAGTGTATTTATAATTTGTAATAACAATACAATATAAATAAAACATCATATGAAAAGGTATTTTGTAGCATGACTAAAGCAAATAGTGATAGCATTTTGTCAGAGGACTTTAAAATTTTGGTATCAGGTAAAAACTTAAAAAATTATGATTTACTGCTCTTTTTAGATTATATCATTAATGGTAATCATTACATTATAATATTGCAAAATTCCTTTGTCCTTTAAGAGTTCTGAAGAAATGTTCTCTTTAGATGCTACTATGAATAGCAATTCTCAACTGAATTTTTCTTCCCACTCTGCTAAAGTTTTTCAGCCATTTCTCCTTTAGAAAGAACAAATCTCATTATATCTTTCTTGCATAAATACTTTTGAACAGATCCATACACTTTTCAGGCAAAATTTAAGCTACTTTTACATAAATTATTTGGTTTTACTCCTGTCGCTTCTTCATCTCTTGTTTTATTCTTAAAATTATTATACTCCCCTAACATATCCAGTTCCAAAGGCCTTATGTCTGTTTCTCTCTGTCTCATGTGATCTTACTCCTCTTCATCTACTCAATTCCTACTTGTGCATCAAAATGCAACTCAAGTATGGCCATCTCCTGCCATCTGTCCTCTTCTTTCTTCATCCCTAATTTAGTTTACTGCTCTTCAACGCTTTCTTCCTCAATGCTCTCTGCATTCTTTTTTATAATAGAAATCATACTCTACTGTATTTATTTATATTTGTTTATTTACTCCAAAGTCTCATAGGGCAGAGCAATTTTTTATTTGGCTTTCTATCCCCTATATCAAACAGAATGTCAATCAATACATTTTGAATGAATAAACAGATGAAACATTTTTTTTTTTTTTTACACAAAAGTGGATGAAATGATGTGGTATTTGTCAGTAATTATTTTGGGGGCATATTTTAGCAGCTGTGTTAAAATTGTGGGATCTGGGTTCCAAAAGCGCTTTGCAAAATCACTCATCTACCATGAAGTTTTTGAAAACTTGAAGAATCAAATTCAAGGAAGTTATGTGAGAAAATTTGAATTGTTTCTGGTCCGAAGTAGTTCAAATAAGTTGACTATGTGACTTTTATCAAAGACTGTTAACTAAGTTTGACTGAATTGACTTTTTTTTTTTCGATAATGAGATGAAAACTGTATTATTCCATAATTCTTGCTTAATTAGTGTCCATATTGGCACTAAATTTCTCTTTCATAGGGTTACTAAGAAGTAAAGTACTATATATTGAATTTTAACTTCTTAATAAATATAATTTTTCTCACATTTGGTTTCACATCTGTATTGAAAAATGGGCACTACTGTGCTTTCAGATTTGTTCCAAAAGTAATTTCGTAACATTGATTTAAACTATCATTTTTATTAAAAACATGGAACCAAAAAAAGAAAAAAATCAATGTATCTGCTGATTCAGTGGAATTGTGTAGAAATAACAAGATTGTAAAAAGCAAGTAATCTCCTGAAAATGCAAGGCAACGTAAACCACATTCTGTTCAAAAAGATCCGTAAATCTCAGTTTTCCATCTTGTTAAACTGAGTCTTCTGTTATCTATAGTTACAGAAGACAATTTTACTTAGTAGATTTATTCCTTCTGTCCCTGGGGTATGTGTTGAATGTGTTGAATTAGGAAGCAGTATAATGAAACACCAAGAAATAAGTCACTACAAATCTCAGTGAAGTTTTTTTTAAATGCTGCTGCTGTTTCTTGTAAGATTGAGTAATTGGCTGTATGTTTGAGGCTTCCCTACATTTATTTTATTCTTGGACCTGCACTCATGTGCTCCTGAAGGACTGAAAGAATTCTGCGTAAAGGCCTTTACTGAATGTTGCTTGTTGTTAAACTTCTTTTAGGATTGTTACCATGTATACCAAGTTATAAAAGTAAAAGTTGATTTTAAAGTTTTTCTTGGTCTTACATTTGCTAGCATGAGCAACAAGTTAAAGTGGAAAAAAGATGATTAGAAAAAGCCATGGAATAAACATGTTGTTTTTTCTTCAACAGGAGTGGTTTTAATATGAAGAAGATGTCCTTCTGAAAACCTCCAGCTTTGTTGTCTCCTGCCCTTCACTTTCTTCTTTCTCTTTACAATTAAACTTCAGTCTCAATCTGAACTTTCTTTGGATTTTTACCCCCACTTCATTATTTTCTTTTTTATTGGAGTTAACTTGTGTCTAGGACTTATCTTCATCTACTCGTTTTACTAGTCTTACAGATTCCCTACTTTATTGACAAATCCACCTCCCTCCCGAGCTATACTACATTCATTAGAGGGTTAAAGCTTCCAAAATTTTTGCTTTGCATCTATTTCTCCTCAGTTTAGAAAGAGGCAGAATAAAATCCCAAGTTTGGCTTCTCAGGACATAATTAGACAGTGTCCAAATCTACCTTTTATAGCCAGTGATGTTTATACAACTAGAACCCTCTATTCCTGCCAGATTACCTATTCTACACTAGATGTGTTTTTGCTTTCTGTACTTTGCTCAGTAAGCTCTTTGCTTGGAATATATTTATTTCTCCGCTTATCTAAATGCCACCCATCCCTCAAAGTTCCCATAATGTTCATTTCCTGTATGAAGGCCTTTCACAGCAAGCAGAACAAGAGGGATTCTTCTCTTCTGTGATCCTATCACATTTATTACATGTACTATAATTAAATACTCCTCTGCTATGCTCTGAGAGCACCTCTATCGAAGAATTTACCATAGTCTTAGATAACTGTTGTTTCAGTTTTGCTGTTGCTGTTGACATCATCACTATGCTTTGTATTTTCCATTACACTATGAGTTCTTTGATGGCTGCAGGATCAATGATTTTTATCTGCTTATATTTAGTGTCTTGTAAAGAAACAGTAATTTTCTGACTAATGTTTATCTGAATGAAATAAATAGAAAAAAACACTTTCATACATTTTTCCTATGTATATAATTCACATTTCTTCAACTCTTCAATGTCTTCAACATTTCAGCTCTTCATTTCTGGAATATAAACAGTTTGAGAATAGAGATCTTATTTTATGCCTTCTGGTATCCATGTGCCTAGTACAATGTCTTGCAAATATTACAAAAGCAATCAATGTTTGTCAATAGGTTGATTTCACAGAAAGAAGATATTTGAGTAATGGAGTGCTTCTTTTCTATATTTATTTATTCGAAACATAAAACTCAATTGGGAAACCATGTTTTTCCTTAAAAATGTTAGAATAGCATTAAAAAAATTATTTTTTCTATGCAACTGTATGGGCTGCAAGATTATAATGTACAGCATTGAAAATATTTCTGCTAAGTATTCTTCTTGCCTCACATGTAATGTAGGCTCTTTTTCTTTTCTGTTGTGTTTTGCGAAATGCTTAAAAATAAATTAAAAACTGTAGCTTCTGTCTGGTACTGAGCAATCCAACTAGTACCAGATTTTCCCTTTGAATATTTGTTCTTCGTCAATGGTTTATATTTACACACTTTCTTTCCTTTTAAATTATAGCTCCTCCACAGTTTGTGGTTAGGCCAAGAGATCAGATTGTTGCTCAAGGTCGAACTGTAACATTTCCCTGTGAAACTAAAGGAAATCCACAACCAGCTGTTTTTTGGCAAAAAGAAGGAAGCCAGGTGAGTGTTAACCTTTACTGCTTTTCTGAAATCCTCGAACTTCCTGTCTCTGGTACTCCTCAAAGTTTGCTTTACCTTTCTTGTTATCAATGTTAAATTCATTTTATTTCTAATATAACGTTCTTTATTTTCTAGTGCTAATTTTCTAAAATTATGTCTGATACAGAATAGAAACAATTCAGTGTATCTAAAATATCTTTAAAGGTCTAATCCAAACCTTTGTAGCTATTTAAAATCCCTTAACGGAAAGGTAATTTTGCTTTCTTGTACTGAGTTACATTGGAAAGATTAAATGAGTTAGACACAGAAAGCACTTAGAACATACTGGGTGTATGTAAAGCAGTCAAAACGTATTTCCATTATTAAATGGCCTAGAAACCAGTTTCAATTCCCTTTCATAGACAGAGAGTATATATATATATATATATATATATATATATATATATATATATATATATATATCCTTTATCATTATATTAAGCATGCTTCCATTTAAGAATAGGAAAAATATTTTCTTTCAGCATCTCTTCTGAATTTCTTCATAGTGGGATTGGACAGAAAATAACACATTTTATACCAGAAGGAAACGACACTTGCTAGGTCTTTCATGTGCCTTGATTTGTCCTCTCTTGGCAGCATAGCCTCTCAGACTCTCTGCTACAAGTCAATTGGAGAGACCACTTTTCTCATTTAGGATTTGGTCCAAACTTGGACAAACACTTAGCCTTTGGATTCTGAGGCTATGAGTGAAATTTCTAGCTTAAACCAGATCAGAAATTGTATTCTTTGAGAATTTGTTTGTGCATTTCTGAGACACCTGGAGATATTTTGTTCTAGATGTTCTAGAACCATCCCCAAGGTGGCATATAGTTCTCAGGAAGAGACCTACTGGTGCTTCTCCTCAGCACCTTCTGTTGTCATTCCAAGTTCTTAAATAATTTCTGGGGAATAATGGAAACCATGATAAAAAGTCTTAGAAAATCTAAAAAAATTAACATAAATTTGAGAAACATTTTACTTTATCAAGAGAACCTGTCGATCAGAGCTCCTGTATGATTATTTGGGTAGAGAGGCATCAGGAAGTTCCCCTCAGCCATCATTATCTTTAATTGTTGTGGGTTCCTACATGTTTCTGTACCACCCAAGCAGTTTTAACAACGCAATGTGAATGGGCAAATTGCCCTTCCTCAGTGCTCCTTGTTGGAGTCACTTCCCTGTGATTTGTAGGATATAATCATTGTGAAGAGAAGAAAAGGTGAAGTGCTGGCCATTGCCTTACCCCACATCGGAATTGTTCCAGGCCTTAATTCTTATCTTTGTTTTTTTCGTTGTTGTTTCGTTTTTTTGTTTTTATCAGTTAGTAACTATAAAACAGATTTTTACTCAAAGAGTTTCTTGATTCTTCACTTAAAAATTGCTTTTTTTTAATAATAAAAACAACACAAACATGACGAAGTTATAACACACTTGCACGTGCATATGTACACATACACACACACCCTGAAAAAGGAAGGAATTCTAAAGCCATCCCCATTTCACAATTGTATGATCTTTGTAGCACTATTTATCTTTACTGAAGTTCATTTTCTTAATCTAAAATATAAGGATAATACATTTTACTTCACGTAAGTTATGAAGATTTCCTCATTAAGTTAGTTTATATATAATAGTGCATTATACATTATAAGGGTCAACAAGATGTTATTTCTAACATGTAGTAAGAAATGGGGAAAATGCAGAATGCATCTGCCTCCCCCTGTGTCTTGGTTGAAGTGGCTTCTGTTCAGGTTAAAGCTTCCAGGTTCTGAGGTTTCCCATTGCTCTCCAGCACTGAAGAGAGACTCAGCACCACTCTGGTCACCTTTGTACCTAGATCTATACAGTTACTTCCTCAAGCCACAGATAGTAAATGTAATGTAATAAATATTTATTTATAAATGACATAAATAAAACAATGTAAGCAATTTGATTGTTGCGAATTTACAATTTGAAACCATGTATTGAGTCGAATTCCATTATAACGTGTCTTCCTCTTATATAGATATAGCTATATCATGTGTGAATCACATGCCCTAAAGTAACTCCAGGTTGATATAAGATACTGCATAAAATGTGTGTTGGTCTCATGGACCAATAAAAATGATGTTTAAATATGTTACATTGTGTTTCAATAGTTTTTAAAGAAGTAATGATCAAATAACTTTAAAGTATTTATTTTCCTGTTATTTGACAAAATGGAATACAATTCCAGAGATCTTAATCTCTAGAAAGATTTTTTCCAGTTAGGTAATTTGATTTGATTATAATCTTAGGTCTATTTTTTTTTTTTTCCTTCACCTATTTTCCTCACATCAAAAGTGGGGAAAGGAGACTGTGAATGAGAACAAAAGAGAAGTGCTTGAGTAAATTATAAATTTTCAAGTCATGAATTGGGATATTAGGAAAAACAAATTGGTCTCACTGTCTCCAGTATCCAGTTTTTACAGTGATCTATGACTACCAATCAGTAGAGAGAGTTAAGAGCCTAGATTTAATGGTCCATATTCCTCAATATGTGCTGATAATGCCAATTAGTACTAATAGGATACTCAGGCACTCGGAGACAAGATGAGCTCTGTCAAATTCCTGGGTTTTGCTTGTAATCCATTTTCTTTGCCTATGTCATACAAGCAGGGGATAAAGATGATGGGTTAACCTCAATCATATGCCATTTTCCATGTCAACGAATCATTTAGAAGGTGGACTGATATTACATTGTTGAGGAAGAGATCCCAGAGAGAATTAAGCCCATCTGATGTATTAGGGCTATTTAAATTAGTATTCTAATGGCTAATTGTAGAAAGTGCACACAGTGAGTTATTGTATCAGTGGCTTTAAAAATTAGACCCCTCTCTTTCAGATGGTTTATTTCAGTGATATATTTGGATTTCACAGGAGACTTAGCTTATTTTCAAATTATGTTTCATATGTTTTAAAATGTCTAGCCTTATATAGTAATACAGATTTTATAAATGAGCAATAGCATTTTGAAATTATATTCCTGACATGCTAGCAAACATCACTTCTTATAAAAAGGGCTTAACAACATGGTAATGTTTATGTAAAGTGAGCTTATAGTGTCACACTCGAATCTAATAAAGTGGACATCCATCATGTTGCAATAAAGAGAAGAGTTTCTAATTAAAGTAGGACATCATTTGCAGGATTGAAGTCATTTAGTGTAATTGAAAAGTGTTAATACCCTATTTTATCCTCTTTCATTGGTATTACTTCAAGGGTAAAAAACATTTTAAGGTGAAAATGTGTCTTATGCCTTTAATTGAATGTTATTACCTCCTGATTGTAACGTATTGAAACTGTTTAATTATAAACCTGGAAAATTAATTACTATATCAAGAAACAGATCCCAGAGGGTTATAATGTTCCTTTTGTAAATAAATACAACATAAAAATTGATACATCCTTATTTATAATCCAACTTGGAAATATATCTCAATATGATTTATTATACTCAAATGTTTTTCTTAATTGAACAACAGTAAAGCAACATAGGTCATCCAAGTTAATAATATCCCTCTCACATAAGAACTTGAAAAAAATTGTGATTAGGTTGCTTGGATTTAAAATGAGGTATATAGTAAACTGAGGTAACTTTTTAAAATAAAATATTATTATGAAATTTTTTAAGATTACATACACACTTTAGAAACATTCTTCATCTCCTCTTCATTTTTAATGCTTTGCTTAATCTTGTTTAGATTGCAGCATTTGTTCATAGTTCCTTTCCAAGCTGTTACAACCTGCAGAAACCTTATAGTAGAAGTCGATTCAGCTATCTCTGTGTCAGTCTCATCACATACTTTCAAACACCCTTAGGGAAATTCAATTAATTACATCAATTATTCAAAACGATCAGCAGAAAATATATTGCGCATTCTTTAGTAATGGGAGGTTTATAAAACACATACATAGTTAATGTTACATTCAGATTCTCACAATGTCTTATGAATTGGGTCAGAAAAACATTATTATGCCCATTTTACAGAGGAGAAACCATGTTTCATAGATATTAAGTAACTAGCAGAAAGTCAGGGAAAGAGTAAATGGTTAAAATTCTTATTTTTTAGATGATCATTCCTTTAACTAGAGCATACTGAATTCTTAGAGAGTATTATTTTCCCATGATTTGGAAAAAGTTTCCCAATGAATCTCACCATGTGGCATTTACTTATTTCAACTCCATATTTTTTTTTAAATCTATGTTTTTCTTCTTCTAAACATATTCCAATAATTGCAATAACTGTTGTTAATGTGATTTTTCTTCCAAGCGGGAAAATATTGATGAGATTGTGTTTGCTTCCACAGAACCTGCTTTTCCCAAACCAACCCCAGCAGCCCAACAGTAGGTGTTCTGTGTCACCAACTGGAGACCTCACGATTACCAACATTCAGCGTTCTGACGCGGGTTACTATATTTGCCAGGCCCTAACTGTGGCAGGAAGCATTTTAGCAAAAGCTCAACTGGAAGTTACTGACGGTGCGATATTATTAGATTCATATTTTGAAAGTAATAATTTTTATTTCAAGTTCTACATTAACCATGTGAAATTTTCTGAATTATTAAGTAATTTCTAAATTACTTAAATAGTGCTTCTTAGTTTAAATCTAAGTAAAATAACATTTTAATAGTTTCTAATTCTTTTTGATTTAATACTATTTATTTTTTCCAAAAAAGAATGTGCAAGGTGATCTATTTATTCTTAAAAATAAAACGATGCATTATTTAAAAGAAATGACATTACACTCAGTGTATAGACATGCTTTTTGTACATTTTGTTTAGTCTTATAAAGACATGATTGCTTCTAATGGATATTAATAATTTTATTTTACTAGCAGAGAGATAACATCTCTTCCATGTTATCAGTGGAAACAGATGAGTTTTCAGTTAGCTAATCACATTATGACATTCTATGGCTTTTTAATTATACATTCACTAAGTTAAATTAATTAAACACCTTCCAAATTATTAAAGGAGGTAAAATTATTGTTTTTTATTTGCACATATATACTATGAATCTTAATCGAGGCACTTACATTCATGGTGAAAGTTAGAAAAAGATGTAGTGCTCTTCATAATCTGATTTTTTTCCCCCAAGTGTTTGTCACAATTGACAGATAAGGAGTTTCAGATATTTTTTGTGAACTTCTGAGCATGAATTTAAGCCCTATTGTTTGATGTCTTAAATTAACAAATTTTCTCTTGTTCTCCTATATTTTTGAGATTTATGGGGTTTTTGGTTTGTTTGTTTGTTTGTTTATTCATTTGTTTGTTTTTTTTTCCCTGACACTGTGATTCTGAGATGCAAGAGCTCTGATCTATGATCTCTCTGATTCTCTTCTTTCTCTGCTTGTAGAATTTGGTTCACTTTCATAGAGTTCATATTTACATGTAGATTAACAAGTCATTTAAAATTAATAGAAAGGTAATATTTTTAAATGTCTGTTCATGATATTGCCTGATTCAGCACCATGCCAGTAATGGGAATAGATAGAATAAAGAAACACTGGCCGTGAGACACTGAGTCGTTAATGGCCACACTTCTGATGCTGCGGAGATTTACTGCTATGGAACAGAAAGAAGTCAGGTTCAAGGGTAACAGTGCTGAGAAGTTCTTTCTTTAGAGGAACAAGATCTTTGATACTTTGTACCTCCATATTTCCTTAAAAGAAATAAAATGTTATTAATTTTTTAAAGTTCTTACGTTTTCTACTATTAGCAAAAATCTCCAAGTACCTATACTTGGAAAATAAAATATTATGACCAAAGCCTAAGTTTTATTCTATACTGTTATGCAACATTCTAAACATAACATTTAAGATCTCTGCTACAATCTAGCTGGTTATAATATTTTACAAAAGACAGACTCTAAAATATTTTTAAATGAAGAAATTTTTAAAGAAAAGGCAAACCATATTTGTAAAAAAAAAATGTATATATATAAATTAGAAGTGCTGACTTATAATATGACTGATGTGGTTTATGAAACAAGTGGATTTCAAAATTATGTCTAGTTCAACAAACAGGAACATTTTGTCTTGAGAATTTATGTTAGTTGATGACAATCTCACAAAACAATAGCTATTCTAGCTGTGTTTCTGAGGTCAAAATTAAAAGAACAATTAAACTATTTTAAATCTGATGACTGAGATGGCTCTGAACATTTTGTTACAATTGCCTTAAACATGAATTACTACACTGATTTTTACTTAAATAAGCAACCACAAAATCAAGATCCTTTTGCAAAAATGTTGAATGAAGGTTACAGATTTATTGATTTTGACAATAATGAAATCCAACTTCAAGACCTAAACACGTACATATTATTATTATAAATAACTCTGTCTCCAAATATTAACTTGCCATGTTGACTGATGACTTCAGCTTCTATTCAATGTTTTAAATTTTTCAGATTGGTTAACAATTTAAAAATATGGGAGTCATTATTTTCATTTTAACATTTTTTTTGTATGACTCAGAGCAATTTAGAGCCAATTGAAATTCTAATGGCAGAATGAAAACATATGCTATGTTCTGAGAAACAAGCAAAACAGCTGTAGCAGTTTCTGTTGTTACATTTTCGCACTTAGACTACGTTCTCAAAAATCCTTTTAAATCAAGTGTTCATATAAGATAGATTGTTAATGGTGATGAAAGGTGCTGTTTAGTGATAATTTTACTGATTATACATTGAGCTAAGATGCTTCAGTGCACTTAAGTTTCAAAATATCCCTTTAAAAGACCTTCTCATTAATTCATCGGTACTGTTCTTAATTTGTTCTTTTCTTTTGCTCTTTTTTGCCTAAAAAAAATTAGAAAATTGGAAGATTAAAATGAGAATTTTATGAGTACAACCAATAGAATCTAAAAGGGCCGGAAAGATGTATCTTATATGATAATAAATGTTACATCATGATCTTATATGAATGGTTTATTGAGGATTTATAATACATAGTTTGAGAAAATTTTGGAGTTGTTCACAGATTACCACAAACCCTAACCTTTTAACCATTGACCTTAGTGTTATAGACATCTGTGGTCATCTTCCATTCATAACATTCTTGAAACTGAAAATTCCTTCTGGCTAGGAGATTTTCAATTACTCTGTTGATCAAATTCGTTTAAAATACAATGAGCTATTCATTTAGGCAGTAAAAAGGAAAGAAAAAAAAACTAATTAGATGTGTTTGGGGCTATATCTAATGAATATGAAATATTCAGGAATATAAAAATAAAAGCCAGTTATAAAAAGTTATCTAAATAAATAAATAAATATATATATATATATATTTTAATTTAAAAGAAATTTATATAAAATTTAACAAATAGTTTTTACTTTGGTGCTGCAGATCCATTTTTTTCATGAAATTTAAAATTTATAATGTTTTGTGAATTGACCTTCTCTTTTTGACCCGCTAAGGAAATAAATTTTATGAAACTTTCGATTTGAATATGTTTCCACAATAATTGCCAGATGTGTCACAATTGGTATAACACTGTACTTTCACATTCTCTGAAGATTATTTTATTTACTTCTAAAATGAAGAATTTGATCAATGAAAACCAATGAAATGGTAGTTCTAATTTTTGTTTGAAAAGAATACATGAATAATAAATTATTGATTTTTTTAGGTTTTGATAAGGTTTTCTGCATTGTCCAGACATACATGCACGCACACATGCACACACGCATTTTAATACATATTTTGATGCAGTAGGTTTAGGTTGATTGGAAGTTCACTGTGACAGGTAGAGGATCAATAAAATAATTTCCAATTTAAGTTAAAATTGGTTGACTTTCTCTTGGTAGACTCTAAAAGGACTTAAATTGTGTGTGTGTGTGTGTTTCCAAACCTGTGAATGTTAGTAATAAAGAAGGTGCATATAGGTTGAGAAATAATTACATAAACTGGCATTAATAGAGTCTGTAGACAAAAGAGATTAGAACTGCTAAAAAAAAAACTGACTTTTTAAATTACTAACATTGTAAAACAAAATGACCTTTTTTGAGAAAAAACTATTTCTCTTCATAATTGCTTAGCAAAAAATAGAGGGGTGTGTGTGTGTGTGTGTGCACATGTGTGTGTTGTTTGGTTTGGTTTGGTTTGGTTTGATTTGGTTTGGTTTGGTTCGATTCGATAGAATGGCTGATTTATGGCTGGGGCAGGAGTTGTATAAGATAAGCCTAGAGCATATTGTAGTATGAGAAAGTAAGAAAGTATTCAAAAACAAAACAAACAAAAACCCACACATTATTGGGAGTAGGGGAATGGATATCAAAGGAGCACAGGGACCAACTGAAAGAACACTCAATGACCAATGTAGAAATTTGAGAACAAATAAAGTAATATTAGATCATAACTTAAATTATAAAATGAATATCCATGAGTCCATCTTGATAGGAGAAAAAATGACTGAATAAGTTAATAAATGGGGAAGAGACCAATCTTCTGTGTACAAGAACTTCAAATACTTTTTAAATAATTACTCTGTCCTCAAAGAAGTGGGGCATAAATCCCCACTTTTTAAGTATAGACTGCACAATCATTCCTCCCAAAAGAGTAAAATATGAAAATATGAAAAAGGGGGGTAAATATACAGTGGGGAAACCTAACAAACACTCCTCAGTCCAATGATCAAAGTTAACATCAGCAATGATATTTTCTTTAATTTTTATTTCCCCTCCCCCTTCACCTATTTCTTCCATACCCCTATCTCTTGCTGCTGGCAACCATCAGTCTATTCTCTGTATCTATGATCTTGTTTTTATTTTTTTGATTTGGATACAAAATTTTTAAATATAAAGTTTGATTTTTTTTTAATTTTTAAAATTAATTTCTATTATATATAAATATGTATTTTAATTTATATATATATATATATATATATATATATATGTATATATATATATATATATACACGCACACACACAGATTTGACTCTTGAGTATGTGGAAGGAAGTTAGGAGCACTAACCCCCTTTGCAGTCAAAAATCCACATATAACTTTGGACTCCCCAAAATCTTAACTAGCAATACCCTACTATTAGCCTTACCACTAACATAAACAGTCAATCAACACATATTTTGTATGTTATATGTATTATATACTGTTTTCTTACAGTAAAGTAAGCTAGAGAAAAGAAAATGTATATCTACATATATATATAAACTGCTGAAAGCCCAATGTTTGTCATAGTGCAAAGTCTAATTAAATTGCTTATCTTTGCTTAATTCTAAGAACTAATTAAATTATATCATCTAAATTATACTACTAGAATCTAAAGACTCAATGCCACAATTTAAAAAATAAATGATAATCAAATATGTTAATACCAACAGAAATATTATAGTCTATATACATATAACATGTGACTAGTACTATAATGGGTGAAACTACATATTATACATATATTTATAATAAAATCAAAAGTGAAAATTAATTCTACCCATGTGATACTCTATAAGCTTTCTTAAATATGTATATGAAAGATAAAATGGACATTTTATGAATGACTACTATAAGCTCTCCATATTTTCATTTTAATATGATTAAACCCTTTGATGATACTAAGGCTTTCTAATGTTAGAATTTATCCCATCATCATCTTAATTATAGGTAATTCAGAGTAAGTTATAAACAATAGTATGGCCTCAGTATAGTATATATAGATGTATGTATAGTATGTATAGATGATAGCTATATGATGGATATGCAGTATAAGTTATTAGTAATGTGTATGACTTTGGGGCTTTAACCTTACTTTCAATATAGTTATTGAAATATCTTGAAATATTGAAATGTCAAGAAAATTCAGTAGTTAAAATATCCTGAAAATATCTTTATCTTTTAGTTTTGACAGATAGACCTCCACCCATAATTCTACAAGGCCCAGCCAATCAAACGCTAGCAGTAGATGGTACAGCATTACTGAAATGTAAAGCTACTGGTGAACCTCTTCCTGTAATTAGCTGGTTAAAGGAGGGATTTACTTTTCTGGGTAGAGATCCAAGAACAACTATACAAGAGCAAGGAACACTGCAGATTAGAAACTTACGGGTAAGTAATGTTCGACTTATATTTTGATTTTCCTGTTGACATAAGTACTGCCCTAGAGAAAACTGAGTTGTTGCGAACTTGAAATCTTATATCCTAGCACGATTGCTATACATATTATTATAGCCATGTTATTTCTTATTGTATAAAAGATGAATTCAAATTAGAGGGAAGATCATTGTCTTTATGCCATTAGGTTACTCATAAATTTTTAACAAACAGAATCTTTTTACTTCTTCATTTCAACCCATATGTACACAATCAATGAAACTAAAAATATTAAACACATAAAGTTAATGATACTAGTAAAATACTTATGATAATTTAAAAGTGATAAATGCTTCTGACTTACTCTCATGAACAAAGGGAATTTGAAAAAAAATGTGGATAAATTGGCCTGACCAAACAGTTGTGTGGAAAAATGAAAGAGATAAGACTAAGTGCACAGGAGTCAGGTTAGCTGATGGGAAATCTTACATTTTAGATTAAGTTGCAGTGGAATTTAAATGTAAACCTGTGGACAAAAACAAGCCTTTCTGGTCTTTTAACAGGCTGATGTTGGAAAATGATCATTCCTGCCAACTTAAATCAGTTAGATCTACCTCAGGAGCAACTCAAAATATATGTGTACTTCTGAGTATTGTATTAGCTTTCTACTACTTTGTAATAATAGCAAAGTCTTAGAAGCTTAAAGTAAAACACAGTTATTATCTCTTAATGTCTTTGGGCATAACTTAGGTGGTCTTCTGCTTCAGGGTCCCACAAGGCTACAATCAGGTATCAGGCTTGTGGTCTCATCTGAAGATTGACTGGGGATAGCTTTGATTCCAAGCAACATGATTATAACAGCATTTAGTTCCTTATAACTGATCTCAGATTCTTGCTTGCTATTGGCTGAAGGCTGCATTTAATTCCTTGCCATTTGGATATTTCTGATATGACTGTCTGCTTCCTCAGAGTCAATAAGAAGAAAGAGTCTCCTAGCAAGAAAGGCATTGCATTTCAATGCAACATAAGTCATAAATGTGACATTCTGTCCCCCTTGCCCTGTTCTATTGTCAGAAGTAAGTCAACAGGACCCCCACACACTCAAGGGGAGGGCGTATACAAGGTGTGAATACCAAGATGTGTCATAGGGGACACCTGCCCTCCACAAATATATTTAATCCAGTCAATCAAATATAGAAAGCCTCCCCTCCATGCAGAAAACACTATGTCAAAGCTTGAAAATATGTCATAGTAGTTATGAATTTGAGAATGAGAGTCAGAACTAAGATGGTTGATGTAATAATGCATGTAGAAAAATTGATTGAAAAAGATTCAGTGGAAGAACAATTAGTAGAATTTGGTATGTAGGGAGAAATCGGGAACCAAGAAGGAGAAAAGATATAAACAATAAAAAAATCTAAAAACCAATGTTGAATTTTTCCTTTCAGAAGCCAGGGTAGGGAGATAAAGTATTTTATCACATATATTTTCAAATGATCACAATTTGGAGTATTCTTCTCTCATAATGCAAATGTATTTGCAGTCACACACTTATCTGGTGTTTACCAGTGTGTCATACAGATACATGTACGAAAAAGAAGAATGACTCTGTCTTTGCCTTGTGTGCATATATATTCACAAACACAAATAAACACAAATCTTTAATCTTTTAATATACTTTATATATAACTTTTTAATTTAAATTTGAGACAGTCATTATTGCTCTAAGTAGAAAAAAATGCTATTAAATTCAGTTAAAAGAAAAATAAATACAGATTTTTACCCTGTCTTTTTATTGACTGTAAATTAATTGTTAACCTTCTTTGAAAAAAATGGGAGTTATTGAAAAATTAATGCCAACTCTCCTTGAGTAACCTCTTTAACCTCTCTCTCTGAGCTAAAGGCAGACTTGGGCCATGGAGGTTAATGCATTTTTACTGTACTGTTGAATTAGAAGGTGTGCATGAATAGTCAAAATACTCAGTGGTGTTTGAAAGAAGCAATTAAAGGTGAATTCTTGATGATGTCAAACAAACTTTGAATCCTCTGACAAGCTTCTGAATAGCCTCTCTAAATGCAAGCTCCTGGGGGCTTGTCTGTAGCCAACTACACAAGGAGAACAGTAAGTAATGGAGGGTGGTGGGTTACAGTACATGAATCTCTTTTTAAAGCACGTGGGTAAGGATAAAAAGAGAAAGATGGAAAATATATGAAGCACTTGTGATCAGGAAAAAAACATTATTTAAAGTTAAAGGAATAAAAATGAATGTGGTGATGATGATGGTGATACAGGAGTGACTTTTAGCAATGATATTTAGGTTTTTGCTAGCACTTTTGCAAAACTCTAAAATGAAACATTGTTCTTTTTCTGTAAAATGACTGTCTTTAGAGGGAGCTAAAAATGTGTTTTAGACTACTCTACTCTTATCAAAAGACTTTCTATAGCTTATATTTCTTTGTGTCTCACTATTTCTTTTTCAGTACTTAATGCAAGGGGGAAAAATAGCATGTTGAACATTGTATTCTCATAGTCCAGCTAATTGAATGTGTAACTGAATGTGTATCTGCTGAGAAGAGAATCTTCCAATACTCATTAAAACATACCTACTACAGCTAATGTCAGACTTGTATCTCCACACAATGACAAGGAGATGCAGTTAAGAGGCATTACCTATATACTCTTCTTTTAGCATTTGCACATAATAACAAGTGCTACATTTTAGTCGAACAGCCATAATAAAATGCAAATTCTTTACTCTTTCACAGAGCATATTCAAATGAACATCCCATTAAAATCCAACCTTGTCTCATTATATTTAGTTTGTGAGTGATGCTTCTTAAATGCAAAGATTTCTAATGACTATAATGCATGCACAGACACATTTGAAAGAATGGCTCTTTTTACAATGGTTATCCCCCATCATACCTCCGTATAATGGAAGACAATTGTATGGAGATGGTATGGCAAAGAATGACATTCCAGAGCAATTTGAAACTTAAGTTAAGATACATAATGACATTTAGAATCAATTAAAATGGTGGAATGGCAATAACATCCATGCACTAATGATTTACCTGAGAATCAGTTGTGAAAGGTTGAGTCATCGATACACTTACATTTTGAACTCAGCAGATATTATGTTCCATGAACCTCCATATTTCATTGACAATTAGACTCATGTTCATCACAGAATTTTAATTATGCATCTTCTGACTTCCCTTATTCTGCTCGGGCATTGGTTTCCTTCTCAGTCTCACTTTTCCTTTAGCCCTAAACTGATGAAAATGAATGTTTGCAATGTAAGCCCACTGGGCTCAACCACAGAGAAGGTTTTGGAGCCACATCTTTTATTTATTTGGGGGCTTTTGTCAATATATAACAGAATCTTCTACTTTTTACATTTGTAAGAGAACTCTTGATTTTATTATTAATTATTCTTAAAAGACTTTTGCCACTCCAATGGATAAAAAAATTTTAAGTGATCAATAAATTGGCAATTTTTAAATATGCTTATAAAGAGTTATGTATTAGATTATTTTCTGGTCCGTTTTAGCTCTAAATTGCAATGATTCTATCCATAGGCAAGGTTTGTTTTTTAATAACACAACTTTATTTCACTCACTATTACACAACTACAACTTAAATATAACTGAGTACTGATCTATTTAAAGAGAGAGATTTTGTTTTTAGTTTTTTGTTTTCACTTTTCTCCATGCCTTAAAAATGAAGAAGCAGTGGGGTATGGACCCCTTCTCAGTGTTTATTTACTCCTGGGTACATTTTATTAATTGAAATATAGCTTATTGGAGACAGAGAAAGCAGCTTTGTATTATTAATCTCTGAATGTTTATACGTTTCTGAAAAATTATGTCCTAAGTTGTTCATATTGAATTTTGACAAAGTCAAGTCTCAACAAAAACCAAAATTAAAAGATAAGTGTAGATGCAAAAGAGATAGACAAATAAAGTTTACCAGACAAATAACAATTATAGAAACATAATAAATATTTGAATGACTCTTATGAATAAAATAACTATAAGTTTACTTTAATATTTTATGTGTACATATGATTGACTCGCATGTATACCTGGATGGCCAAATGTATATCATTTTGAAAAATAACTCAAATATTGCCTTTTTGAGATAGAGTAATAATTCTACAAATTAATTAACATAATTTAATTTTCTCCCTTTCTTGCACACTAGATTTCTGATACTGGCACTTATACGTGTGTGGCTACAAGTTCAAGTGGAGAGACTTCCTGGAGTGCTGTGCTGGATGTGACAGGTGAATTCTTTGTGAATTATCTTAAAACAAAAAATCTTGAATCCAATTTTAGGGATTAGTTCATTATCTAATAAGTTAAGAAGAGATCAAGATCTTCAATTCATTAAGTGTAAAAACTAAGTGTTATGCCACTTTTTAATTTCTGCGCCCCTTGGCATATAGAATTGCATGTATGCAATTTGATATATTTGTCCTTGACAGATCTTCTTATTTTATTTTCTCCGTCTAAAGAGAAAGCAATTCTACTGATCATGTGTGAAAGTAAACATTTAGTAGCATGTAAGAAAAGTAAATATTCACTTATATACTTTTGATTCACGAAGATGAATTGCTCAGTCTAGGTCAACTTCTTTGGTAGACTATGTTTCTTCTTTTAAACATTATTATCTGCTTATACAATCAGGAATGAAGCTTTTTGTTTGTCCTCTATAGAATCTGGAGCAACAATCAGTAAAAATTATGATTTAAGTGACCTGCCAGGGCCACCATCCAAACCTCAGGTCACTGATGTTACTAAGAACAGTGTCACCTTGTCCTGGCAACCAGGTACCCCTGGAACCCTCCCAGCAAGTGCATATGTCATTGAGGCGTTCAGGTATGAGACAGTTCTTTTTTCTCCATTGAGGTTTTGCTTTAGCTCCTATATCATAAAATCTCACACGAGCTGTTTTAATTTAAGAAAGTGTTCACTTAGTGCATTTTGAGAATTTACCTTTAAATCTGACTTTATTCAGAAATAGACTTTAGTATTTTTTATTTATATCTTAATTATAAGATTAAATATGCATTATCCATGTCTAAGTACAGCGATTTAGTTCATGACATAATTACTTAGCTCCTTTCTTTTCTCTGACCATTATAAAGATTTAAAATGAGAATTTTGGCTTTAGAACTAGGCAGAAATAATTTTAGTTAGGCACAGAGACTTTACATTATGAAATGTTTACTAAAACACAGAAACCTGGAACTTTACTTCCTAATAATTAGAGCAGAATTTAAAATAATTCCAATGTTTGTGTGCTATATTTTTGAATAGATCAATTGGGTTTGCCTAAAAGAAAATTTAAAACTACAATTAAGAAGTTGATTTCATACACCTCTGGTTGCTGAAAGAACTCGATATTCCAGTTGTTATTTGAAATAATAGTCATCAATTTAAGGATATAGACTATAAATTAGCAAATATCATTAGAAAATTGTTTTATGAGAATTTGATAAAATATAGACACTGTCCTTTTCAAGCATTAGGACAAATGCTTAAAAATGCTTTCATTTTAGGCTTGCTCAATCTGTTTAAGACAGAAATTAATACATGGTTTTTAAATTTCAAAATACTATTTTTCTATAATTTTTGTGCATTGATGCATCAGGACTTCTGAAAAATAAATGGAAGGCCCTGAAAATTACATTTTTTTTCTTCATTCTGAACAAAAGCAGCATTTGACCTTAAACAAAGTGCTCTAAATGGGCATCCCATCTGTAACTGGCTGTACGGGGTCCACACATACAGATTCAGAGATATTTTGCCATTTCAAGATGAGGAATCACAATACTGTGTAATGTACAATTTTGTTAAAAATGTGACCAAGGGAAAATATTTATTACATGCTTCCTTTCTTCTTTTACAGATGTGTAGTTTTAGAAGGCTCTATTATAATATTGCATGTGGAATTGATGCAAAAGAAAGCACACCTTGTAACAGGAAAATGTATTGGCATAATTTACTCTGTAGTCCATTTATTCTTTCTACAGGTTAATTCTTTTCAAGGTATATATATATATACATTTACGAGGACCATATTTATTGTATAAACTTGATGTTGTGATCTTGGCCTCTGTTCCTTTTACAGGTATTCATTTAGTGGGCTGCTGTGCATTAGCAAAGGGCTGTCACATCTCCTGGGCTGAGTTTAATTTTGTTGTGCATGGCACTTTTGTTAGGTGGGCTCGGCTTTGTTGTTGAATAAACTGAAATCATCCGAATGTTTCATTTATTGGGCTGAACACTTCAAGTGTTGTGTGTGTGTGTGTGTGTGTGTTTAATTTTCAGCCATTAACCTTTGTCATTGATACCCAACTCCATTTTCAGTACCTTTATGACTGTTTTTTAAATGAAATTTCTGTTCATGTTTCAGCCAATCAGTGAGCAATAGCTGGCAGACAGTGGCAAACCATGTGAAGACCACCCTCTATACAGTAAGAGGACTGCGGCCCAATACAATTTATTTGTTCATGGTCAGAGCAATCAACCCCCAAGGTCTCAGTGACCCAAGCCCAATGTCAGATCCTGTGCGCACACAAGGTAATTTCAATAGCTGTAAACATGACTGGTTCTAGAAGAAGGCACTAAGTAGACCTTTAAGAACAAAGGGAGTGCATGAAGAAAGATAAATGTGTCTGCATCACTTGTTATAATGATTCACTAGATCTGTTGATTCACTAGGCCAGTTGAAAAAGAAATGTGCTGTTCACCTTGGTGAGTGTGTCCTCTTTCTGGAGGTGTCAGGGTTTATTTAGTAAAAAAAAACAAATAATTGGGTATATTTACATACTAAGAGTGAATCAACTAAGTTGAGGCTTTACTATATTTCAAAGGGAGGGAAATATTTCTTCTTTGAAATTAATTATACAGTTTCAAAAAGTGCTCTGTAATGGACAAGATGTTCAGATAGGGATATCAAAATTATTCTCTATTGTTCAGGAATTCTACTTTAATAGTGCAGTGGGTCTCAAGGTGTGGCTTCCACAGAAGCAGCATCCCATCTCCTGGAATCACGTTGGGAATACAGGTTCTCAGGCCCCATCTCAGCTGCTCTGGGAGTGGAGCCCAGCAGTCTCTGTTAAGGTGCCCTGCGGGTGATGCCGATGCACAAGTTTGACAAGGATTGCTACAGTGCATTGTATAAGCCAGATATTTAAAGGAACAATTTGTTTCAGAAAGCAGTTAATCAGGTTTTCTTCCTGAGGTATTCGATTTTTTTGACTACTTAAAAAAAATCCACCCAGAGCATGACAATAGAAGAAAACAGAAGGTTTCTCATCTCATCTTTAGCAGCCTGTCTCTTCAAATTGAGGACTCATTGGAGTCTAGGGGTTAGTATAGCATGTGGCATAATAATTTCTCTTTCTACTAGTAGATAAAGAGAATTAATAAAATAGAAACGGTGGCTTTATTATTTGTTACAATCTATTTCCCATAGGGTTCTTGAGAAAAGGGTTGATTATTTCTTATGTGTAAAAGACTTTGAACAAGATATAATTCAAAGTAGTATTTTTATGCTATGAAAAGCACCATACAGCCATAAAATATTATTATAATTACAATGTAGTTCAGTGATAGTAACTGGCAAGCTATTATAACAGAAAAGGGTGCCTTAAAGGAATCAAGTGGAATAAAGTTACCACGTGATTCTGTAACGTTGCTGACATGATGACAATCAAGGGAGGAGAGAATGCCAATTTGCTATTGTTCTCTAAGCAGTAATGTGATTAATTTTCCATAATGAAAAAGGACCTGTAGGTAAAGAACCTGTCTCAAGAGAAAGAAAAAGTACAACAAGGAATTTTAAGATCTAAAATTGGTTATATTTTACCTTGCTTGGATTCAGTTGCTCTTAGTGGGCCTGAATTTAATGAGTAATTTAAATTACTGAACTTGAAGAGGAAGAGACGTATGGTTTTAAGTCAGAAAATAATAGTACCTGGATCATTTTTACCTGCGTGGATAGAAATAGTCAGTTTTTGTGTGTAGCTGAAATGGAAGGTGGGGAGATAAGAGAATGAGGGAGACTTTTTGGTCTGATTAAATCTGGCAGACCTTGATCATTCAATAACTGCCAGTCACTAAATCTTGACTCATAAAATAACTTCTCGGTGAAAAGATCAAAAAGATTAATGAAAAGTTGTTTGTGATCTGGCTTGTTCCAGCTGAGAGACTGTAGAGAGCAAAAGATTTATGTTCTCTTAACAGATATTTAATAGGAAAACTCATGTTTTGAGTTTGAATGTCAGGATCATTTTTGATAAAACACTTTCAAGAGCTTTGAATTCAGCAAACCTCTTATTTTCAAAGAACACTTTGCTATGTGAGCTCTTGTTTTTGAAAGATATTAAAAACCATATAATTTAGAATTCTTTTATTTTAGTAAGGCAGCAAACACTTGCACCATCAATACCACAGTAGACCATAGATATATTTGCAAAGGTTAAAATTGTTAACATAATATTCATAATATTTTTCTCAATAAAACTTGCTCTGCTCTTTATGTTAAGGATGGAAAAAAGTAGAACTGTAAAAAAAAAAAAATTACCAAAGGATAGTTCCCAATTATTTATGTCCCAATTTAAGTTAGCGCACCCAATTTAAGTTAAGGCTGAAACACGCACTTAAAAGATTTTTGCAAGAGTGTTGCATCGCGGCCTGAAAAAATAGGAGAAAACAAGATTAAGAAAATAAATTATTTTAAATGGGACTTTCTTCTTTAAGGTAGTCAGAGAAAAAAATTCAACTTAACATTACAGTGCACCAGTTAAAAAGATTGATTTGAGAATATGTGAAATTCAGTATTTGATATCATTTTGATGGACTTGGATGTCTACATAGAATATAAACCTTTGTTTGAGACAATAGAATAGCATTTAAGTGAATAGTGAATAAAGGGGCAAAACAATATATGTCTGGGCATATATCATTTTAAACATCGCAAATCTTTCTCCTTTTCCTCTTCCTTCAATCTCTTCCAAAAAGCAGCTGCAAGGTATTGGCTTATTGAACATTTGATCAGTATTCAGTTTTTTAGTCAAAGGTATTTTTGTGAATTTAGAGGGCTTCTTCCCCTTCCTTCTCTCACTCTGTTTACCTTTAGCGACATAATTCACTTTCCAAGTCCCTCTGATTTCTTTCCTTCCACACCCCAGACTGAATGGACACCCCCAGACTGAATGGATTCAGTCTGGTCAAGGAGTAAGAACACACGATTTACTAATTGGGACAAAGGATTAAACAAATTCCTAAACAGCCATTTTCAGATATGACCTCAGTAACTACTAGAGAACTTTTTTAACATCTACATAAAACATGTTTCCAGAGAAGTCTTACAGCACATATCTTATTCTTTAATAAGATAATACTAGGCCTTCCACAACAATATATTCAAATGGAATAAGGGATTGCATACACTCTTTTATTGTTATTTTAGTGAAGATAAATATAATCTTTTGAATTATATCCTAGCAAGGCAGTATGTATATAAATATGCTTTAATGTTTTTTGTTACAAAAGATTTTTATTTTTCTCCTATAATTATTTCTAATGTGCAATTTTGTCTTATATAATATACATTGGGATTTTACTATGAATTTTTAAAAACTGGGAATGGTCATCTACCTGTAGATATCAGCCCGCCCGCACAAGGAGTGGATCATAGACAAGTACAAAAAGAACTAGGAGATGTCATTGTTCGTCTTCACACTCCTGTTGTATTGACGCCCACCACTGTTCAAGTCACGTGGACGGTAAGTTTCAAAGGCTATATTGAGTAGTCTTTTCTATTCCTTTGAGAAAACAAACCAAAAAAGAAAAAACTCAAATAAACAAATCACGACTAGTAATAAAAATCCTTACCATTTAAAATCAATGTGTAATCAACCACGAAAAAGTATTCAATAGATAAAATAATAAATATAATAAAAATAGATCCATTTCGATATAAACATGGCATGTTCTGTTTTCTGAATATTTAACAGCTTTATTGAAACATAATCAATACACTAGAGTTAAAGTGTATGACTCAGTGTTTTTTAGCATATTTATAGAGTTGTGTAATCATCACCAAAAATGATTTTAGAACATTTTATCATCTCAAAATGAAATCATGTGCTAATTAACAATCACTCCTTCATTACCCTTACTTTACCTCTTTGTGACCACTTCTCTCTGTCTATATAGATTTGCCTATTTCTTTCATAGGAGTGAGATCATGCCATATGTGGTCTTTTGTGTCTGGCTTCTTTCACTCAACATAATGTTTTTAAGGTTCACTCATGTTATGTCATGTATTTTGTACCTTTTTATTATTGAATAGCTTTCCATTTTACAGATGTATCACATACATCTTTTTATCCATTCATCAACTGATGCACCTTTGAATTATTTTCACTTTGGGCTGTTAAGAATGATGGTGCCATGAACATTGGTGTACAAGTCGACATGTTTTCATTTCTCTTGGTACTTGCCTAGCGATTGTTAAGTAATAAGATAATGCTCTGTTTAAAATTTGGATGAACTGCCAAAATGTTTTCCGAAGTGGTTATACCATTTTATGTTCCCACTAGCAATATTTGAAGGTTCCAGTTTATTTCACATCCTTGCCAATTTCTCTCACATTCTCTCCAACACTTGTTATCTTCTGACTGTTTGATTATGACCATTCTAGTGAGTGTTAAGTGGTATATCATTGTGGTTTTAATTTGCATTTCTTTAATGACTAATCATGTTTTGCATTTTTTCATGTTCTTGTGAAGCATTTGTATATCTTTCTTAGAGAAATGTCTTCAAATTCTTTACACATTTTTAAATTGGGTTGTTTGTCTTCTAATTATAGTCTTATAAGAGTTCTTTATATATTAGATATAAATTACTTATCGGATATATGATTTGTAAATATTTTCTCCCAATTTGTGTTTTGTTTTTTATTTTTTTAATGGTTTCATTTGAAGCACAAAAGATTTTAATTTTGGTGAATAGTTCTTCTGAATTTAAACCAAACATCTTTATATACTTTTAGCTGAATTTCATCTAGTAGTACCAAAACTTGTACATAATTTTAACAATTTGGCATGTAATAAAAAACAAGTAGGTTTTAAGAAATAAATTGATATTTTAATATATGCCAAAATGTTCAATTACATACATTATTAAATGTCAAGCTGCCCACTATTATTTCAAAATGTAAAATGTTTTGATCACACAGTAGCCACTTTAGTAAAGAACAATATTAGTCATATTAGAGAATACTAACACTTGTGCATGTATTTGAGTGTGTTTTGAAAAGATCAAGAAAATCTTCCCTGAGCCTAATATAGTTAGTGCCAACTTCTCCTTTATACCCCAGATCTCTCTTTTACAATCCATAAGAAAATCTATCAGGATGATAGAAGAGCACATATTCTTTAAGCTCTGTATGTGATAAATCTTATATATGGTGTGATGGACATTTTAGTTATGGATACCTAGAAAAATTTTTACTTTAATTATAGTCTTAATTAGAAAGTAATTATAATTATCTCTCTATTATTGTTGTTTTTGTTGTAGAGGAATGACTCTAAGTGAAAAAAAAAAACTGATTACCCTCCCTTCTCCCACTTAGAGTCCAAGTTTCTATAGGGAAACAACAATTTCACTCATTTCCATCAACTCTCTCAACAAGGGAAGTTGAAGAAGGAAAAGTGATTATTTTAAATCATCAGTTCTTAATAAGTTATGTTTGAAGTATAAAACACAATAAAGAGAATTATTTTAGTGTCCTCCCAGTAATAAATCTATTGAATAAATCTAGTTCAACCAGCATTTTTTGAGAACAGATTTTTTTTCTAGATGTGAGGGAGCCCTATAGAAAGAGACACAGATTACTTAAGAGAAAAATGGAAATTCTTAATGATCAGAATAAGAGTCATAACAGATATATATGCACCCTTTAGACAGAGGTTTCAAACAAAAAGAAGTGATTAACTCTATCTTCAGACATCAGAAAGGTATCACCAGTCATCTACTACTACACGAGGAAATATTGTATTAGAACAATTGCATTATTGTATCAGAACAACAGAATCACAGTGACATTAATGATATTTGGTACAATTTTATAAATTTATAAAAGGAAGCCAATGTAGAAAAGTTGAACATTGTTCCCAGTATCCTATGTCTATTTATAGGTAATAATAGCATTAGAATTTCCTTCAAATCTGCTTATAGTGTTTTCACTGGAAAGATAAACTGTAGACAAATATTCAGTTGAAAGGAGGCTTTTTAATGGTGGAATTTCAATATATGATCCTGGATGGGGCATTTTGTTACTTCTTAAATCAGATCATGTGATCAGTCACATTTTTGATGCCTGAGTACAAAGTTGGATAATACTTTAATGAAACTAAAACTAAGTTTATAATATTTTTAAAGTAATTGTGATTAGGACTACACTATTTTTAATTCTATTTTGGTATAATTTCACATAGACATATTTTATTTTCTGCATATAATGGTTTCTATTCTTCTCTTCTCATGAATGGAACATACTGACCTCATCTTTTTCCAGTGGCACAGTAGGGGTATTATCTACCATGCCTCTTCTATCTTTCTGCAGCTTTGACTAGATAAAAAACTAACAAAGTGAAGGAAATAGTTGCATTTTTAATTGCAGATTTTTCCTCATTCTCAATTGAAAAAGGCTTCTCTGCTCTATTGAGAGTTTTGAAGAGTCTCTTTAAAAATGCTTCTAAATGTGGGAATGATTTAGATAAGAATCAAAGTCATTATGTTTATGAAGTTAATCACTTTAAAAGTCCTTGAGTTAAAAAGAATAAATCAAATTTGATCAAAATTACAGGTCAGTCATCTGAGAGTTCTTTCAGGAGAGGAACATTGTCAAATTCATTTCTATGTCCCAAGAAGCTTGTCATTTCTAGTTTCTGTATCTCTCTCAGTCATACGCTTGACTTCTGTGAGTCTGGAGACCATGTTTTTAATTTGTTTTCTTTCAGAGCAGAGTATCAATTATAAAATACCATTTCAATAACTATCTGTTGAATGATCAAGTCAGTTGTTTTCATATATTTTTATTTTAAAAAAGAAATTGTTCAATTATATCACAGGTGTTCAATTATATTCCCCAAGAATTTATACTTACACATGATATAAGTATGTATTTAAAAGGTAAATGTACTGAAATAAAGTCAGATTGGTATTGATGTTGGTTATTAAAGAGATTATGGCCAAATATTTTATTTTGATGTCATATTTTCAATTTGCTAAATGTGTATTTTTTTTTTCTAAATTTTCACACTGTTTGAGATACAGATGTATTGGAGTTTGAAGGGAGAAATATATTCCCCAGCCCATATGTTTAGATTTGGGGTCAGGTGAGGAGGTTGGCAGTATTCAGTTACCAAACGTACATGATTTTTGAATTAAAAAAACTATTCCCCTGCCTCACAAGACTAATCCTGAAGCAATAATATTTAGCAAATGCTACATTCTAAAAATGACCACTCCTACAATGAGGGTAGGCAGAAATGATAAGGAAATGGCTGTTTCACAAAGAAAATAGCAATGAATCTCTTATTTAAAAATGTTTATTCAATTTTGTGTGTGTATGTTTTGTTTTGGTCAAGAATATAAAGAATCACAGACTCTTTGCCCCTTAAATACTACTGTTACTGGAGTTGAAAAAGTGCTCTGGTGAAGTAAAATTTGAGAACTCAGAAAATCCAGATCAGTCACTTGGCAGACTAAGCATATCAAACAAAATTCACTATGATTTTTCAGTTTAAGTGGCCTTTTTAATTGAAAAGATTAATATTAAGTATCTTATTTAAAAATTTTAGTGAAAGTGATGATTCAAAGGCTACATATGGACTCTCTTTTTTTAGTATATTCTTAACAATGATGTTTTATTATTGTGAATTTCTAAAAACGTACAATGTGCTTTAACTTATATTAGTCATTTTAATTGTTTCTGTGTCCTTGTAAATGGGTATCACTTGAGCAAATTAAGTAACCTAAGGCTTAGAAAGTTTAAGAGGCTAAGCTGTAACTCAATTGAGACTGAATCTCTCTTCATCATTTCACTTTTTCCTTAAGACAACTCATTTGTTTATCCATTTTTCAGAATATACCGATTTTTAAAATTCTATAATCTCATGGAATTGTGGCCAGATTTTTATAATCAGAATGTTAATAAAAATAGTAACAAGCATGTGTTTTAACTTGAAATTGACCACCTGTCACAATGTGCTCCAAAAGTCAATGGGGCAGAACGCATATCCAATAAAAATCCCACCTATTTTTTTTAAAGGTAATGTTCAGCATTTTCATTTCTGCTTCCACCTGTAATAACAAATTTCCTTCTGAAAAGAAAGTATTGCAACTCTACAAAATCAAGTTAAACTACTTCGTCATTAAGTAGGTCATTAGAATATACTGGTTAAAGACACTGTACACTGAAATGAGCAAGGCAATGTTGTGTAGTAAATGTTAGCTTCATAAAGTTCCTAAAACATTTAATTAATAAAAACCAAACATGGGAAAAACTAATTTACCCTGATTTACAAACTCCCTTCATCTGGAAACAGCTGCTTAATGTTCTTCTTAAAAACACAGCTTGCTTCTTTCAGTATTAACAAGCTATTATTGTGAGTTATGTCTTTCTTTCAGTATATAAATTCACTTAAAGCGAATGCAGAGAAGTTTATAAAATGCAAACTTAATCTTGTTTTAACATATGCTGCAGAGATTTTTTTGTTTTTTAAACACTGACAGTTTTGATGAAAGGTATCTCTTTTTAGCTTTCACAAATTTAACTTTTTGCTTTTTATTTGCCTTATTTTATAATGTCAGAACAATTTCTGCATTTCAAAAAAACATGTCTGTTGGTATAAACATGAACTGGTAACATGGATGAGAATTCAAAGATCGTGAGCTTTGGCATCAGACTTACGTTTTTATGACATAACCTCATACAAGTGTAGCACTAATTCCAAAAAGTCTTTGAGGGTTAGAAAGCTCTCAGGTGAGTAGAACAATACTTGTTAAGACTCATCTGTGAAACTGGAATTAGCTATACATAGACATACACATGTTCATGTTCACAGGCTTCATGAATTTTTCTAGCTTGGATCTTCTAAATCCAAAAATATAAAATAAAAATATCCCTTTGTTCCACTGTAGTTTGATTGAGGTTCTGTATTTTTAAATGTTTGGCTTTCACTTGAAAATATTTTAAAATGCTACAACTAAAGAAGTTACAAGTTAATACATAAAAGTAACTTTTGTTTATAATGTGTTAACAATTAAAGAAATTTTTTAAAAGCTGAAATAACCATCTTTATTGCTACCTTTTCTATTTCCTCTCTCTCCTTAATCTTCCTAAAATAAGATTTTTTTCATTTTTTCTGATTAAATTTTACACTTTATTTGACAGTGAAATATGTCAAATTAAAAGCTTTTAAGAATGTGGTTATTAAACTATAATATATGGAATATTAATTGGAGAAGGTGCTATGCTAATTATATTTATCAAGCATTTCTAGAAATATGGCAAGACATTAAAAAGATATTTAAAAAACTAAAAGTTCTTTTTCCTTAAAATGAAAAAAAATGGTAAAACTTCAGTAAAGAGTGTTTAATAAATGTAAAAAGAGAACATGGTTCATTTTTAGTTTACATTTTTATATTTTCAGTTTTCATGTAATTCTTATGAGTAAAAGTTTTTTTTCAAATTTCTATTTGATATGAGTTTTCAAATTAAAAATCTCAGATTTTTTTAAAAACAGCTTCTTATTCTCTGTACCTTAAATGAATGAAAGGATCACGCAAGTTGTCAAATCGTGCCAGCCATGGGAAGAAACCAGAAATTGGTAAATTAAGAAAAGTATTTAATATTTGTTAATGGATAAAAGCTCTTTTTCACGCATTTAAAACAGATGTTCTACTTCTACCACTTTCAGTCTCTCTCTTCCCTTCCCGATTCGTTCAACTTCCTCTTCATCCTAGGCTTTCTTAGCTTCTTGTACATCTCCTTCATAACGTTTTTTTAATGTTCATTTGCTATGAATATAACTTGACCGTTGTTCAGGTTATTATTAGATAATGTCCATCTTCCATCTAGACCCTAAACACCATAAGGCAGGGACTGACTCTGCTATCATTCTCTATATTTATCCCCTGAGTTTAGAAAAACCCCTGGCACTTATCAGTAGAAACTCAAAAAATGATCTAAATGAATGAAAGCATTTGTGAATAGACAAGGGATGAGAATGGATATCCCTGAAAAATAGCACATAATTTATAAAACCACAAAAATAAGAAGTGCTGAATATAGGAAAATGACAAACTGATAACAAATGAAACTAGAAAAATTGACAGGTCTAGGTCTTGACAGGCCTTCATGCTAATCCAAAGAATTTGAATTAAATAGTTATCTTAGGTACCATGAAGTCTTTTAAACAAGAAAGTTGTCCCACTCTTCATTTTGGGAATAATAATATAGGAGCAGTGTGAACTCAGGATTGGAATAAGATATAAGAAGCAGGGAGATTAATGAGAAAGCCATGGCATCACTCAGACGGTAGTTGATGATGACTGAAATAGGGACAGGAGAAATCAGGATGGTTCCATTGTGATGTCTAAAATACTTTCATTTGGTTTCAAAAGCTTTTGCCATGTTTTTCAGGTTGACCGCCAGCCCCAGTTTATTCAAGGCTACCGGGTGATGTATCGTCAGACTTCAGGCCTGCAGACTGTGTCAACATGGCAGAATTTAGATGCCAAAGTCCCAACTGAGCGAAATGCTGTCTTAGTCAATCTGAAAAAGGGAGTGACTTATGAAATTAAAGTTCGACCATATTTTAATGAGTTCCAAGGAATGGATAGTGAATCTAAAACAGTTCGGACTACTGAAGAAGGTCAGTATTCAGAGTTCTAAAAGAAACCAAACTTAAACTATAATAAAACAAACCAATTTCTGTTGAAGGTCTAGTTTATCATCTTCCTTAGAAGAGTAGCAAGAGAATATAAAAATGAATCCAGGAAGTGTCATTTTCTCTTTATATTCTGAGAATTCCATAGAATCTGAAGACTGAAAAGAAAAAAAAAAAAAAGACACTCAAGTAATTTGAATTTTCCTTAGGTAAACATTTGTCCTAAATATTGTTTGTCAATGCACTGGAATTTGATTATAATATTTTCCTTTGTTTTTTACATGGATTTGACTTTGCTTCATTGAAAGATAGGCTACCAGAAACTCAAGAGCATGGCCTGTTCACCGTTATTCCTCTTTTTTTGTTGTAGTAAAGCATAATATTTTCTTTTATAAGCCTCCTTCCCTGTGGCTTCTTCCTGTCTGACTCATGATTTCTAATTCAGAAGGCCAGTGGCATGTTTGCAATAGCTTTCTTCTTAGTATTCCCTCCTCCTCTCCCCTTCGGAAATTTTCTTGCCAACAGATACTTTAAAGTCAACTTGTGATAAACATGAAATAAATGTAGATTGTGACCAATCAATTTACTAGTGTCTCCTGCACCTAACTAGACTTATAATTGTATCATCAAATAAAAAAAAAGTCAGATGCCAAGTATAATAAATACTACCCTTTTCTGCTTTTCTACTAATTTTATGTACACAGTTGCCATAAAAACCTTCTTTAAAAATATTTTTTCTATAAATTAATTAATATAAATAATTAATATAATTAATATAAATAATATAAATTAATATAAATTAAGCAGCCTTAAGAAAATGTATATAGGTTGTTCATGCTAATATTCATGTTTGACCAAAGAGCTTTAAATTATACATATCTTTTAATAAGCAAAACAGTGAAATGTTATCTTGACATTGGTTTACAGTGTGATACACTGATATGGGAAGAAGTACATATTTTTAAAAGCGTCATTAGTCTGCTTTTAGAATATATAAAGAGAAATTACTAAACCATAGTAATAACATCTTTACCACCATTAAATTTTATTCTATATTGACAATTTGAAGTACTAATGAATGGGGTAGGTAAATTTAATACAGAATACTACATTTAAGGAGTACTTCTAAAAAGCAATTTCACTGCAGTTATACTTTTCCTCTGGATTAGACTTTTGTCCCCATTTAGTATATGTTCCTCTCCAATTTCTGTGGCTTTCTGAAGCTAACAAATGGAACTCAGCTGGCCTGTATCTGGGAACAATGAGTGATGATTTGGATTCTTTCATATATTTAGAAAGAGACTGAGCACAGGAAAAATAGTCCTGTCCGGAAGTAGGCATGGTGTTCTCTCCAAACCAACAGCAGGAAAATGAGAAACCAGTTCTCAAAAGTTATTTTTCAAAGCAGTCTACTTAACAACTACAAAACTGATAGACTAGTGGTTGGATTATGTCATCAGGCCATATTTTAGAGCAATATTGTCACACAGAGGAATAATAAAGAGTGGTATTGTGGTATTTGTGTGCTCTGTATCTCCATGCAAATACAGCTATACCTCAGTGAATTATGTCATGACAAAGTCACTAAACATGGGAGATTCTATTGATAGGCTTTTAAAATATATTTTACAGTTCAATCGTTCATATTTTCAAAGAGCTAAACTGTGTAGAGTTATGACAGCATTGACCTTTTTATATAAAAATCCTTTAACCACAAAATTCTTTAATTTTTTTAACTGTTAATACTTTAGTATTGATTTTCCTTCCTTTGGTTTAAACTCAGAGATTCACTGAGAATTGATGTTTTCCAGCAAAATTAGTATTTTTTAGCTCTCAGACATACTGGATGGAAGATGCTACAGTCTAAAATTAGAAAATTTTTTCTCACTCACCTTTTCTCAGTATGATTATATGAAAAACCATAAAAGAAGAGAACTATAGGAAATTAAAATCTGTCCATTTCACATTTGACCCAACATAAACTGTTTTCATTTATATCTTCAGAGTACCTTGCCCATAAATATAAAATAAATCTTAAATCTTAGATCATGGGTCAATTTATAACAATTATTTTCCCAATATGAAAACAGAAGTATTCTGCTGAAATTTATAGCTGTATTTCTGTTTTTATTTATTAAACACAAACCAAAAGAAAAAAAAGATTGTCAATAATGCCACCACTCAACTATAATGAGGAATACATCTTCTCAGAATATCTTTGATAACTGTGTTTTCATTATTTTGTTTTGTTTTGTTTTGCTTTGTTTTCAGAAAGAGGGCCTATTAGAATTAAAAGACTCAAAGTTCTAGAATCAAACATACCTGGATTTGAATTTTGACTTATTGTTTGACTTAGTCTCTTACTGTAGGCTTTAGTTTTCTTATTTTTAAAACTGATGAGTTGATTTTACTTCCTGAGGTTATTGTGAGAATTAAATCTCACCTTTACTTCATTGCTGGGTATACAGAAAACACTCATTAGAATGTTAGCTGTTAAATTTATTGAGTATATATTACCACAGCTGTTATATTTGCTTTAAATCCATGTATTATATTTAAAAGACATTTTGTAAAAACTGTCATTTTTGAATGCTATATGCAAATTTAGAATTACTAGAAACTAGAACCTCATGCATCTTGTCTTCATATTCATATTCTGTAAGCAGCATTAATGTACACCAAGACTTATAGTTTATATTTATTCTAATTACTTTCTCTGCAGCCCCAAGTGCCCCTCCACAGTCTGTCACTGTGCTGACAGTTGGAAGCCACAATAGCACAAGTATTAGTGTTTCCTGGGATCCTCCTCCTCCAGATCATCAGAATGGGATTATCCAAGAATACAAGGTAGGACCTGAGTAAAGAAGGAAAGTTGACAAAGATTCCTGAAGAAGTCTCAGTGTCACGTGGGTGAGGCACATCTCTAGTGTCCCTCTTATGGAGTTTGCGTATAAATTATTTTTTTTTTTTATATCTTTGGGTGACAGGTAAAAAGAAACAAATGCATAGGGGATTAGAACCTAACTCCATGGTCACAGATAACACAAACTCAGTTGCACAAGAAAACCATAACGGTGGAGTATTTTTCGTTATTAAATTTCCATGTAACAGGTTTTATGGCAGTGTTTTCAAACTGTGTTCTCAGAAAAAGATGATCAGGGGTTTAGAGAGTTGGAGTGTGAATAGAAGAGCGGGCAGCACCAACTTCCATTCTAAGTTCTGCTTTTATAAATTTATTGAGATTTTGTAAAATATTCCACTTGAAAAAAAGGAACCATTGGAAAAACATGTTTTGAAAAAACTGACTTACAAAAAATGGTTGATTATCTCATTTTTCAATTGAACTTGTTACTATTTAGAAACAGTATATATTCGTTGTTTTTTTCACTATCATTTGATGTTTAAGAAGCAAATGTTGAACTGAGAAATAAGATCTGATTAAGTGATATAATTAGACCACATGTGAGAGTAAAAACCTCATTAAATCTTATAAAAATTTTAAAACTATGATTTTTTGCTGTTAATAAATATTTATAGAATTTTGACAATAACATGCTAGATCTATTAGAATAGAAAACTAGACATCCTACTTCTCCCCAGAAACTAATAGCTGATATGTGAAATTAAGCTGAATAATTTTACTCAAAACATTGCAGATTGAATTACGTTATTTCTAAGAAAAAATAATAAATTCAAAATATAATATTCTTAAGTGAGTGGTTAACTTACTGAAGCAAATGAGCATAATGTGCATAAGCATTTAAAATAAATCCCATCACGTTATAAAGATGTGTGCATAAGAAATATAAAAGTAAGTGCTTTTGCAATAGTTTAATTATGTAGATTCTAAAGTTTTACAAGTCTTAGAACTTGTACATTGTTTTAAGAACAAAGAATAATCTGCTGTGGTGTGTGTGTGTGTGTTAATAATGTTAGGCTTTTACCTTTGTAGCATTTGGGACTAAATATCTTAAACCTCCATCTACTTAAAAATTAAGTTTTTTGACAACATGATAATTTGTATTATAACTTATAAACTTTCCCATTCATGTGAGATTTTTCTCTTTTGGTAACAAAATATATATTTTGGTAAGGGCTTAATATTCCTCCATTAGTAACACAGGCATCCTAATGTAAATAAAAGTATACAATTTACAGGAATAATTTTAAAGAAAACATGTCAGGGACTTACCTGTTTCAGAAACAAGCACTGTGTACATCTACTTTTGTGTCTACATGTAGATCATAAAATACTACATAATATGAATATAAATATGTATACATAAGTAAAATTCTTTTTATAACACATTTTACAGTAACAGATTTTCATATCCTGGAAGAAGCATGACAAAATTTGATTCTTACTTGAAGTAAAGGCCCAGATTTCCTCACAACAGTGTTTAAAGACTTTCTACCACTTTTTTCTCATTCATGTGTATGTGTGTATAGATATGTTTTGATCAATATTAAGATTTATTACAGTCAATGTAAATATTCATTTTAATTTCATTTCAGTCAATACCTATAACTTAAGTCAATTACTTGTATTAACTACTTCTGTGTAAATTTAATATTTTCTTAAATGAAATATAAATTACATAGATGTACACCTATATACTTTGAATGTTACAACTCATAATCGCCATATTTTTAATAGATTATATGCATAACAAATCTTGGTAAGTAAATTAAGATGAGGAATTTATGTGTTTTAATCCATGTGCTAATGCTGTTTTCAACCAAGGACCACTTTCCAGAGGTGTTAAGGGAATTATTGTGTTATGAGCATTCAATGTTGATTGTCAGATATGAAGGACATGTCATATCTAGCTTTCCTTATTTTTTCTTCCTTTTATACACACACACACACATATAAACAGTAAAGATTAGGCTTTAGAAAATATAATTTATAAATACCTCTATAAGGCTCAGAAATAGATTGGTCACTACTAAAAAAATATATTTACTCCATTGATCTAATTACCAGAAAAGATAATTTTATCTTCTTTTGTTATTCACTTTACATTTCTGTAGATCTGGTGTCTGGGGAATGAAACGCGATTTCATATCAACAAAACTGTGGATGCAGCCATTCGGTCTGTAATAATTAGTGGATTATTCCCAGGTGTTCAATACCGGGTAGAGGTTGCAGCTACTACCAGTGCAGGGGTTGGAGTAAAAAGTGAACCACAATCGATAATAATTGGTGAGTACCATCTATATGGTCTGTGTTTCAGAGTGAGTCAACAGATAACAAGGTAGATTATTTTTTGCATTGACATTCTAACAGTGGATATGCAGTAATGAGTAATAGGGTGTAAACATCATATAGTCAAATGGGTTAGTTGTCTAGTTTCTTACGGAAATGTTTCTTACAGAAATGATTAACAATTATTCATGCTCTTAAAACTCCCAGAAACTTCTTAAAATTATAATTACTAAGAGTTTAGCTGCTGAAAGTTTGTTTGAAAATTATTTCTAATCAATGGTTTTATTAGTAATTTTGACACTATTGAAACATGATAGGACATTAGGCAATTACTGGAGAAAGAGCATGTTTCAAATCTATATTTTTTCTCTTGGCCAGAAAAATGTCAAAATTTAACCAGAAACAGGCCAAATGAAACTTTGTTATTCAAATATACTATCCCAAAGGAAAAAAATCCCTATTAAAATTTATTATCATCATTTCAGAAAATTGTTCCCTATCACCAAGCATTATGTTTGCCCATTCTTGAAATATGTATAAATGGAATTATACAGAATACAATATTTTGTGTCTGGCTTCTTTCACTATACATAATGTTTTTGAAATACACCCATGAATATATTATGCAATTCTTATATTTTGTTTCTGAGCACTGTTTGTTTGTGTGAATATGTTATATTTTGTTTCTCTGCTTTTCTCTTCATGGAATGAACATTCTTGTATAAATTTGTTTTGAGTACATATGTTTTTATTTCTTTTGGAGAACTATCCAAAAATGAAATTTCTGGGCGATAATGATGTACATTGAATTTATAAGAGATTTAAAAACAGTTTTTTCAAATTATTGTATACTTTTATACTCTCACTAGCAAAGAATATGACTTCTCACATTTCAACGTTGTCACCAAAATTCGATGCCATCAGCCTGCAATTTTAGCCATTCTAATGAGTGTAAAAGAATACATTTCAGTTTCCTTTGATGTCTAATGATGTTGAGTAGGTTTTCATACGCTTTTTGGCCATTCACATTTTTTTTCTATAAAATTTCAAGTCTTCAATTTTTTAAAAGTGTGTTGTTTGTCTCCTGTGACTGATTAGGAGGAGTTACATATTCATTCAAGATACAAATTTTGTCATATATTTGTGTTTCAAATAGTTCGCTCCTAGTCTATGACTTCTTTATTCATTTTCTTAATAGTATCTTTTGATGAACAAATGTTTTAAAATTTTGTACATTATAATTTATCAAATTTTTCTTTCATGTTTAGTGCTTTCTAAGAATTGTGCTCTACCTCAAGAGAATGAAGATATTTTCTTATATTTTCTTCTAGAAGCTTTATAATTTTAGCTTTTATGTTTAGGTCTATAATTCATCTTCAAGTAATTGCATGTGGTTTAAAGGTTGAAACACATTTACTTCCAAATATATATCAAATTGTGCAGACATCATTAATGGAAAAACTTTCCTTTCTCCGGTGAATAATTTATGTGGCTCCATTCCTGGATTCCCTATGTCGTTTCATTTGTTTATATGTCTATCCATGTGCCAAACCACTACTTTGGTTACTATAGCTCATGAAATCAGGTTAATGTGAATACTCCATTATTTTCTTCTGCAGAATTGTTTTGGCTATCCCAGATCTGCTTTTCTATATGCTTTTCAAATCATTTTGTCAGTTTCTAAAAAAATATATATATATATATATATATTGGAATTGTTGATTGAAAATGCAGTAAATTTATACATCAAATTGGAGAGACTAAACATTTTAATAGTGAGGCTTTCTGTCTAAAAACATGACGTACATCTCCATTATTACTTTTATTTTTTCTCAATATTTTGTAGTTTTCAGGGTATGCTCTTTCATACGTTGTGTTAAACTTTTTTCTGAGTATTTCATTTTTTACACTTTTTTCACGTTAATGTTAAATTTTTTCCTGAATATTTTATTTTTAAGTGGATTCATAAATTTTTTTAACTATTCTATTTAATTTTATATATTGCTCTCATCTTATGACCTTACTAATTTCACTCATTTATTGTAATAGTTATGAGATACTTTTTCTGGGTGCATTCAGATAATCATCTGTTTTCTCTCTCCTTGTTTGCATTAATATAGTAAATTCTATTGAATGATTTCAAAGGTAAATAATGTTTTCATTCCTGGAATAAATCCCATTTGGTCAGGACATATTATCGGTTTTACAGATATTAGTGGATCTGGTTTGATAACATTTGATAAAGAATTTTGTATTTATGTTCATGAAGAATATTGATTGACAGTTTCCTTTTTTTCTAATGTCTTTTGTCAGGTTTTGTAATCAGAGTGGCTAGCTTTGTAAAATAGATTGAGAAATATTCTTTTCTCCTCTATATTCTGTAAGAGTTTTTTCAGGTCTTATATTCTTCTTAAAATACATTTCTCATTATCTAAGTTGTTAAATTTATTAGCATATGATTATTTGCAATATCTACTTGTTTGTAATCTTAAATGTAATGTGTGCAAGATCTGTTATAATGGCACTTCTTTTATTCTTACATACCAAAGATTTATGTTATTTCTTTTTCTCTCTTCTTTTTCATGCCTCTACCCTTTCCCTCTTCCTTCTCTCTCCAATATTAATCAGTCTTGATAAGAAGTTATCAATTTTATTTATCTTTTCAAAGTAAAAACCTTTGGTGTTGTTAGTTTTATTTTATTTCTAATTAATCAGTTTCTGTTATTTTTTTCTTCTATTTACTTTTATGTTGCTTCTTAAGATAGAAATATATCTATAATTTGGACCTATCTCCTTTTAAATATGAACACTTAAAGTGATAAATTTTCTTTTAAGCATTTTTTTCAGCTAAATGTTATAACTTTAGATCTTTTATTATGCTATTTAATGACTTTTATTTAATAATTTTAACATAACTTTTAATGTGTTTTGTTTTTATACCATTATAAATACTTTCCACTTTCCCTAAAGATTTGTTTTTTTTTTGCAGAGGTTATTTAGAAGTATATTATTAAATTTCCTGATGTTTTGGGATTTTCCAGATAGCTTTTTGTTACTGACTTCTAATTTAAATGTACAGAGATCAGAGAATGTATTTTGTATGAATTTAGTCTTTTAAATATAGAGATTTATTTTAATATTCCAGCATTTGTTCTTAATGAACGTTTGCTGTGCATTTGAAAAGTATGTGAATTTTTCTGTTTTAGAGTAGAATGTTCTATAAATGTTAGGTCAAATTAGTTGGTAGTTTTATTAGTTTTATTAAGGCCCCTACTGATATTCTGTCTATTCTTTCAATTAATAAAAAAGAGTTTGGAAAGGTATTATAATTACAAGTTTGTGCATTCCTCCTTTCTATCTATAAGTTTGTTTTTATTTTCTTTATTTTGCTACTCTTCTTTACGTGAGTACATTTTAGGATTGACATAAGTTCTTAACTGAACTTATCTTTATAATTAGGAAATGCCTTACCTAATTTCCTAGTAAAATTCTCCAGCAAAATTTTTGTCCTAAGATTTGCTTCATCTGATATTAGTATAACCATATTGTCTTATAACTTGGTTTGTGCTTTTTCTATCTTTTTCTTTTAACTCTTGTCTATATTTGATGTATACTTCTATTTTTTAACTATATATTGTTCGGTCTTGCTTTTTTATCCTATATGACAATTTTTTCCCTTTAATTGCAGTATTAGGACTATTATCCTTAATACAATTCACTTGATGGGTTTGGGCTTAAAATTAGTATCTTGCTAATTATTTTTATCTAACTTTGTTCCTATTTTCCTATTTCCTGAATTCTTTCAGATAAATTTAAAAACTTTCTGTATTATATTTTACATTCATGATTAGATTGTTATGATTAGATTGTTAAGTACATTTTTTTTGTAATGGTTACTCTAGAATTTGCCTATAATAAAAAGATCTTAGAAAATATAATTACATTTTCCTTCCTCTCAATCTTCCTACTACTGTTATATTTTTTTACTTCTATACATGTAATAAATGCCACAAATTAAATACACAAACTAAAGTATTATTATTGGTTTTGCTTTAAATTGTCTCCAGATAAAAAGCTATGAAAATTGTAGCATTCCCCTTGTTTTTTCCCTTTCTCATAATCCTGCTCTTTTGTTTCACATATTTTACCTAGTTTTCTACTTGTTTATGGTGAGATTGTATGTCCTACACTTGTTATTTTTTCATGGGCAGAAGTGGAAATATCAAGTGAATTATTCATTTCATATGATACAATTTTCTTTCCAGAATTTCTATTTATCTTTTACATTTTACATTTTCCTCTAAAATTTTTAATATAGTCAATTATTTTGACTATTAATTATAATTCATGAACATATTATAATAGCTGTTTTAAAGTCCTTTTTTCCTAATATCACCATCTGTGTCATCTAATAGTCTATTTCTATTGATTACTTTTTCTCTCGACCTTGTATCATATTTTCTTAGTATTTCATTGTTGTTCATTTTCCAGACCAAGTAAATTTTTTTAATGTATACTGAACACTGCAGATGACATACTATAAAATTTTGTGAACTTCTGAAGAGTGTTGAATTTGTTCTAGAGACAGTTTCATTATTGACTAATCATCTTGATCTTATGCTGGCTTATCTTTTCTTTTGTTAATATGGAGGTATTTATTTTTTGACTTCATTCTTAGCACAAATTTTCAGTTTGATATTTACTTCTAATGCACAGCCCTCTTGAGATTTCAGTGAAAAGCCTAATATGTTTATCTAGCTCCCTTAACTTGTTGAAAATTAAACTTCAAACACAATCTTGCTGTAGTAGGCAACAGCTGAAAAAGGCTATTCAGACTTTCAATCTTCTAGATTTTGTTTTTTACCAGATCCTTGGAATCATCCTGCATGCACAGTTTAGAGTTTATGCTAAGATTATTGGAGGTGGGGAGTGTGAGTTTTATACAGGTAAAGGAATATCACTCTCCTGTGGCCCCCTCTTTCACATGGTTCCTTCTTTAATTTTCAGTCACTCCGACAACTCTGAACCCTATCCTCTGACTTATCACATCGATAAGATTGAGGTTTTCAGCTTGGATTCTAGCTGCCTACCACTGCATGGATTGAAATCTCTAAGGGAGAAAAAGAGCCTCACATGGCAGTCTTCCCTATTGTTTTCTTCTTTCAAGAGGCAAAATCTTTAGTTCTCCCTACTTTATTTGTTTGTCAATGTCTTTAACTTTTTAAAAATATTTTTTCTTAGAATTTATATATTTTAAAAACACTTATTGAGTTTGATACAAATGAACATGCCATTTTTTGAATCTATGTATTTTAAAAACACTTACTGAGTTTGATACAAATGAATATGCCATTTGTTGTTTTCTGTTCATTTTTTGAAATGATGCATACAAAACATACTGCCACTTTTTGAAACTTTGTTTCCAATTAAAAATATAATTTATGAAAAGATTTAATATTCAGTCATAATGGTAATTTTTTAAAATTCTCCAAGTTTTCTTTCTTTTATATATTAAAAGCATTAAAGAGAAAAAGTTAGAGCATTAACTTTCCTCTAAATTGCCTTTCCCTTCTTAATTAGTCATACAGACCGAATTAATTTCTTAACCTCAGGGAAACCTATAATCTTGCCCTTCTGAGAGTTTCTAAAATGAATTGGAATAAGAAAGAAATACAGGTACACCCAAAAGGATTTAACTAACATATATGTATGTGTGTGTGTATATTATTTATAATATTTAGGAATAAGCCATTCACTTTTAATTAAAAAAAAAACTATATATGAAACATGTTTAAAAGGCATAGTTTTCTATAAGAGCTCTTGGATAAGTAAAGTTTTGTTTTTCACTATCTCTCTAGCACATATATAAAATAGATTGATCAAATATGTATTTTTAATTCAAAGCTAAGTAAGACTGCTAAATATTTATATTCTCCTTTCATATTGTTTATACTATTGAATAATACATATAATTCTCAAGCATAGGAAAGTTTCATTGTTATTATTGTTGTTCTGTAGTGACTACCTATTTGTTTCATCATATTTTAGGTATTTATTACACTGAGAGGCAAGTAAATAATTGCAGGAGTACCATTTCACCAAGCTCATGTCATAACAGTTAAAAACTAAACAATTGTGTAGTAACAAAAGATAAAGAAATTTATATTATTTTAAATCAAATAGAAAATTTTGCTTAACTCTTGTGTTCTTTTAAAAAGACTGTCTTCAAATGAATAAGAGTAGTATTTAATTTATAGTTTAGTGTATCATACAACTTTTTTCAACTCTTTTAATGAAATAAAAAATAATCTAATAAATTATATTCTTATCTCCTATTCAAGTGGTTAGAATATGCAATAACCAAGTTGTAAACAGAAGATAGAATATTGTACCACTTGAAATACACACACACACACACACACACACACACACACACACACACACACAAGCATGGTTCAACCAGGAAAAGGCTATTTGTCCTCAAGAGATTTATTACTTTTTAATATCTACTATTGTACTAAAGGAACCCTTAATTGTTTCTTTAATTACCCCTGCATATCTACCTTAAGATCTTGTCTGATAACCTTATCTACACAACTGTTATTCCTTAGTTAAAAAGTGATTTAGTGATGCCTTACGTCCTTTTCTGTTTCAATTTATGTTTTCCCTATTGTCTATTCAGTACTGGAAACAGCACTTGAAGTGACTCAAGCTCTATCTAATTTCCCCTTTGCTTTAATTAAATCATGTATTGGCATTTGATGTAATTTACAGCTGATAATTTTAAATTTGTCTTATGCCAGACTATGTACTGTTTCATCTATTCTTTCTCTGTTTAGATTTCATTCCAGAAAGTTCCATTAAGAGACCATTAGTTAAAATATTGTATCAGCATAATAAACAGCCTTACATGGACTTAAAAGTAATATTGTTCTTTTGTCTGTAGTTTCCACTGGTAAGACGACTTATACATCAAAGTATCTGTAGTTCTGGTGGTTACATTTACAGACACACAAATGCAACCAAATGCATTTACATATATAAACATCACACAGAATGTCATTATAACAAATTTACATTGACAAATTTGTTTAGTACTATTGCTAAATAATATAGCTATTGTTTCTTTAATCATTTGGCCATTTCACACTTACCTTATATAATTGATAATAATATGTGAAACAGCTGCAAACTTTCACAATAATAGGTACAATTGAATCTGGTGTGTCTAATTAATTTCTATTCCAACAAATTAGTTTTGTTCTTCATTACTCTCCAATGGGAGGAAGACATTATATTTCATTATATTTTTGTCTGCAAGAACAATGCAGCATTACAGGTCACACGCATTCCTTGTCTATTCTCTAATTAATCCAACCAACAACATTGTTTCAAAAATACCAGCGGCATAAAAAATAGTAATATGCCTAGGGTAATATAAATATTGCACTATATTAAATATTACATTTTATGGACCTTTTACAAAAATGAAGGAGAAATTTTCTCATATTGAAAATATGAGCTTATTTTAATTACATTTTCTCTATGTTTATATAATAATAATCAAGGGCAGATAGATTGAGAATATGAGCCATGTTTACTCCATAAGTTAATTTAGGTTTTAAATCTAGAATTTAACACAAAGGACACTTCAGAAATAAAATATAAGTATGTATGAGAAAATACTAGCAGTTATAATAAATAAGCTTGGATTCCGATTGAATTAATAAAATAAAAGTTTTTTTTTTTTTTCTTATTTATAACCCAGTTATAATAAGGGTTAACAGAATGGAGAATTGTGTTTCTACTCCTTACAGTTATTTAGGTAACTTTGATACTTTCAATCAATGGCTCTAACATCTATTACGGGTTCAGCATCCTCCAAGTTCTGGCACAGCAGTGTATGGATCATATCTGGAAGGAGTACACATCACTTATGACTATGCATCATTGGTCAATACCCAATCACTTTGTTGCACTCAACTATAAGTGAGTCTGGGAAACATAAGCTAATTTTCTGCCCTGGAAAAAAAGAGAAAGTGTGGTAAACAAGTAACTTATGGTTTGCAGGACTTTCACATCTAGACAATTCACAACTTACACCCCTGAAGTTATCTGAGCATCTCTTAAAGTAACCGTTAGCCTTAAATTGACCATAATTTTGAGTCACAAGTTACTATGTTCCTATTAACTTCTTTGCATACATCATCTCAAACGATCCTCTCAAATATATGAAATATACAATACTATTGATAATTAAGAGAAACAGGTACTCAAAAAGATTAATTGCCTTATGTAAGCTTATTGTTTACTTAGCTAGTAAGTGGCAAAAATAGTATTCAAATGTGAAACTTCAAAGTCCATGCTCTTTCTAATACATTTCAGTGCCATAATCATTAAAATAATTAAAATCACATATTCTTTTAATGAAATATACTGAGATTTGCTATTTATATTTTGATTACAATTTATTTTTAAATAGTCTTAAATCAGTCATCACTGAGATATAATTTTGACATCAAATGTCATTTAATTCTTAGTTTCTAAATTTATTAATCTGTTAAATAAGCACTTAAATCATTGCTCTTCAGTGATATTATGATTCCAAAAGTTTTAAGACTATTTAAAAATGTGGATTAAGACTTTCCTAATTATTCCCGAGACGTCAAAATTATCAAAAATATGACTACTTCTGAATAATCTTAGTCCTGGCTTAAATGTATGTTTTAATTATTTAGGCCTTAGAATTAATTTTAAAGTTGTCTTTTGAATTCAACTTTCAAGTGGATGTTCAAATTAATTTCAAATACTTTAAGAGAACATATGAATTTTATCTTTCCATGACATTTTAATGACAGTAATTTTTATGAAGGATATTTTCATAATTTCATTGTCTTATACAGCACTTTTAGCACATTCCAGAAAATTCAAAACATGATTGATCAAAATAACTTTCTTGCCACAATAGTAAGGACAGTATCAAGCTACATAAATTTTTGAATTATGAACATTTGAATTTGGGCAGTGCTATAGAAGAAACAATTTGCAAATACCTTGAGATGAATGTTGCAGTTGCTTTTTTTTTCTTTTAACAAGACTGTATTAAAACATTCTTTACCTAACTGGAGAAAAAAAATTGCTGTTATTTTAATCCCTAGCATTTGTTTTATTAATCACTTATAAGTCAATAAATCAAGAAGCAGTTCTGAATTTATAACATAAATCATAACATAAGGATGCAATGTTCTTAACCATGTTTCAAACTCATAATTTCATTCTTCTGAAACTTATAAAATATGTTTATCAATAATTGTGATAACCTCAGGACAAATAATTACCTGTTTTCAAAGGAATTTTCTAATTTTCTATGACTTTGTTGTACCATGTATGTATTGCTGTGTTTATTTTTGTATTACTGTTTACTAAAACTATTGTTTCTTCTATAGGGGGACGTAATGAAGTTGTCATCACTGAAAACAATAACAGCATAACTGAGCAAATCACTGATGTTGTGAAGCAACCAGCCTTTATAGCTGGTATTGGTGGTGCCTGCTGGGTAATTTTGATGGGTTTTAGCATATGGTTGTATTGGCGAAGAAAGAAGAGAAAGGGACTCAGTAATTATGCTGGTAAGAAACTATTTCCAGCTAAGAAAACCTCTTATCTTTAGGAGTTTGATGAAATGAGAGAAGGAATGAAATGGAATAACAAGAGAGAGAAGGAATGATTTTCTTTGACTTCTTTTAAATATCTATTGTGTAGAATACAATTATAAATGACATGTTTTAATGTATTGCTCTTCACAATGTCATATTATGACCGTAAGGCAATCTTTTTGCTCATATCTCCAATGAAGTGTAACAAGAGTGCATATTGATACTTAACCATTTTTCTCAACTAGTTTTTCAAAACACAGAAACACACACACACACACATACCTGCACACAGACTTTGCATGCTATGAAGCTATTGTTTGAGAAGTGAATTTAGACAAGAGCTTTACTAAAATGCTCAGAAAAAAAAAAGGAAAGATATGAACTATAGCATTTAGTATTTCAAAATGCAGATTACAATAGGAAATGTTCCAGATTGAAATAAAAACAAGCAAAAAAAACTCACACAAATTAATAAAACCGATGAGACATAAATTAAGGATTTATTAGTCACTTAAATAAGATGTCTATTTCAAGGTGACCAATCAGAATTTTAGAAGGAAGAAAAAGGAGAAGGAAAAGAAACAGCAGCAGAAAGAGAAAGCCCTAGATATTCAACCTATTGGGGGGAAAAAAAAAAAGTTTTCTTCTTAGAATTCAAAATAGGATTATAAGTATGTAAAAAATTGTGGTCTTTAAAAATTTCCAAGGGTGAGAGGGAGGGAGGGAGAGAGAGAAAAGAGAAAGAGAGAGAGAGAGAGAGAGAGAGAGAGAGATTATCAAGTCAGTAATTGAAAGAATGAACTAAATACTGAAGCTATATTTAATAACAATTTTAATCAAAATTCATTTAAAAATTTTCTCTAACAATGATCATAAAAGAAACTCTCATAATATTTCACACTTTTTAGAATTTATAAGGGAACAATATTAATTTAACATCATCCTACAAGTACTTTAGCATTTTTTGAGACAATTTTCTATAGCCTTGATGAGAAGCATAAATATCTTAATAACTGATTTTGAGAGACATTTCACTGCTTATTAAGCTTATAAGCTGCTATAGCTTTTAGGCTTCTAAACAGCTGAGAGTATTTAAATAGTGCAAAATGGAAGAAGTAGTATCCACTTGGTTGGCTGGCTTGTTATTTGACAAAATTTAAATATAATCATGTGATTATAACATTGTGGCCCATGTTTGTAACTTATAAAATAAAGTTTAATAGTTACTGGTCAGAATAAATTCCCAAGGCTAGAGAAAGTAGTGTAGTATATTCATTGAAAGAGGGCTTTCATGCTGTGTGATCTGCTGTCATCTTGTTCTCATTTTTCATTGGTTCCTGATTCATTCTTCCTTATTCTTTGTCATTCTATGCTGTATCACTACACTAGTGAGAGATTCTTCCAAGAAAGGGATGCTGGGCAATAACTGCTGAGTGATAGAGCCTTGAACATTAATGATGTTTTAATTTACTTTCTTGATTTATAGTCCAGTCCTCTGCCTTCATTCCTTGAAGGTACTGTCCATCAGCCCATCTGTTTAATCAATTACTATGGTACACTTCACTATCGTGACACACTCATATAAGTCAGATAAAACATAAGGAAGAATTGATTTAATTCAAGGACCATTTTGTGTTTGTCTCTTTGTTTGACTTTGGTAAAAATATTAAAATATTGACTATACTAGTCACTTCAGTGGAAAGTTCTAAGATATACACATTTGGAGTGTAGCATCTTTTGCCTTCATGCTTCTTCATTCACCCATTCCTTATGAATAACCTAGCTTTTATAATTAGTAGTTTCGTGCTTATAGTAAAATTATATCAGACAAGCTTTTTTCCTTTTTTCTATTTTTAACAGTTCTTTGCAAAACCTATTGATTTAATTTGAAGATTTCTGTTGGTCTTTGAGCTTGACAAGAATAGTACATTTCCTATTATCATTTCTCATGGTAATTGATATCCATCTGCTTGTAGAAGAACTGCTAACTCAGAAGGTGCTATGCCCTTCAAACATTTTGGAATAAGGCCAAGCCAGAGAGCAGCCTTTCAAAACCTTTATACTTAATTGATAGATGGCTGACTCTCAGAATGGATTCACTTTCAACGAGTAATTTGCCTTCCAGCAACTGCTGTTCCTTTCTTCTAGGTGAGAAGCAAATGAAAATTGAAACCACAGGTACCTAGCATTGCCTATCTGACTTGGTCATACTTTCTACACATTTTCCTCCATAAATATCCTATCCTCCACCTGTTAAAATTTTCATATTCTTGTTCCTATACAACTTAGAGAAGAAGGAAATTTTAAATAGGAATGATTAATGAAGTATGTATTATAGGTTTAAATTTCTGATATTTCCTTCATGAGCTAATCACCCATTTTAAGAGCACAGAGATTTCGTATAGGGTTATTTTTCTCTGAAGTGTGTTATAAAAGTTATAGAAAATATATACTATTTGTACTGGTTCTATTTATATTTTGGTTTTCATAAAATTTTTTCTGGGAATCACAAATTTCACAAGTAAAAAAACAATGTAATTTTACTGTCAAGATAAGTCTAACATTTCTACTCTTTCACTACATAGTAATGTCTATGTAATCTCAACACTTTATTGTTAATTTATGACAGCAAATTTTTTTCCCCGCAAATAAACAAAAAGCCTCCTTTGGGATAAGTATTTAAATTAATTTATAACATAAGATACTTTATTTATCTCAAACCCCAAGTATGATGTTGGATTATACATAAATATGTGATATAAGTTACATATCTTAAGAGACATGCATTTTAATAAAGCTAGACTGACCCTAAGTAGAATTGTAAAGCAGGTAGAATTTGGTCTCAGCATTCCCTTTTTCTTACTTAATTTCAAGTCTCTTCTTAACCACTAGAAGTAGAACAAGGAAGATTTTAATTAGTGGGGAGATATATGAATACCTTTCAGACTAGAAATTCTCTCATCAGGTTGCTTTCCACTCACCCTATGAAGGCAAAAACTGATTTTTATTTCAGTTAGTCTTTGATTATTCAAAATGTGAAAAAAATATTTTTGAATGCTTGGAAGGAAGGGAAAAAATCCTGCTATTCTGTATTGCTATTTTTCTTATATGCTAGAGATTTAACATTTATCATGGAACACTACTACATTAGAACTTTATATTGTAAAAGCAACTATCAAGAATCAAACGCAAACTTATACATTTCAATAATCTGAGAGGAAAATTTGGCTGAATTTGTTTTGCTTTTTTACATAGCAGAAATTAGGGATTCCTCCAGGGCAACATTACACACTATCTTCCTATTCATTTTTTTTTCCCTGTGTATCCTTTATTTAAATTCTTCAGACACAAACATGCACCACAGATTTACCTGTGGAACAGAGAAGGGCAGCTAGAACAACAAAAATAGGTATCCTCATATCTAATATTCTACATGAAATCACTTTATATTTTTTCTTTATTTTTGTTTATTTTATGTGTATCTTTTTAGTTTATTTTTTTATGGCAACATTGGTTAACAAAATTGAATGTTTCAGCTGTACGCTTTAACAGTAAGGCATATATATATATATTTACACTGTGTGTTACCTCCTATAGTTAGATTTCTAGAACAACATGCAACGTTATTTATTTAATCTTCACTGAGCACTAAAGTCTACTCGTCACTGCATGTGACATTCTTGACTGCTAGAAGAATTCACCACCTAAGTTGTTATAGGGTGAAATCAAATCATTAAGAGATTTGGGCAGAAAAAACTTGAAAATATTAGGTGAGTTTTGAATCTAGAGTAAATATTTGATCATATGTATAACATTTTTTTGAGAATAGAAGAGTGAATAACAAATTTTAATAAAAGCCATGTAGCTTTTTATATATACATAATTATATAAAAAGTATTATACATTCATATATATTTTATATAGCTACATATATAATTATATTCATATGTATTTTATATAGCTACATATATAATTATATAAAAAGTATTATATATTCATATATATATACATTCAGATATATTCTCTATATATATCATATATACATATTATAATTCACATGAAGACTACATGACCCTTTTCAAATTTATATTGTTCTCTTTTAAGGCATCAACTTTTTAATGAAAGTAAATATATTTTTACTTTTAATTGGCGAATTTTATTTTTTGACTATTACCTCTGAGTATAACAGATTTTATGAAGCAATGAATATAAACAATTTAGTGAGTAAACAAATTATGAAATGCTAAACACTTCAAGCTAGCTTTTAAAACCATTAATGAAATATAAATTATTTGACAAAACTATCCAAGGACAACTAAAAGATTTGATGGGATTTTTATACTCTGATTATCTGAGCTGAGTTAATGCTTATTAAAAGAGGATTAATCTACACTCATATTTGAGAAATAGCTTATCAAGAAAGAGAATGAGGCTTGGCTGGCAACATTAAAGTTTCCAATTGGAGTAGGGAAAATGTGGCTCACTAGAGATAGGCACTCTAAAAGCATTCTTACCTCAAAATGTCAATTTACCACATAGTTATGTTTTCCTTCCCCTTCACTTCTAGCAGGCATGAGATTAGGATTAATCCTGTCAGATAATAGTAGAGGTACTTTGTATATGAGGTAAACTTGCAAAATCTTTTTACCATATATCCTTTATAGATATTCCAATAAATTCAAAATATTTAATGCAATTCTAAAACATTTAAGACTGATGTCTGTAGAACCTTTTGGAAACTAGCATTATTCAGTTAGTTTTAGCTAAAATCTTCCAGACATGAGTCTGAAAGTTCTTAATTTTAGATGCTAGCAGAAACTCATGATAAAGATGCACATTTATTTCAAATTTATCTCTTTTAAACACAAAATTACTACACTGTATCAAAATCATGACTTAGAGCAAAATTGCCCAGCCACCCATACTCTCCTCACCCTCTTTACTTTTAGCTTCAAGGTAGTTTGACATCTCTTTGAAATGATAGCTACCTCGAACAGTTTTCAATATGCTATAACATTTATTTTTATGTTTCTCTCTCTCTGTACAAAAAGTGCTAATCAAAACACTGAATATCACTTTAATTTTTGGAGTTCTAATTGTTCATACTTATTTCTAGTCTGCTTTTAATCTCATGGTCTAACAGAACTCAGTTACTGAACAAATCTAAAAGTTTTAGAGCATGGAGTAAAAAGGGAACCTAAAAATGTGTCCTCTTTTATTCCTCTTGCTTAAAAAAGACAACTGAGCAATCTTATTAACATAAGGATCTTTTTCTTTTTCTAATAGAAACATGAAATGATTCTCTTGTATGCTAACTCGTGTTTATGGGTCACTGTAAGTCATATATTTGCACAATGTACTGTTTTGACCTTCGTATAGCTGGTATGCAGAGATACATTTTATAAAGAATTTATCATTAATTAATATGTAAAAGTTAAATGTAACTTAATTTTTGTGCCTCTGCTTCAGTTTTCTTTCTTTCTCTAATATCATTCATTGCTTTGGCAGTAACAGAAACTTTAAGTGAGCAAAAAGAACATCTAAATTAGGACGAAATATCTAGCTTCTCCCTATATTCTCCTAAGAGCAAATTTTAAGATGTAGTCCATCAGTGCCTGCTTATTTGCATATTTGAAATGATATTCACAACATTATCTTAGCTCTCTTTTAGCGGAGTGATACAATCACTTGATAGTCCATTAAAAACCATGTAACTAGAAACTCACATCAGATGGAAAGCTAATTAGCTGTACTGTTTTGTGGTGTTTTATTCCCCTAATCAAGCTTTTATTTAATACCTCCCATGCTCATTTTTTTTTTATTAATTGTTTTAGGTTAATTATCTCTTTGTTGTTAAAAGCAGTTATTCAAGGGACCCAATGTGGTTTGGACACATTGCTGATTTCTGATTCCCAGCACTTAAGTAAACTGTCAGAAAACAGAGTAGCAATTAGTATTATTTGATTTTTTCCGAGTAGTTGTTCGTAGCCTATCCTGGGCAGATGCGAAGGTTATGTCAGAATTGTTTTATAATGTATTTGAGATGTTACCTAAAAAATTATAAAGGCAGTATACTTTGTGTGCCAGCAAGATATTTCTAAAAACATTGCATTGTGAGGTGATACCTCATGAGGGTGTTAATAGACCCGTTGGATTATGATGATCATATCACCTAATTTTAGAGAACGAAGAGCTGCTATTAGAAACTTACCAGATTTAAAGAATGATCATATTTTGTAGTGTAAATTTAAGGAACAGATGAACTATGGAGAGGTTATTCAAATTAAAAAGTATTTACTAGTTGAGAACCATATGATTTCACTCATAAATGGGATATAAGACTAAAAGCAACAAATGAATACAAACAAACGAAAACTTATAGACACAATAGTTTAATGGTTGCCAGAAGAAAAGGGGATAGTAAGGATAAAGGGGGTCAAATATATGGTGATGGAAGATTTGACTTTGGGTGGTAAACACATAATGCAATAAACAGATGCTGTATTATTGAATTGTATACTTGAAACCTACAGAATTTTATTCATAAATATCACCTTAATAATTTTAATAAAAAATAAACAAGACAAAATTATTTATTACGTGTATATTTTAAGTAATACTAGATCCTCAGTTTATTTAAACTAGGAACTAATTCATAAAATTTGTATTACTTTTATCTTTACTCACTAAGTAAAAAAATATCATGGTAAATAAAATTAATACCTTCTAAAAAGAGATACATTGAGTTTATATCTCTAAATTTTTTTCCCTTCATCTCCAATGATTGGTTTAGCTGATCTATACTAATTTTGGACAGAACTACAATTTTACAGTTCATAAACTTCTAAACGCCAATTTTTTTGCATAATTTTCAGCTAAATCATTTAGTAGCAAAATTTAATCCAAACTAAGGTGAAATTATTTTTAGACTTTATTTCACTAATAATGAATATTCATATTCACTCAAAAATATTTTAAAATGTTGAATATAGCTTGCATTATATTACCTTTCTCAGATATGATACATTTTAATTTTCAAATATATTTGGTTGCAAAGGTTTTGGATTAAGTGATGATGGACGTGAACTAATATTTAAATTTTTTGGTTAAACTTTGAAATCCACTTCCATGTTGTTAGTTTTGCGGAATGGAATCTGGTGACCAGAGGGAGTGGATTCTCTAGCTGTGGCTCCACTGGATGTTTTTTGGTGTTGCTAATAAGTTCCACAGTTTTATAAAGGACTTGAGTTTTGCAATGATTAATTACAATTGGAATCTGTTTACTATCCATTATTTGAAAATTTATTTTTGTTAGGGTTGACTAATGAAACAAAGCACTATTGATTACTATTTATGTTTATTGTAATTATAGTTGTTCAACTCACAGTGCTTATCGGTGCCTTTAAAAGGATCTGTGATGTTGAGGAATGTGTCATCAGCCAATATCTGTTTTGCTTGTGTCATTGGAAGGATGATATTACCTGTTTGAACTATTTTGTTTCAATTCGTGTTATACAAATTTTACATATTCCTTCTAATTAGGACACCCGTATATAAAGATTAAAAGTCATGATTTCATAATTTGCTATTAATACTTGTCAATTTTCCGATGTCACTGTATATACCAATTGTAACATTTGTAACATTTGATGCACAAATGAAAATTGACCCTTTAACTTAACCTTACCTTTGGTTTGAAGAATTTTAAAATGTCTTATTAAAGTTGGAGCAAAAGATGGCTTTGCTCTGGGCCAAATCAGTCTTTTTACTCTCTGTACAATTATGGTTAATTATAGTTTGTTAAAATTCCCAGAGGCCTCAGCTCTAAATTAAGGGCCAATATGTAGTTGTTATTAATTGTAATTAATATTGACTAGTTGTGTGTGTATGTGTCTTTTTTTTTTTTTGCAGTTACATTTCAAAGAGGAGATGGAGGACTAATGAGCAATGGAAGGTATGCTAAGCAGATTCTTTTATATTACTATTATTATTATTTTTAATCAAGCCTGGGGAAACTCTATAGTAAGAGCCTTTTATCGTAATAAACAATCACTTATAAGTCTGAGAATTCTAGGAGGAATTAAATGGCTTACCATAGGTTTAATGATCTATCTGTCGTGCACTTTAGAGGAATCAAGTCCAGATGTTTCATATCTCCCAGATGCCCCTGAAGAAATGAGTAGTAAATATCACAAGGAATGTGTTCATTTGTTAGCAGGATGTTTATTGCATTAATTAGACATTAGCAAATGAAGTTGCTATTGTTTAAGACTCCTTATTGGCTCTCACTAAATTGCTGTGAGTGAACAATTACACATAATCGATCACAAAGTAAATGATTCATGGATGATGAATAAGCTGTAGATTGATAGGACTGGATTCCACAACTTTAGATACTCAATTGAAATTAATAAAAGCTGATAACAACCCCATATATCCTCATCTATTTTCTTTTTGCCAATATGGGGATTGTAATTAGGTTCTGCTAATAACTTCCAATCTCCCATTGAATCAATATTTTAGCAAAAAGGAGATTAAGTCTAATGAGAACTAGTAAATGTAGCAAGAAAGCATTTGGATCTTCTTATTGCAGTTTCCATAGAAACATATGTTTCTCTTAGGGGTTATACCAGAAAGGGTCTATTAAAAAAAAAAAAAGTACAATGATTATAGATGTTGCTATTTCTTTGTAAACATGTTGATAACCTGTAAAGAATTCAGAATCCTTGTCTTTAATATTAAAGATGTAAATTCTTTTAACTGTGATGTGAAGAAAGTTTTCTTCATAGACTCTATACATATGCTGGATGTGAAGAAAGTTTTCTTCATAGACTCTATACATATGCTGGATCAGATCACAGTGGACCTTAAAAAATTTAATACACCTCTAATATTTTGCAATCTAGAGAACTTGAAAATGTTTTCTATTGATGAAACAATATAAATACTGTTCATTAATTTTGCTCAAGTTCCTTGCTCTAAATCAAACACGAAGGCTTATAGCAGGGCTTACAACCTACAGGGGACAGATAATATGGGGGCTGCAGGAAGCGAGGAAGCATAGCCCAAAGTCCTGGAAATGGCTGATACTGAGCAGTCCCTATGAGCAATTGTTCCCTTGAGGTACCAATTTATCATCGAACCTTGTTTTGGGATCCTGCTATGTTACCGATTCCCACCAGTTTCAGGGCACACGACTGAATTCATTTGGATGTCAGCAGAATCTCAGGCAGAACTTCTGCTTCTACTGACAGGATTGATCTATATATAGCCTTAATGAACTGCCAATGTTGCTGAATTCTAGAGAGGCTACACATTTTAATTTGAAGTGAATTAAAATCCTAAATTTTTAAATTCATTCTAGTGTATGGGACAGGTATTTATTTCTCACTGAGCTCCATGTGTTGATTTCCTTTTACTTTTTGTTTTAGCCGCCCAGGTCTTCTAAATACTGGTGATCCCAGTTATCCATGGCTTGCTGATTCATGGCCAGCCACGAGCTTGCCAGTAAATAATAGCAGTAGCGGCCCAAATGAGATTGGGAATTTTGGACGTGGAGGTAAGTTAGGGTTTTCAAAATTTCTTTATTTGTTATTTGTTTTCTTGGCTTTTCTAGATGTTTTAAAAATGATATAAAAATTTCTTCCATAATTAAAATCAGTGAAGCACATATAGTAACAGTGTGATACAGTTGCTGATTATTTTATTATAATACCATTGTGTCAATATTACATTGAGTATAGCTAAGCTTTTAAAAAAGTCATTACTAATCAAAAAGATAAATATTCATAATACATTTATTTTTAAGACTGTTAGTATATGATTACTAAAATCAGGAACTGTGTTGCTAAATAGGGCTTACGAGTTTTGGACTAGTCATTTCACTTCTTTAATTCATTCAACATATATTTATGGAGCATATCCTATGTACCTGGCACTATGGAAGACAGTAAAATTATGAGAGATGGTCTTTATTCTCATATATTATATAAGGAGTACACACTTAAACAACATGTTGAAAGAGAACTTTTCTGTAGTTCTACAATTGATAGCAGGTATCTCAAGTAAAAGACAAAAGGTGCTAAGTGGTGACATGATGAAGGCTTCAAATTTGATGCCAGTGTCCTCTCCTTAGGACTTTATAAAGAGATAGAATTGGAATTACTATAAACAATCACCACTTTCTCTCTTTCATCTTTTCAACCAGTCAATAGGAGAGCAATGGGTTTAGAGAAAGATGGGACTAGAGAAGTCTCTGGTCCCAGTGTTTAGTTGTGTGTGTGTGTGTGTGTGTGTGTGTGTGTGTATTATTATATATATATATATATTATTATATATATATATAAAGTTTTGCATTGACAGAACACAGTACACATACCTGAGTAAGACAGTAAACATACCTGAGCTGCCTTGCTGATACCTCACATGAAAAAGCTGTTCATTGATACTAAGACAGTTTTATGAAAAAAGTATTAGTTAAGTTGATATCTCAAGGAGAGTTAGGAATTAGTCAAATGTGTGATAAAAGTGTGTGGAGAATAAAATACCATATTTTTAGGTACAGAAATAAGAGAGATATTGACCTAATTGAAAAATGAATGAGTAACTTGAGTATAAAGTACAAGGCAGCAGAGGTGCTAAAAAAAAAAAAAAAAAAAAAAAAAAAGAGAGAGATAGAGAGAGAAAGGACAGATAATACAGTGCCTTTTAAGCCAAACAAATACTTTTAACTTTGTCCAAAGGGTGATCAAAAGCCACTGATGGATTTTTAAGAGAATGATGATAGGATAAAAGTATTATTTAAATCATCCAGCCTGTTGCTGTGTGAAAAATTGTGTTACAGTGAAAAATGAGTGTGATTAATTAGAAAAATAGAGCTGTAATCTAAAAAAAATCTGGATGACTTCACCGGAGGATTTCTATACTTCTAGGTAGAATGAATACAGGAGACCCAGGGCTGGGTTAAACTATTCTGAGTCTATTATAAAACCTCACTGGTGGATTTCACATGCATTAGCATATAAAGACATTAACTTAGAAGAATAATCATGGAGACCGGCTTTTTCTCTTTAAGAATGGAATATCAATACCTGTTTGTATATAATTAAAATAGTATTTCAAATAATAAAGTTACTAAGTATTGTATGTCTGCATTTGTCAATACCAACTACAAGAAAGTGAGCTCCCTCTCATTCTCCAAAGAAAATAACTATCCATACAATATAGGTGTGTAATGATGATTAAGTGAACGACTATATATGGGTTTAGCTCAAAGCTTGACATACAGTCACTGTGCAATGCGCATAACTGAAGTAAATAAGAGAATAGAGGGTAAGTTGTATAACTCCTCAACTTCTCGCTTACTCTCTATAATGCAGTACACCCCATTTAGGATTCTCACTTGCCCAGAACCTCTGAAATTAGCTGCCTTACATAGGTGACCAAACTCTGAACCCTACAACTATAGATTATCACTCTACCACAGGTAGGTTCTGTACCTGAATATCTCCTTACCAGACCCAATTGTGTTTAAAGAAATTCTGTTCCCAAAGCATTTATCAGCCAAGGGATAACTGCCTCTTTTCTTAGTTGTATTTGTATTGAAATAGCACACCATTCTATTTTTATGTCAAAGAATAAATGCCTAATATGGAGGGAAAAATTACTTTTCAGTTTCTAGCAAGCAATACGAACATCTAAAATGTCTCGGTCTAATTTAGCCAAAGGGTACATATGTAGATTTTCAAGGATTTTCTTCCATTTCCACCTCATTTTCATGACATAAAACATTTCACAGATGAACATTGAGGCCAAGACAAAGTTTTTGAAGGGTTTACTGTATCTGTTTTCAGTGTGATAGGTATTCGAAGCATTTACTATGTACCAGAATTTCTATTAGAGATTTTTTACTTTTTTTTCATTTTCTTCGCACAATAAATGTTTGACATAGATAATCATATTTCCATTTTAAAAGTCAAGAAACTAAGATTTATCAAGATGGGTGTAGAATGCAGGTCTGACAGATTCTAAAGCCTAGGTTATTTACACTGCTCTGCAGTTTTAAAGGTGGGATTCACATGTATGATTATAGTATAACCGTATTTAGTAATACCAATACATGTTTATTGGTATTGATTTCATTACATGTAATGAAAGTGGTATTTTGAATGATAAAGTTATTAATTATTGCATAAGTTTACATTTTGTCAATGCAAGCTTAAAAATGTATATAACCATTCAGTGAGTGCTTATTCTCTGCAAAATACTAAGTTAGGAATTATGGAAATACAGACATAAATTTCTATGTTCCTATCCTTGAGTAACTTATGATACAGTGAAGGAGACAGGCATTCTTATGAGTAGTTATACCAGATCAAAAAAAAAAAAATTAACCAAGATATTGAAAAACTACAGAATGATTCATGAATAATTCCAAATGGACAGAAGGTCTTCTGTAATTCATAGGCTTCAAACTCAAATGTTAACAAGTTCCAGTCAGCCAACTCAGAGCACTAGGATGGGTAGGTGTAGAATGTGAGAAATAGAAAATAGGAAGTCATGCCTAAAGATGGCAGCACCTATTCAGGTCCAGACTATTGGGAGGAAGGTTGACCAAAACTACCAAACCAGCTAATGTTAGAGATGCTGCCCCACATCCACATATTCATGCATGAGCATCTAATATTTCAATGTTGTGATATAATTCAATTTAGTTTTTTGAAAATGTAGGAATAATCAAATAACATTTGAAGGAAATATGCAGTTCCAAAATCAATACAGAAGCACTTAGACTTGAAGGTTGACTAATTTCATCCAACAAGGGGCGGGGGGATGGTGGAGAGAGAGAGAAAGAGAGAGAAAGAAATTCTATTTTAAAGCATAGCTTTAGCTCTTGAAGAGCAACATTATGTAAGATTAGATTCAATAAACTACTGTTTTTTTTTTTTTTTCATTTTTAAACATTTAAATACAGGACCACTTCAAAAGTTTGTGTTGAAGTGGTCCACAATTTAAATCTAAAGCTTTGGAGAACATCAAGTCCAAGATGCTGAGAAATGAGGCCTGTGCTGGAGAAACATGTCTATTCAGTTAATATTCATCAGTGAAAGACATGGTAATAGTGGCAGAAACTATGAAAATCTTCAGAGTAAAGGATTTATTTCCACAATTTTAATGTATTATTAAATATTGTAAATTTTTGAGAATAAAATTGATAATGACACTTGAGAATGAAATACACTGCTTCATCATCAAATTTCCTAATTAGTTTATAGCTAAAAGCAAGAATGGCAAGGTAGCTGTGAAATTCTGAAATAAAAAATAATAATTTTATTTGCTTATACAACTTGGTGAAATACTTTAACTTTGAATATGTTTAACAGTCTCACTGATATGCATTTTAAATATTTACTTCAATAAATTACATATCAATTCAATGGAAAACAAGTTGGAATTGCAGACTTCAAAACCTTCAGAAAGACTTAAACTGTATAGTGTACAAAATACATTATCAATGTCCCTTGACTGTTGTTAAATAAGAAAAATTTTATATTTATAAAATGTGAAAACAAAAATAATATTTTATAAGAATTCTTGTTTCAAGTACTGTTAGCTATCATCAAATTGAAAAGTTTTAGGATTTTTTGACTATGTTCCTACTTCGGCTTCTTCTTTATGATACAAACGGGTTTAGTATTGGGGTAATTTGGTTCATTATTTAATATTACCATACTATAGTTAGTTGAAAATTTTCTTTATTGAAGAAATGAAGATGGTTGATAATCTCAAGTTCAATGAAGTATGGCTTTCAGAACATAGATTATTAAGGGGCATAATATAATTAGATTCACTTTTAACTCTACGTGATTAAAAATTGTGTTTATTTTCTTTATTTATTTATTTTTAATTGATTTTTTTTTTAGATTTTAGAGTCTTTATTCTGAAAACAAAATAAGAGCTCAAGAGAAAAGTGGCAAGTTTGAATTATAAAGATAATACAGCACACCAAAGTGATAACTGTTAAATGGACTGATTGATATTCAGTGTTGTTCCTAAAGTTTAATTTTACTCTTGCTGTATTACAACTTGAAACTATAGTTCTCCAAGTCTAAGAGCTGGTAGCATAAATTAAACTCACTCATCATTCGGATTGCTTTTTATATAGTTAACTCCTGCTGGATTGTGAAAATGACTTATTCATGAAAATTTTTCTTTGTTACTCAAGGCGGTGGGGAACATTTGCTACCATCAGTTACACTCTATTTCTGGAGTTGTGAAATCAAATCAGAGAAACAGCAAGTTGAAACTTCAGGAATATGTACCTCATAGTTTGGATAGTATAATTTTGGAAATGTTTGCATCTTTTCAGCAGTTGTATTTTGTGTCTTTTGGGATAAAGTAGAAAATTATATTTGTATCCATAATTTGTATATTCACTCTTATCATTGTTTCTGCAAAGAGTTAACAATTTCATTAGCTCTAAAACAGAATGAACAACTGAAAAAATTTTTCAGTAGTGAAATATCTCAAACTTCTTATTCATAGTTGAAGAAAATGAGAGAAATATTGTGTTAAGCAGTGAGACGTGAAGGACGAGCAGTAGCCTGCCTGTCACCGAGGCTGATAGCTTGGCGAAGGTTGTACATCATCTACCCTTCATTGGCTCATGAAACCCATCTCAGCTGAAATGCAAACGTGTGGGATGACACATATATTTTTCATCTTCAATCCTGATAGTTTGGAGCTTCCTGCGCATCATTAAATTGTTTCATTTTCCTATGTTAACTACAGATGTTCTGCCACCAGTTCCAGGCCAGGGGGATAAAACAGCAACGATGCTCTCAGAAGGAGCCATTTATAGCAGCATTGACTTTACGACCAAAACCAGTTACAACAGTTCCAGCCAAATAACACAAGCTACCCCATATGCCACAACACAGATCTTGCATTCCAATAGCATACATGAATTGGCCGTCGATCTGCCTGATCCACAATGGAAAAGTTCAATTCAGCAAAAAACAGATCTGATGGGATTCGGTTATTCTCTACCTGATCAGAACAAAGGTAACAATGGTAAGTCAGGTTCTTATTTCCTAGAGTTATTTTCATATCATTTGTGCATGAGATAGAAATTAGCATTTATTGCTCAGTTTCATTACTAGGTTCACTATATGAGCTAAAAACATATATTGGCATGTATTCAGTACCTTGCACAATTCCCACCACCACCCCACCACCACCACCACCACCACCCCACCACCACCGCCACCACCACCGGCCACCCTCCACCGTCGCTACCACACACACCAACACCAGTCCGTTTCATTCTTTTTAGCTCTTTTTCAATAGCGTGATCAGTAATTCATCTTGACTTCCATTAGGCAGGATAGACAACACATTTTTCCACTGTCCTCCAACATCTGCTTCTGAGTTGCTAACTGCATGTTCTGCATGGGCTTGTGCTGTGAACTAATCACATGATGCCACTATGACCTCTGCCCTTTAACCTTTAGCCTTACTTTACATCCCTGACTACCGATTGGCTGAGGGATTGTCTAATAGAATGCCACACAACCAGTCACAGGATTTCAGCACCACCAGCTCTCACAACAGCTCAGAGAGGAGTGGCAGTCTCTCAGGTTGGTCTCATCACAGTAAGGAGAAATATTTGTTTGTCACCAGCATATGACCTGTGTTCCTAACAACCATGAAGCAATAACTGAATCACAACTCACTGTCAGGCATTTATCCTACAGATGACAATAACAGTTTATCCTAATGAAATCATGCTTGGGTGGGAGAATAAAAATCACTGTCACCCTTTATTTACTAAGTGTATAAAAACATATTTACTGAAAAATAATACCATTTTACTAAATACTGTTTATTCAAGGGCAGATTAATTTCATCTGCCTTGAACTACCTACTTAAGAGCCAAGAGAACTTTACAATAAAAAGATCATACTGGAAAGTCAACTCCATGGCATGACACTAAAAGATGAATTCAAGTAAAATGCATATGATTTTAGAAATTTTCATACTATTAGGATTCCAGCAATGTGACTTACTAATTTTATACAATCTTTCCTAATTATCATGTAATAATAGAATTTATTATCTATTTAATGGTGATATCATTTAAAGTAAGTGACACCACACTAAAAAAGAATGTTAATATGGGACATTATTCTTCACATTTAATTTCCCCTCAAAATACAGTCTTTCATGTTGATAATTTTTATACTGTTTATTTTAATATGTATTTGAGATATATCAGCCAAAATAGCAAGCTATAATGTAAGTTTTGTATAGCACATGTAGGGAATAACACACTTTACTGGACAGAAATATATACCCATTATAATAAATATTAGTAATATCCTCCAGGCCCAAGATTCCTCATCTCTAAAATAAGGAGGTCGTAGTAGACACACTCTAATCCCAACCATAACATGTACATTGTATGACTGATGACTTTATCTGCACATTTCTGATTGATTCCATGACCTTACTTGCTTAATTTTTCACATTAATAATATGCTATTTGTTTTTATGAATTTTTTTAAAGTACAGGTTCTTATAAAGGATTATTGTGCATTATGATATGTTACAGGGATAACAGGCATCGAGGATATAAAGAGTTAATTCTTTTATATCATTAGGGTAACATTTACTAAATGACTTTTCCTCAGGAGATAGAACCCTTTCAATCTGAAAATGTTAATGCTTTTTTTTCTCCCTCCAAAATGGGCCATTTGCTCTTCTTACCTATTGGTAGAAGTAGATACATTATGGAATCCAGAAAATTTTAAACATCTGCTATGAATTTAAACTGGCTTAATAATATAAAAAGCTTTTTAAAATAACCTTATATGTCATTTATATTGTCATTTATTTGTAATGAGTTTCACAATTGCATTGAATAATTAAAAAGTAATTTATCCTGGACTTATTTCATTCAAGATATATAAAGTCTCAAGCAATATATTCATATATATACTATCAGCCATGGAATACATAAGGCCTTCTGTAAATCTTTCATTAAATATCTTGTGAATGTTAATTGCCACTGAGTTTTAAAAGTTATCTTTTGAGTAATTGTAAGCAGAACATGATTTACAATAGTGCTTACTTCTTTTTTGAATCCATTTATTTCCTGAGTGACATTTACATATATCTATGAATTATATTAACTACTTCATCTACATTTGAATACAAAATTACTTAAATCAGTGATAGAAAGCATTCTTTAGGAGGAGAAAGTGAATTGATTATTCCCTTTTTAGTTCAGTTCAATTGAGTTTAATATTACGGAGTTTGTTTTATTCTTATAATCGCTAGTATATTTCCTAAGGCTCAAATTTAGAATCAAACTGCCCTATGGATATTTAATCATATCATATTATAAGATTTTCTTAATTTGTGCACAGTGATGAAACCAATTTAAAAATAATTACAGTAATAAAGAAAATTGGACATTTCAGAATTGAGTGAATTTCTCATTCTCTTTGAAGTACTTTTATAATTTATTCAATACATAAGTAACAAGCACTTCTATTAACAATCCAACCATTAAAAATATAAAAGACAACCCATATCTTTTAAAATATCACCTACATAATAATTTTATACATATACATGTGCATACATAGCACAATATTAGTATCAGTAACTAAATCTTTTTAAATGGCAATATTTTTAAAAATATTTTAAAAGTTTAATTTGAAAATTAGCCACTTTTATAATTTACTTAGAAGTCATTTATTCAGCATAAATAAATGTAAATCCAAATATTTACATTTTGTATTGAAGAGAGATGGGTCACATATGTTTTGCAAGTCTTAAAAATATGTTCCCCTAAAATGTAATGGAGGTAGTCTTCACCTTAAAATGCTTGAGGACTACGGCCATGCCGCCCTGAACGTGCCCGATCATGTCTGATTTCAGAAGCTAAGCAGGGTCAGGCCTGGTTAGTACTTGGATGGGAGACCACCTAGGAAGACCAGGTGTTGTGACATAAAAAAAAAAATAAAAAGCTTAAGGATCTTTGATTGCAATTAACAGCAACAAATTGTGGCTCACTTAGCTCAAGGTTCAAATCTCAGATAGAAATTAATTTCTTTAGTTTACGTCATATGCCCACCACCATGCTAAGAAGCCACCTCTTAGCTCATTGCTATAAAAAGATAAAACATGTTGATTGATAGTTCTACCAGGACTGTCCATAATGGGATAGAAGAAATTTCCCCCAAAAGAGATGTCGTGGACATTGATGGAAAGCCCTCACAAATTCCCTCTGTGAATGAATCAGCTCTGTTTCCACAACACATTTTTAAGTCTGTTGTTTAGAGAGTTGATAATGGCTTTTTTAACCTTGGATAAGGACTTCAACAGAGTTGGGTTCAGAGCTCCAGAAATAGTAATTCCAACAAGAGCTGCTGCATTTTAATTTTTCTTCTCTCTCTCTTACTGTGTGAATGTGGGCCATATAACACTCAGAAAGCATCTTTATTTTTTCATCTATAAAATGGAGGAGATGTAAGAACTTCCCTATTTGTGTCACTCAGGTCTAGTGGTGATCATATAACATTGCTAAAAGTGCTGTGAGAAGTATGAAAAATATTGTACACATATAAATATATAAGAAATAAAGGAGGTATAACTAAAGCAAAAGTTGTGAAAGACATATAGCCCAACCCATTCATTCCTCTTTTAATTATTAAAATATAGTTTTGATACAGAAACAATAAAATCCTTTTTTGTGTGACTCTAATGGGTTATCAGGAAACAAAGGATTAAGGCTCATCTATCTTCAACACAAAAACTGGAGACTTAAATTCAAACAAGCTTATTATTCTTATTCTGAGAATCAAGCTATTTTTGAAACGCTCTTTGGGGTTGGAGGAGCTGAGTGTGGCAAAGGTTTTAGAAGCAGGTAGAACTAGATTTACTCTGAGACAGAGGCAATCGAAAAAGTAGTAAGGATTGGCATTTATTGAGCATTCTCTACATTCTGAGCCCTTTATAATCATTATCTCTTGTAATCCTCAAAATAACCAAAAAAAGTAGTAACTTTATATCTGTTTTACATATGTGGAAATTGATGTGATAGCTTCTGAGTAACTTATCAAGTAATTGAGAAAGTAGTCTTCAAATACAGAGATTAAGTTCTTATCCTTGAAGCAGAAATTACCTGCTCTCTTTGCTCTAAGAAGCCACCTCTTAGCTCATTACTATAAGAAGACAAAGGATAATAGTGAAAGGAAAGGTGAAAGCACTTTTTTTTCAGGGATGCTCTTTTAAATATGTGTGTATAAGTGAATGCTACTTAGAAAACAGACATAATCCCATAATGGGCAACAGTATATATATGTCCAGTTTAACAGTTTTATCACTTTCCAGCACTTAAACAAGTTATTAAATTATGTTAATTTTCTGAATTGGCTGATGTAGATTAGTAATTTGCTCATGACTTTTAGTTCTAGAAAGATGAATTCTAAGAAGTCGATACGATTTGGGGGAGAAATATACACCACAGAGGGAGTAAACGAAGTTACTTACTTAGGTTCCCCTGAAACATCCTTTGTCATTCTGCTCAAGAAGTATTGATTCTTGCATCCACTTGTGGTCCATTTAGAAAGGAACTTTATTTACTTAATTTTGGAAGAGTGAAAAGTATGACACTATACAAATGATAAATTTTATATTTCATTAAGTTTCAGTAATTCCAGATATGGCCTATATGCTGCTGAGTCACTTTCTGCTCATGTTTGGTACATAGATTCATTGGTATTACAATTGTCCTGAAACTGATTACTGTATTTTAATTCATTTTCTTTCCTGTTTGGAATTTCAGGAAATGTTATGCTTAAAATATCTGGGAACTACACTCATTATGCAAAAATAATTGTGTCATTCATTAGTTAAAAATTTTATAAAACATATCGATGTTAAAGATTTACAAGTATCCTCCAGTATAGTTGATTGATTTTTATCAGTTAATTTTGAGAGAAAACTGTTACTCCTCTGAATTAATTAAACTGAGTACATTCTAATGGAAAAGTTTAGCCTGTATCCTTAGACACTGAATTTTCCACTGAGAGAGATTATGCAAAAGAGCATTATAAATGCACTAAAATCTGACATTTGAAAGAATTTGTTATGGCCCATTATTTCATCTAACAATGAAAACGTGGAGGTAGCAGACATGAGTAAATCAATAAATGTGCTTTTCCTACAGCAGCCATGTTTTTGGTTTATTCAGCTCTATATTTAGTTAAAGCACTGGGAAAGAAACAATACTATTTTTTGAGAGATTTATGAAAAACGTTTTCTGATTATATCATTTTATTATTTATAGCTTTTAACTACTATAACATACTGATTCTGGTGTTTTGAAAACATAAATACATCTTCTCATTTGATATATTTTGTTTCTTCTGATATTTGGTTATGTCTGAATAAATGCATTATACTTTCAGGTGGGAAAGGTGGAAAAAAGAAGAAAAATAAAAATTCTTCTAAACCACAGAAAAACAATGGATCAACCTGGGCCAATGTTCCACTACCTCCTCCCCCAGTCCAGCCCCTTCCTGGTACAGAGCTGGAACATTATGCAGTGGAACAGCAAGAAAATGGGTAAAACCATTTTATACACCAATAAAATGCCCAGGGCTGTCCTCCCCTCTCTATTGTGCATTTTTGTCTTTATCCTGTATTCTCTTACAGTCTTCCCTCCTTTTTCCCAGTCTTTTCTTTGCTTCTCTTCCCTTTTATTGTTTGCATCATCTATATATTTTAGCTGATAAATACAACACATTATACACTGAGGACCTAGAAAGAATCCTTGGCCATCAAGTGCCTTAGATTGTCCACAATCATGAAAATGCAGCCTCCTTTTATAATATTGCTTGTTAGTTTGAAAGCAAGTACCCACAGCTCTGTGAACTAAAGAGCCACTCCAGAGAAGAGCTGAAAAGGGAATTAAAATAACCTTCTTCATCATCCCTCACAGTCCTCTAATGACTTGATGTCTGGCCATAGCAGGGCGCCCACTGTTGAGCTCCCTCACAATGGGATAATTATAGGGACCTGGCCAGTGGGTACAACTTTAATCGTCAGCTTTGATAGGAATGTAGGAGCCTGAACAATAAAAGAGGTTCAAGCCAGTGCACACTCTGTAACAAAACCTTTTTAAGTCAGAAAATTTCTTCGGAGGGCCTTTAAATATGACCGGTTTCCTTATTCTTTCCTAAACTTCTCACAAAAGTTAATTTGTTTTCATCCGTTACTTGTAGTGTTATTTGATTTAAAGCAGAAAGACATTGATACATTTTATTCTCTAATCTAAAAACAAATAGCAAGTCAGAAGAAATATATTTAGTCCCTTTTTCTATTTTAATAATGCTAATTGCTATCTTCCTCAGTTTCCAAGGTCACTATTGCTTTTAAATGATGCTGAAAAATACAGAATAAAGGCATTTTTTCTTTCTCCAAGTTTTTCTTTATTTAGAAGTATTTAGATATTAAAACACTAAAATTAAACATTTAATGAAATATTAAAATTTAGTTTATTTGAATAATGTTTCATTTTCTCTTATTTCACATAAAGATTACATGTACATGCTTATACATTTTTGTCTCTATATCTTTTTCTTTTTATATAACTGCTGTCTTTGCAGTCTCCAGATTAATTTTCCTAAACTGGACTTTCTATGTTACATTTGTATCCTTAAAAAGACCTCATTTGCTTTTTCTCTCATTTATGTAATACATATACATACATACTATATATGCATTATACACATTATATTTTTTTCTTAATATCTTTCCCTTCAAAAGGTTTAATTTGCTTCTATGGGATTGTAGTTCCCATATATATGCATATCATTATAATTTTACTTTTAAAAAATAAGTTTACATTGTAAATAAAAATTAAGAGCACATCCCTTCTTTTCTGACTTAAAAATAAACTCTCTATATGATCATATGTAATATATATATTGGAATATAAATGTATCAATGTTACATGGATCCTGGCGGGGGGGAAGAAAAAAAATGTGTATTTTACAAAAAAGATTATTACAGGGCTTAGAAATCATCATTTTAAAGGCTGTAGTCAGAAAATGAGGAAATAGAACTTATAAACTAGGAAGAGAAATTAATGCTGTTAAACATTGATAAGATGAAGACTTGAACTCAGATCATATGGAAATTATCAATAATTTGGATTCTTTCTCTTTTCTTTTCTCACTGTCTACTTAAAAAATACATAGACTATAAGAAGACCTATTACCTATTGAAATAAAACTAACTTTTTTCCAAATAAATGCTAAGCTTCTCACTTGACTCTGTTGCTCAGCAATAGAACAGAAAATATTTATTTGATGAATGAAGCATTACATGTTGGTGCAGATTTTTATTCTGTAATACAAATTATTTTCAAAACATTAAAATATAAAATGTAAAATTATTTGTACCTATTTGGGGATTGTAAATTAGTTTAACATTCAGTCAAAATGTATTATATTAGAAATTATTTTTTTTCCTAAAATTTTTTAAATCCATTTGATATTTTAGATAGGTAAAGAAATACACTTTTTGACTATATATATTCAGAGCCTTTGTGTCATACATGAACTTTGGTTCTAACTTGCCTTTGAGTTACTTAAGTACCTAGTATTTTCTGGAAAAAAAGAAATTATTACGCTTAACAAAAATAGTAGGTAAGTCCCAATTTATCATTAAGCTAATAATAAAATTCAATTTCCTTATTATTTGGACTCAGTTTTCTAAAGATGAACACTTATAAGTTCTTATTTCAATTGTCTGTACTAAAAGCATGTATTTAAAGTCCATAAGACAAGAATAAATTAAAATAAGTGGATTTGGGATGGCTTCGTCCATTTCTTGTATAGTCTTTATACTTTTATGTTTTTTAATGTGAAAACCTTATAATATTGAAAAAATAAGATTTTTGAATACTTCCAAGAGTATTTATATGCTGCTGTTTGTGATGTTAACATTGACCATTTTGCAGAATAGGTAATTTGTAGAATTGTTTATCTGCCTTGCTTTGAAACAGGCAGGTTTAAGGTTTTCTTGAAATACAAACAACAAAAACTTTAGAAGACAGCTTTTTTGTATATATATATATATATATATATATATATATATTTTTATTTTTAACAAGAATTCTGCAGTTATACTTCTTATGGTGATATATTGTTTTTGTTGGTTTTAACATATCATAATAAAGAATTTATACAACACACTTTTTTTTTTCAAGTACATAAAAAGTGCTAAGCCCAAGGCTGGGAAGGAAAGCAACAGAGATGAAAGAAAGAAATAAAGCATTGATAAGAAAGTTCTGATCCCTAATCTGGAGAGCTCACAAGAGTGGGAGGTAGAGATCAGAAACCACAAACACACACACGCTCGCACACACACATTTTGTATGACAAGCCTGAGATGAGCTATGTGTATGCAATAATAATTTGCATACAAAAAAGAATAATCATATATGACAGGTAGGCCTAGGGCATTTCTACAGAAGTTGAATTTTGAGGTGAATTTTGAATCGTTTATTTATAAATAATAGTACTCAGAGTAGGATGGTTGTTGCATGCCAAGTTCTGAATAAAAAGCAAAAAGAACAAAGATAATGAGAGATAGTTCCTAACTTAAAGTAGCCAATGCATGAGAATACATTGTTAACCAACGAATTGAACAAAATGCTACTAGTATTGCCATTTACTGTGCAAGGAAAAAAAAAAAAAGAAATTCTGGCCAAAGACAACAACTAGAAATAAAATTAAAGAAATGAAAAAAACAATATCCCCATTAGTCTTCCTTTGTACTTTCCACCCTTTCTTTGAAACCCTGCCCTATTCTAATTAAATTACTTGTCTTTTATTTATTTATTTTTCATTAATCTTTAAGTTTACACTTCTATTGAAGTAATTATGCTGCATTCCAATTGCTTGTCTGTATCCTTCCATAGTTGGTAGCTGCTGTGTGAGGTTTGTTGAGTTTGAAACATGTGTAGGGTAACAGATAATCTGAGGTGTCTTGAGGCCAATTGTGAAGATTTGTATGTCATATAGAAATTCTTATTGTTGAGTATATATAAAGGATTGAGGACATAAGGTTGAGGCATAATGTAGGGTATATTGTAGCAGAATGGCCAACATCATGAAAATGATAAAGGAATAAAATAAGGCAATGGCAGTGGGATAGAGGCAAAAGGATAGATTTTTGGAAATAAACCTAACCGATAATAATCACAATCTTGAAAAGATTGTCTCTTGTTTTTTATTACTCTGTTTAATATTGTTTCTAAGAGTTGAGATATCTTTTTTTTTGTTGTTTAATGTAAGCTTTTTTATATATAATTAAATTTATTGGGGTGACATTGGTTAATCAAATCATATAGGGTTCAAGTGTACAATCCAATAATACGTAATTTGTATATTGCATTGTGTGTTCACCACCCAAAGTCCAATTTCCTTTGTCACCATATTTTTGATCCTCTTAACCCTTACCTACCGCCTCCTGCCCCATTTCCCTCTGGTAAACACCAAACTGTTTGTGTCTATGATTTTTTGTTTGTCTTCTTTGTTTGTTGCTTTCAGTTTTATATCCCACATATTTTTGGAATCATATGGATCTTAACTTTTTTCCCCAAGCCTTACTTGGGCCATTTTCTCCTTCTAATAATAAATATTAAAAGTTATCAAATTATTTTCCAAATACAAAAAGTATTTAATTGTTAATTCAATACTATAGCAACAATGTTTTTCTCATCAATATGCCTCTCTGTTTGACAAAAATGTGTCAAAATGTATTCATTTTTTGCTATAATTATAATGTATTTTTTAATATAATCATATGATGCTAAGAAAAATTTAGTAGTATTCAAAAGAGAATTGATGCTCTGCTTTGTTATAGCAATTTAGAGATTGGCAAGATTTTGTGGGTGTTGAACTTCATTGTATTTTTATTAGTAATTTGGCATTTGTATCTGGCCTTTAACATGTTAGTTCACATACAACATTGATTTGTTGTCATCCTTCTCATTATTTACCAGGCAAGACAGACACTATGATGTCTCGTACTTCACCGACAATAAGTCAAAGAACAAAAGCTTCTCTAGGAAAGGTTGACCAAAAGACTTTGGTTTGTCATTAGAAACATTTTCCCAGTCTATTTGTAATTACTGTTGAAAATCCATCACTCAAATAAGATATATATCTATAAAAGTGAAGAAAACTCTAAAAACAGATTTATACTTTTTATAATATTTACAGACATCTGTTACTTTCTTGGCCTTCTTTAGAAACTGCATGGAACCTAAGTATTTTTTGTTCTGGAATGGAATAAGACATGAATATTTTATAGGTGATAAACAGTTCTCCCCATCATACGATATGCTCCATGACCCCAATTTTTCACCTATTCTGCTATGTTCTTCTCCCAGTCTCTTATTCTCCTCTATTTTCCACCTCTTGCATAAACCAATGACATGAATTCATGGAATTTTCTCAGCTTTGAATGTGTTCCACAGGGGTACAGAGTTTGCTCACTCCTATTCTAGGTTCTTAGTAGAAAAGACTTGGAACAATTGATGAAAAACACCCATTCTAGGTAAAAGAAATAGCTATTGAAATATTTTTTAGTTATTTAATACATTAATCGCTGTACTTGTATGATAAAAATAATATTTATATAGTTAAGTTCTCCTTTGCCTGATGATATATGAATAATAATAAAAAAATGACACAACTAATTACAGGAGTTTTTCTATGTTACCTTTATACATGATGCATGTCACATTATTTCTTCCTTCTCTTACATTTTCTGTGTATTTTCGTTCCATATCTACATTTCCTTTAGATTATCAAAAGTAAGAATCATTTGCTACTTATAAAATAAGGAATTTTAGAAATTAATGGGCTACTTTCATTTGAATATATAAATATGTGTTTTCTTTATTCAAATGTATGATATCTCTGACAATAAGCCAATGTAAGCAAAGAAAGTACATGTACTAATTTATGGAATGAAAATATAGTGCTTTTTTGTAACAAGTGTTATGGAGTAAATTTAATTATAATTATAGATGAAATACAACAACGTGCACATGCCATACTGAAAATGGGCAGTTTTTTTTTTTAAATTAGGCTTCTTACACATATTTTTTGTTTGACTTAATAATATAGCATTTAAAGTAAAATAAGTAAGTTCATGAAAGCATTTTTAGCATTTTTATTAGTGCTTTTATTTTAAATTATAAATATGGTTATCATCTACTATTTTTAAGGTATTATGTCAGGTGTGCCCAAACAGAAATAGTTTGTCATGACTTTAATGTAGCTTAAATCCACTTGAGGAAAAGATACTATTAATATGTGAAAGGTTAAATACTAAAAGAAATTTGACACAGTTAAAGAAACCAACACTGGAAATTGCAGAAGACAATACATATTCAATTTTCAAGTAAATTTGCAAAAATATTGTCAATGCAAGTTTAGAAGGGTAATATATCAGTTCTAGTTAGCTTCATAAGGCAGATCTTTATAAAAAATATAGAATTTAGCATGTAGCTTGAATAATTTTTAAGATTATGATAGGTGAAATTAGAGGAGTACAGTTTATTTGAAATAAGTTGAATTCTTTAATGCATCAGGATGGAAAAGTACGAAGAAAGAAGTAAAAAGAAAACAAACTGATTTATTCTGGGCAAGAGATTCTTGTTGAGAAACTGAAAAAAAAACCTAAAAAGGTAGACTGAGGCTTAGACTTTTAATAGACAGAATAGAGTGAAGGTCAGTGAATATTTTATTCAAACAATTCTGTTTCATGGCCTAATTGTTAATGGTATGCAGCATTGGTTAGAGGATGGGAAAAACTAAGAGCAATAAATCCAAATGGGAATGTGTGTTACAAACTTTTTATACAATCAAACCTTTTCTTTAAATGAAATTTAACTATGAGCTCCAAGATATAAAAAAGGAAAAATGACATTGTTTGAGAGCAATATGTTTTTTTCAGTCATGTTGGTACTTGTGTAGTCAATGTAAATATAAGTTTAATCAATGGTATTTTATACTATATAAACATTTTTATTTTTAACAGGTTAAACTATGCTTGTTTATACTAAAATATAAAAGATATTTCTAAAGAGATATTCCTAGCAGACTATACATGGTTTCTGACACAGGTCTTTAGTGTGCAACTCATTGAGGTAAAAGATTATTCAGGTAGAAATAAAAAAAAGAAAATTGAACAGCCAAAGATGATATCATTCTCTGTACAAAACCTTTCAATGATTATCCATCACCCACAGGCAAAATTCCAAACTCCTTCTCTGGGCTGATGAAGCCCTGTGTGATCTGGCACAGCCTCACCTCCCTCACCTTATCTATGGCCAACCTTCTTTATTTACCAGCTCTTCCTAGTCACATAACTGTTTGAGTTCCTTGAATATTTTATCTTTTCTCTTTCTCTGGGCCATCACACACATTACTTAGAATATCCCCTTTTCTGGTGGTCAGCATAGCCTTGCTCAACTCTAAAACTAGTTTCAGCGTCCCTGCTTTCTAATCCTAAAGTACTAGATATTGCTGATTATCTGCTTATTATCAATCTGCCCCCATTGGATTGCATACTCGGTAAATAAATCTTATTACCTGACACATGATTGTTGAATAAAAGGATGATAAATTCAGTGGTTTTTTTTTTTATAGACTTTATTTTTTAGATCAGTTTTACGTTAAAAGCAAAATTAGGCAAAAAAGCAGAGATTTTCCATATACTCCTTGACCCCACCCATGCACAGCCTCTGCTGCTACCAATATCTCCCACCAAAGTATTATGTTTGTTAAATTGATTAACCTAACTCGACACATCATTATCACTGCAAATCCATGGTTTACATTAGGATTCATTTGTGTCGTTGTACATTCTGTGGGTCTGGACAAATGTACAATGACATGTATCCACCATTATAGTATCATACAGAGTACTTTTGCTGTCCTAAAAATTCTCTGTGCTGTGCCTATTTATCTCTCTCTCCTTAATCTCTCTCCTTAACCTCTGCCAACCGCTGAACTTTTTATTGTCTCCATAGTTTTGCCATTTCCTGACCGTCATATAATTAGAATAATATAGTAGGTAGCCTTTTCAGATTGACTTCTTTCACTTAATTATATGTATTTAATTTTCCTCCATGTCTTTTCATGGTTGATAGCTCATTTCTTTTTAGCAGTGAATAATATTTCATTATCTGGGTGAGTCACAATTTTATTTCTCCATTCACCTACTGAAAGACATTTTTGTTTGCTTCTAAGTTTTGGCAATTATGAATAAAGCTGCCCCCCAAAAAAACGGTGCAGTTTTTTTTTTTGTTTTTTGTTTTTTTATCAATTCAATTTTAAACAGGATAAGTGTAGCTCAAGTAAAACTACTCAAGAATCATCTGGACATTTGCAAGTTAGCATTTGTAAGAGATATCAAGACTAGATATATACATTTATAATATTCATCCTATTTTCAGTTTCTTTAATGAAAATCTTTCATGTGTTAGATATTGTACTGGTTGGTAGAAATGCAAAGTTGAGAATTAAAGAGTGCTTGAGTTTAAGGATCTCACAGAATAGTGAGGAAAAAGAGACATGAAACAAACCATTCCAGTATAATATGGAGAATGCTATAGTATAAGTATAATGGAATTATAATCAATTCCATATGGTGGGGGCAGAGAAGGCTTCACAGAACTAACATTTGAATTAAACCTTGAAGGAAGAGCTGGGGATCACAGGCAGATGATTTGAGAATAGTCATATACAGATTTATACTTTAGAAAAATATATGGAGTAGGCTGGTGTTTGGGAAATAGTGGGAAACTGAGCTATAAAATAGGTTCTGCTAATGAGTTTGAACTTTTTCTTGTTAGTGATAATCACTGAATAATTTAAAGCATAGTGTGACATGAATGAAGATTTCAGAAACACCATCCTATTGCTTGTGTGAAAGATAGGACCAAAGAGATGAAAAAGACATGCCAAGAGACTAGGAAAGCCAATGGGTAGTTCACATCCAAAGGAGACTGACCTGTGTGTGATCTTGGAAGTAGAGAAGTGTAGGAGAAAGTTTTGAGAAGTATTTAAGAGGTTGAATTTCTAGGGTAATTGCATACAATAATACTGCTTATCTTATCCTTAATTCTCTTTTTAAATACATAGGAAACTTTTTTGATTCATGAAAATAATAGTACTACAGAGAAAGTGTAAATACAATTTTTTATGTCACAATTAAAACTTTTTGAATTAATACCCTATAGTCTTTAGCCAGAGTCCCTAAAATCATGCTGTTTTTAAAAACTGTTATTTTTCTTTTTAATATATATTTCACATGGTTAGGTTTTGTACTTCTGTTTTATAGATTTTAAATGTCAAAATACAGGGAGACATGAGTTTCTACTGAGAAAAATGAAAGAATTAAGAGATCAAAGGGGTATTGAATAATTTTGTAGCACAAAGTTTTAATGATTGACATGTCATCATTAATAAAAAGTTGGCATAAATGTAGAATGAGTAAATAAAATTTCCAATTTTTTCTCAGATAATTAATGTTGCCATATTCTGTTGGTACGCAAGGATGAACAAAGAAAAGTAGTTAAATCTACAAGCATTAAATTATTAATTATCTTTAATTAGTAATCTGGCTTGTCTGTGTGAGTAACTTTGTTAAGTTATTGCCTTTTGTAACTGTGGGGTAACAATTAGGTAATAAGATCCTTTAAGAACAAACTGAGATAACAGATGTAATTATGATTAGAAAATAACAGCCAGGTGATTTTCTATGGTAGCACCAACAATTTGAAATCAAGAGGAAGTAAACTGAGAGAACATTTCATATACTATTGTTACTATTGTGGTTGTTATTTATTGCCAGCATAACTGTGCTTGAATGTGTGTATGTATCAATGCACTTATTTTTTCTCATTTAATTTCAGCTATGACAGTGATAGCTGGTGCCCGCCGTTACCAGTACAAACATACTTACACCAGGGTATGGAAGATGAACTGGAAGAAGATGATGATCGTGTCCCAACACCTCCTGTCCGAGGAGTGGCTTCTTCTCCTGCCATTTCCTTTGGACAGCAGTCCACTGCAACTCTTACTCCATCTCCACGGGAAGAGATGCAACCCATGCTGCAGGCTCACCTGGATGAGTTGACAAGGGCCTATCAGTTTGATATAGCAAAGCAAACATGGTAAATATTCTTATTAGATTCAGGGACCAAGGCTTTCAAAACATGAATAGAAAAAATGTTCTTTCATGTTAAACTCACAAGAGATTCTCACGGAACTACACAGCTGGGGTTAGAAATGCTTTTGTATAACTCTTTAGTCATCTAGATAAGGAAATTGACTAAACAAATGTTAAATAATTTGACCAAAGTCACATAACTAGTTAGAGTGAACTAAAGCCAGAATTTAGATCTGCTGAATTTCAGGCTCAAGTGCTTTTGACTACATCAGAATCTTTTCTAATTTCTAGTTTAACTTCAATTAGCTTGTCCTTGAACTCACTTCCAGTGGCCTAACAAAATACTCTTTTTAGATTCTTTAAAGTTTCTATAATTAATTCTGCATGTGGTTGTGAATATGTAAATGCAAACTTCTGCAAATCACATGGGGTTAGTGCCAGTTTTTAAAAGACCTTCTTTGGGATGAATTAAATGAGAGAAAAAATAGTACAATATAAATAACAGTAAATGTATTTTAAAAATCCTAGAACAAATTACAAATCTCAAGTTCCTTTTTTTCTAATCAATTTATAAACTTTTATAAGGTATAGATAGAAATCTACTTAGAAATCTTGTAAAAATATGACAAGAATATAAATAGGACCAGTTCTCACAATTTTGTACATTTTTTTTTAATTTGTTTTCTCTTTTCTTAAATAGTAATATATAAATCTGACTCTTGAAAATAAAATCTTAATGGCACACCTTTGATTACTGTCTGCCGATTTGCACCCTGTGCTTGGTTAGAGTAATTTTTTATGAAATAGTATTTGCTTCTTTTTGATAGTTTTGGCTACTGGGATAAGTTGATAATGAGATTATCCATCATGTTAATGAACAATTTATATTAAAAATACAGCTAAATACACAAAGAGATACTAAAACCAGAAATAACACTTAAAAGTTATTACAAACATGAGTTCTTTTCTTAGTACTAGAGGTTCTTGAACATTTTTCTCAATTATCAGATTGTTTTTAAAAAGTCAGAGACAATCTACTATTAAACAGTATTATTTTGTATCAGGCTGCTTTATGTAACACTATTCTTTAAGTTGAAGCCAGCTGCTTTCAGAGCCAGAGATTTCCTTCAAATTAACTAATAAAGCTGTGAGGTTTAGTCATATAAAGCACAGAGTCTAGCTCAGATTTCTCTAATCTGCCTGCGTTTTGGAATCATGTGGGTGGGCAGCCTTAAAATTTGTTGATAGTAGGCTCTACCCCCAAATATTCTGATGGCTTGGTCTGGTATTTGACTAGGGGCAGCCAAGATTGGGACCACTGCCACCACCACTACTTACTAGTTGTATGACAATGAACAACTTGCTTAGGGGACAACAGCTCTGCTTTAGTCCCCTATTTGTAAAATGATGATGATAATGTAATTAGTGTGCTCTTTTATGGTGAGAGAGAAGTCTTAAACAGCACCCTCAGGTTTAAGAATTCACTTAGAAAGAGCCACATAACTCACAGAGAGCTGTTACACTCAAAGTTATGGTTTATTATAGTGAAAAGATACAGATTAAAATTAGCCAAGAGAAAAGCTACATGGGACAGAGTTTAATAAAATTTCAAAGGCAGAACTTCCAGTTGTCTTCTCTCAGGGTAGTCATGGAAAGCATTACTTTCCCAACAATGATGTGTGACAATATGCGAGGAGTACTGTCAACCAGGGAAGCTCATGAGCCTTGAGGTTCAGAGTGTTTATTGGGGCTCTGTCACATAGACGTGGTTGACTACCTGCATGGCTGACCTCGGTCTCCAGCCCCTCCAGAAAGCGAGCTGATATCCTGTGACTCAAAATCCCTACCGTAAGTCACATTGTTAGACTTTCTGGAATCTAGGGCCTCCAAGTTAATAAAGAAACTTTTATCAGACCGCACATTTTAGAGTTTAGAGATTACCTTCCAGGAGCACAAAGCAAAGGTCTAAATTATCTTTAGGTAAGGTCAAGTTTATTAATACACATCACTTAGTAAAGTATCTAGCTATATTATAGCTGTGATTATTCTGATGGACTTGGATTTTCACCTGAATTGTTCACTGCTATCTTTCCACTCTTAGAAGAGTGCCCACTGAGGGAGTGCTCCATAGATGCTTGCTAAATGAGTGAACAAACTAGTTCATCTCCACCTGCTCCAAGTACCCAAGCACACCTTGCTTCTTTTTTTCAGTATGTTTGTCTTCAGATCAACAGTCCTTCTGAATGTCATTGTAGACTCCCTGCATAGGAATTATGAGACACCATGTGATCACACAAGACTTTGCTCTTTTGGAATGGAAGGACCACTCCATCTGGGCTGCACTCAACATCACAGGAGAATTGTTTAAAAAATAATTCCCTAGCTTCAACTCCAGGGATTCTGTTCATATTGACCCATGAATGTCCTGTCACTAGGAGAAATTCATAAATGTAATGTACTCTCTTTCTTTATTTCAGTTTAGCAACTAATTCTGCTGAACTCAAGGAGTACATATTTCACCCCTTGATGCATCTTTGTTCCATCAAGAGGTGTCAGCAGTGATTTAAGACTAGAGTGTAGATCTGCTTGATCCTTCCCAGGACCAAAGTGCTCACTGTTAGAGAAGAATGAGTCATGCATATACATTATTACTTTACATTCTCTTGAATATAACTTGACTCACTCCATCCCTTGCTCACAAATAGAACTTGAGGAAACAGAGCAAGATGTGGCAATCAACAGTCAAGACTTTTTGTAATTGTAGTTAGGAAACTTTCTGGCTTTTCAAAATAGGAGCTGTGATGAATGCTAGATAATAACTTGGGACCTCAAATTCCTGATCTGTTATACTAAGATGTGGGCCTGATGCTATTGAGGTAGCTTCTGGTCTTTTAAATACTTTGTATCAAGGCAAAAAAAGACAAGATGTCAAAACTCGTGGTATATTCACTCTTTAATGACAATAACAAATAACAATGACTTGTTTTCCTTCAGCATTCTAGTTTAGAAAAAAAACTCTTAAGTAGTCACAAAGTGAACCAACTGGATGGACCCCAGTGTCCAATTCTACATTTTACTAGCCACGTGATTTGAAACAAGTCACTTAAATTGAACTTCGCTTTAATAAATTCTAAAAGACGGGATAATACAAGTTCCATCTACCTCACAAAGTTGAGATTAAAATTATTCATTCATTGCAAAAGTTTTATTTAGCATACCTAATGTTTTAAATGCAGAGTGCTGAGATGAATCTTTCTATTTTTCAAGTGTTTAAGACTTTGGTGGGTGAGACAGGAGCACAAATAAATAGCTAGAACACAAAGCCGTCATACCTGCCCAGAACTGGGTTAAAGTGGAAACAACTACCAGCCTGATTCATGGGGGATCATGCAGGAAGAAAACCTTGTAGGCAGTGGTCCACAACTTTTTTAGCACTAGGGACCAGTGCTCAAATGAGAATCTAATGCCTGATGATCTGAGGTGGAGCTGAGATGGTGACACTAGCACTGGGGAGTGGCTGCAAATACAGATGAAGCTTCGCTTCTTCACCTGCTGCTCATCTCCTATTATGTGGCCCGGTCCCTAACAGGCCAGAGACCTGTACTGGCCCGTGGTCCAGGGTGTTCGGAACTCCTATTGTAGGGCAAGGAATGTGCTCATGGTTGTGGGCAGGGAGGACTGGTATTGGGCCTTCATGAGCCATCTTTTCTTCATAAGGGCCAGCAGGGCACATGGATTACATGGGCTGAGTAGAACTTCAACACTAAATGGGTAACATTTTTTTTTTCTTTTTGGACAAAAAACAGTCAGCTTTAAACAGTTATTTGTGACAAATATTCCAATTCGCCTTTGGAAGATTTATTTATACAAAAGAAAAAAAATGCTGAGTCTGTGGAGTTCTTTTTCTGTGTATTGCCCCATAAATACTAATAGAAGAGTGTGATAGTCTATACTGTTGTTGCTGTTTTGGTAAGTCATGTATACATAGCCCATTGCCTCTGCTGAAATATGAGAAAGAACTGTGAGCTCCAAAATAAGTTAATGGAAAACAAGAAGACAAAATTAGTTACCATAACATGCAGTTTAAATCTAATTATAATTTTGTGGAATGTTAACAGATTCATTTTTTTCTCCATTTAAATTCTAGGCACATTCAAAGCAATAATCAACCTCCACAGCCCCCAGTTCCACCATTAGGTTACATGTCCGGAGCCTTGATTTCTGATTTGGAAACAGATGTTCCAGATGTCGATGCCGATGATGAGGAGGAAGCTTTAGAAATCCCTAGGCCCCTGAGAGCACTAGAGCAGACGCCCGGATCCAGTACGGACAATCTAGACAACTCTGTGACAGGTAACAGAACTGATTTAAAGGAATAACTGACCTATTTGTAACTTAAATGCATCAAAAATCAAATACTTTCTTATGTAAGAGCTATTCCACTCCATCTATTTCTGTAACATTTTAAATAGGTTAATATTAAACACAAAATTCAAAAAGGATTTGGAAATACTTTTGCTTTACTGCAAAAATGATAAGAAAATTCATGAATTTTAAAAAGCTTTAGAGACATGAAAGAAAACTCAATTATATACAGGGCTTTCATGAAAAGTTCACTCTACTGGGAAACCAACTCTATTATATAAAAAACCTTGACTTTTAGAAATGATATGTTTTATATAACAGGAGCAACATATAAAGTGAATGCAGTCTTAATATACTTCTTGATATTTCACTCTGTACAATCATTCATTGATGAAAATAAGCAAGTCTTCAGAATAAGTTTCTCTAAAGTTGCAAAAGATATTATTTTTAGTGTGTAGAAAATGTATAGTGACATAAACTACACATTTGTGCATTTTATATTGTTGGGTCCTAGAATTGCTTCTCTCCCAAGAAATATAGTTATTTTTGCTATTTATTCCTTTGGCTTCTTCTTGCCTTGTTCACTAAGAGAGGTTGCAATAAATACTCTCCTAAGATGATCCCAGGACTTCAACCTACTTCTAAGGATTTAAATTTACCAAATTTTGTAGGGAAAACTTAAATCCTAATGTAGCACAATGAATACAAAGAAAACTAAAATTTTAGTCTTTCTATTCAAGTAGGTATCCATTCTTTCACACACACACACACACACATACACAATGTTTTGTACACGACTATAAAGACATAACCACTAAAAATATGTGTCTTGCCTTTGCATGTCATTGGGTCTTCTCAGAAAACTACCCATTTCTATATTTACCTTGATTATATCCTTCATCCTAGGAGGCATTTTACCACAGTCCCATTTCATTCATTTTTACACAAATAGCTTCTCAACTTGCACAGATTTTACACTGTGTGTTAGAATTCAACAAACACTGATGGAAACTGCTTTATGACAGTTATAGAGAAGCATAAGTACCTATATTTTCCCTCTGCATCTCTTCTTGAGTTATACACAATGTGTGATGCATGAGCCCGCTTTTTAGTTTTTATTCTTACCTGGGGGATGTCTGCTTGCAAGGTTAGTTAAGATTTAAGAACTGCAGATATACTGCTGTGATTTGAAATCCATATCCAACTAAATGTGGCAGAGCAAAAGTTTAAATCTTTGAATACAGAGAGATAACTTATTAGTGCACTATTATGTTGAGTCCCTTTGCCTGAATTTCTAACATGATCTTCTTCATGGTAAAACTGCATATTTTTGCATCTTTTAATAATGATATTTAACTCTTTTTCATTAGGAATGCAGTAGAGAATTGCAACAATAATACAAAAAAAAGAGTTAGTTGTAGCCTATGTAGTTATTTTATTAAATACTATAATGTCAAAGATGATAAAGATATCTTTAAATCAGGAGAATGCCATTTTCACTTTTACATGCTCACCTGTTAATAACATGTTAAGCTAGCTAATATGACTGAATTTAAAAACAATTTGCATTTCTCCTTGTAGCTTGTATACTGTTCATTCTAAATTAAGCTTTTATTACTAAGAAAACAGTCTATTTTCCTACTTGAATTTGCTGCTTAATTACTGCCATATGTAAAAACTTCAGGGTGTTTAGGTATGTATTCCATGATGAATTTGTTCTGTGAATATAATACATCTCTTCAGTAAAAGAAGTTACACTCTACCCAAAAGTAGCGAAATAAGAAATTCTTTTCTTTGCTTTCCTTTTTTTTTTCTTGCTCCACAATAACTTTGTGGGAAAAGTATAATCAAAAATTTAATGCTTTCTACGGTACAAGTGTAATATAAGTTAAAAATAGAAGTAAATATATTTTCTCAAAGAAAAAAACTGTGTAGAGTGTGCGTGTGTATAGATGTGTGTGTAAGAGTATAGATAGGATTTGTGATTATATGTAAATGTGTGTGTGAGTGTATGTAGGTGTATTTGAGTGTAGATAGGGTTGTGAGTATAGTAGAGAGTGTGTGCATGTGTGTGCACACACATGCATGTATGTGCACATGGGGATGTCCCTGCGGTGAATGTGTGTAAGGACCAAATGTTATAGAATTCAACACACTAGTGAATACTGTTCTAATGTGTTTATGTTTTCTCCAAACACTTAAGGCTAGTTTAATGATGTTAAATGAGGTAGGGAATAAAACAGATATTATTTCCATTGTTTTTTTTTTTTTAATGCTTTTAAGATGTTAAGGGCCCACAGAGAGGATTCCGATCTTATAATAAATTACTCTGAGTTTTAAATTTGGGCGTAGTGTGAGTAAATTGGTAATTACTTTAACCTGAATTCTTTGATAGAGAAATTCATTTTCATTAAACTAATGAGCATTTTTATTAAATAGAACTAACATTGATGTTCTATTTTCTGAAACTCTAAAGCCAACCAGAATGATATTCCAATTATAACATAGAGATGGACTAATAAAGCCTGTATATAAAATTATTCAGGATATTCCATAAATATACAACAGCTGCCACATTAAAGAATATCAGCAGTTAACAAGGTATAGAGTCCATATTTGTAAAGAAATACGTATATTAATTCTAAATATTTTCCACGACAGCTAAGTACTTTCTGAAGGATTTAAATTTTTGCATAATGATTTCTGAATGAAAAAAGCCAAAAAGAGGAAAATATCAGTTGTTCCATAAATCTCATGAACTCAGTGTCTTAGTCTGGTCGGGCTGCTATAACAGAACACCATAGACTGAGTGGCTTAAACAACAAACATTTATTTCTCACAGTTCTGCAGACTAGGAATTCCAAGGTTAAGGTGCTAGCAGATTGGGCTCCCAGTGAAAACTCTTTCCTGGTTTGCTATCTTCTCTCTGTGTCCTCATATGGCAGTTTAGAGAGAGAGAACAAGCTGTCTGGTCTCTTTTGATAAGGTCACTAGTCTCATCATGGTGCCCTCACACTCGTGACTTCATCAAAAAATTACCTCCAGAGGCCCCTCGCCAAATATCATAACGCATTATGGTATTTGTACAAATGCAACATATAATGTTATCCCTGAAAACATAACACTGGGAGTTAGAGACTGAATATAAGAATTTTAAGGGAACACCATAAAATTCAGTAATGGAAAATGTATTTGCAGAGCTGTTTTATTATTTATTTATTTCCACAACAAACATTTATTGAATGCCTAATTCTTTCAACCATTTGGCTAGGAATTTAGATTTAATAATGAGAATAATAATTTAAACATATATAAACCTTAGTAAGTAGAAGGCACTGTTTTGTTGTTGTGGTTTAGTGAGCTAAGAATATTTCTTACATTTTTAAAGGGTTGTAAGAAAACAAGAAACAAACAAACGAAAAAGAATATATGACAGAGAAGGCAAGGCTTAAAATACATAGTATCTGGTATTTTATCAAAAATATTTGCTGATCCCTGTTCCAAAGTTTTAACATATATTAACTCATTTAATCATCACAACTCTATATTTTTTTTCTTTTTGTAGACAAGAAATTGAATAACAGAGGAGTTTAAAACCTTTTTCAAGGTTACATACCTGATAACTGGCAGGAGAATGTTCAAAATCAATCGCTCTTACTCTAAAGATAAATTATCATAATCCCTGTTCTGGAAATGCCCAGTTTTTTCTAATCCCTGGATGTAGCATATTTAAGAAGAAAATGACTTCCTGGTCTATTTTTTAACATGTGGAGACCTCTCTCTCTCTTTCTTTCCATACATGAACTAGCAAGTATGTATTTATACTAATGAAACAGATAATTTTATCCCTGAAAACATTAGTTCTTACCTACTATACACTTAATCAAGATCAAAAATATTAATTTTAGATGTAACTTTTTATTATTTACTTTTCTCATATTTAGTTCTATATTGAATTATAGTGATTCACTTTTTGTAGGAAATCTCATTTTTATATTTTTTATTTTAATTTCTTCACTTTTTGTAGGAAATCTCATTTTTATATTTTTTATTTTAATTTATGTTGATGATTAAACCTGTTTGGTTGTGGTAAAACGTAAAAATGTTTTGATCACAGCATATCATACTGTTTTTGGCTAGGAAGAAAACATACAGGATTGTTTTAATCTTCAGGAATATGCTTATAATATTTCTTCCAAAATCCCAAACCCACATTTTTGGGTTACAGGGTGGAGAAGCCTTCAATAATACTTCTTTCTATAACTTCCATGGTGGGAAACCGATGTAAGTGTTTTCTGAATTTAATGACTCCACCACAGGAAAAAAGAAACAAAAAGCAATAGGAGAGAAGGCAGGAGGAAAATGTCCTAAAGCATGGAGTCAAGATTTGAACTGCCTCAGTGATATCAAAAAGTAAGACTGAGTCCAAGTGAAAATGAAAAGTTTTTTTTGACTCCTGGATCCCACATAAATGTCACGGCTGAAAGGAAATTGTGATTCTATATTTTCTGTATTTTATGTCTCCGGAGGCTTTTCTTGGAACTCCCAAACTGGATCATTCTGAAAACAATAAAACCTGGCAGCCTCACCGTCATACTCGACCACACAGCTTTTAAAAAACTAGCCACTGAAAAGTGTGACCTGATATGTATCTTTTGTTGCAAAAACTTATGGAAAAATTTTAACATTAGGGAAATTTCAGAGATATGCTAAAAATAATTGTCATTTTCTTAGACTTCTTCAAAAGTTTTGATGTATCATAAAAGAAATTAAATAAATATAAATTTCCAAATGTGACATATAAAAGGGAAATATCATATATTCAGTTTTTATCTGAGTGGAACAAGTTAACAGGTATCAAATGTCCCAAGGAAGATGCTTTTTAATTGCTTATTTTACTTTCCATATATATTACACATGTCTTTCTCTCTGAGGAACAGAGGTGAAATTGTTGCATATTCAATATGTTTAAATGAAAGAAGGACTTCTAAGGATTAGACATGGTTCTCTACATCTAGGCAGAGGTCAATATGTGGATTGATTTGTTCATAGACACTTATGACTGAAAATTTCATTTAACTGTTAGACAGATTGCGCTTAATAGGAAGAGTTTCTGGATTAAATGTTGGCTGAAAAAAATGGGGGCAGCCAGTTTTCGTATCTCATAAAAATGATAATGCAACAATTAGCAGGTTCATATTATAAAGCACAGACTTTACTCTAGCTTAATGGATCTAAGGATAAGCATTTATCAGCAAGGAAGGATTTAGCATAAAACAATATGTAAATGAATTAGTGACTGATCATAAATTAATTTTAGTGCTGAAGATGTAATAGTGACACAGCAAGATGCCACTTTATCATGATATTTTACTGCTTAGTAACATTTGAGCAACAACTTAATGTCCTATATGCTTAATAGCTTGAATAAATTTGAGAATTTTTTTGCCTTTCAGTGGTTTTAAACCTGAGAAATTTGTAAAGATTGAAAATGTAAAGAGAAATAAATTTGGCTATGTGACATAAATTTATTTTTCATTAAATGTTTAAATATGTATTGATTACGTTTGGGGCTATAATATGTCAATTTGGTATGGATTGCTTATAATTTGTAAATAATCTCTATCTGAGCTGTTTGACCTAGTTTTCATTTTAATTTTTATATTTATATTTACAATTATAAAAGAAAAGCAATTATCACAAAAAATACTTTCTAATTCATGAATCAATGTTCTTTTTTCTTCCAATTGTCTTCTTTGTGTGTATGTGCTAGTTTATAGAACTCTTCAGATAATTAACATTTAAATATAAAAAAGAAAAAGAATGATAGCCATAGAGAGACAAAATCAGTAAAGATTAAACAAATTTTAACAATTTTACAACATAGAAGAAATTCAATATATGTTATATACTTTTTATTCATAGTATATTGCCAATTTAAAAAAAAAAAAATTCCCTACAAGTGTACCTATCCCATATATGATACTGGAGGGGCTGTTGAAGACAAAGACAGAGGGACTAAGAGTCAAAGAAAATGTATTTCCTTCTGTTTATTTGTTTCCTTCTTGCCTTCCATTTTGAAGAGAATTCAGCTATAGTAGTCTGAGGGCATTTGCCTTCTTTAGCTTTGAATGATGAGGTTTCCTGTTGCCCACCATGGCCAAATCTCTATGGCACGCATCTCTTCAACTCTGAAGTCATCTACGTAGTTTCTTCGTTTGCAGAGAGTAGGGGGAAAAAAAAACCAAAAACAATAGCTGTATATAAATGAGGCATTATAGAATCGTACATTTGAAACTTATATAATTTTTTATAATGTTATTCCAATAAATTTAATAATAATAATAATGATAATAATAATAATAAAAGAATAGTTGATGTTCCTTCTATACTGACAAACACTTACTTGAAACATGTCTTCCACGCTACTCTCTCTTCACAGAGAAGGGAAAAAAATCATGGAAAAGTTTATGAATAACCGAATTTCTGAGGGTATGGTAAAGAGCATTAACAGTTGAGATAAATTCAGAACAAAGACACAAAGGCAGAAAAGTAATTGATTTGCTTACAGGTTGGCAAATTTGTACATAGAAATCTTCAAATGAGAGAATCTGTATCATAAGCAGATGAACAGGGTGTTTTTGAAAAAGCCAAGCTAACTGTCTGTTAAGCAATCTCACAGGATGGCATCTCTTTAGTGACACTGCTGTGGTATAAGATTTTTCCCAAGTTTTATAGTTCAGAGACAAAATTTATCAAAATTCTAAATCTTCAGGATAGACTCACACAGCAAGCCAACTTGAATAGGAAAAAAAAGCTATACAAACAAAAAAAAAGACCCATTTCTTGGTTATAGTGGAGAAAGAAGAATTTTTTTTAAATGGGGCTTAGTACATTAAGGTGGGTAAATATGGATGGAGAAGTCAGAAAAAAAATAATTTACCACTTAGTGTAGCATCATTGTCTTAATTTGAATAAAATTGATAAGTATCAATATTCAAGTTATCAAAGCATAGCCAAGATATATATATATTAATTTTTAGTTACTTCTTTTGAGTCATTACATCACTGCTGTCTCCATTGCCCAAGTAATCGACAAGAGTTGACTGACATTATAACAATTTTGTATATAAAATATATTTCTTATTTAATAAATTTTCTAGAAGTTCTTATGAGCACACTTGCTGTAACTAAAATAATGTTATTGCTAGGAAATTACACATGGAATAAAATTTATAGCGAATAATGAAAAGGTTGAAGACATTTAATTTAATATGCTTGATATTTATTGAAGTTTCTACTGTGAAATGTTCCCATACAACAGATATAAAAATGAATAAGAGTTTCTAATCTCCAGAGTTTCACCGTCTAGATGAAGAAATATATATATGGAACAAACTGTAGTTTGTAAAGACCTGATATATTACTGTATGCATACTGTTTGAAAAACACAAGAGGTAGAGAAATTAATTCTCCCTTAGACAGGTTTGAAGGTGAGGTAGAATTTGGGTAATAAAAGATGATATCGACTTGAAGTTTAAAGTTTGGCTAATAGCGTTAGTAATAACCTAGAGGTATGTGAGTAATGTTACATAGGTGAGGCAATGGGACTGCAAAAGCTATAAGAGGAAATGGAGCTGTTAAGTTTGGCTGGGCTAGATAGAGAAGGATCTCAAACTCCTAATTTGGTGTTGGAACGTGTCATTGACCAACTAGGTAAGGCAGTGAATTACCTAGTTATTATGTGATAAATGTTTCAGAAAATTAACTCAGATGACAATGAGGAAGACAGGAGGGACTAGAAGGAAATCAAGAAGTGCTTAGGAATGAAATTGGAGATGTAGAAAAGGAGATGCTTGTTTGGAGAGTAAGTTTCAAATAGCTGACACAGATGTATTCGCAGATGTTCAGCAGACGTTTAGAAATACTGAAAACAGTACATAGGAGAGACCAAGACTGAGCTTTCACATGTTTCAAAATTATCCTCAGTTCTAGAGTTTCATATTCTTTTGTGATCAGTGACTGAATCACTTTGATTTTTTTTTCTTATCTACTGTAACATTATATTGCAAAGCCTATTGCAGAATTTCTCCTTTCATTTTGGGCTGTCGGTCTTTGACTTGTGATTATTAGCTCAGAAATAGTTCTCTCAGAGGAGGTTCAGTTGCTGGTGTTATCTTGGCTTCCTTTCAGTGGTCTGTGTCAAGAGAATTTGTTTTGAAAGTAAAAAGTGTGTCTTTGTGCTTTTGGCAAAACTTTATCTTTTAAGAATCAAAATTCTATCTTTCTCTGCGACACTCAACACACTTTTAACTTCTCAGATCCTTCTAAACCCTTCTGTTCCTGTTTTCTCTATCTTCAAATTTCATAAACCCATGTTATTGTATCCTGGCACCTTGAATGGAAGTACAAATACTTCATCATGGCAACACTCATTAACTTTACTTTTGTCTCAAATATAGGAGAAAAACAGAAAAATCTATGACACTCGACTTAATCTCTTTTATGTAAATATGTGTATAGTTTATTTAGAAATCTTAAATTGCTTTTTCTTAAATACTTTATTGTCTCTCTTTAAAAAATTTGGAATAAACAACATTTGGTACTTTATTGTGTTATATTAATGGTACATCAACTTAAATAAGTATTGCTATGTTAATTGTATTATATAATAGATTAAGGTCTCAGTGTGTTTTGTCCAAAAATATATATGTATTCTCAGTATCTTCATATTTTGCAGTTCTTTATACATAAATCTGATTTTTTTCTCTATTGCTATATGTCATTTTACAGGAAAATCCATATTAATGCCAGAGATATTCTTCATAATGTTTAATTTTGTGAAATAAAAATTAGTATCAAAGAGAAAACAGGAGTCCTTAATTAAAAAGCAAAGAAAGCACACTGAGATTTGAAATTAATAAAACTTTTCAAAGATACATATTTCTTATGTTTTAGTCTACTTGCTCTAATAGCAGTTATACATTTTTTATTTGTTTGCTTTTATTTCTTGAATAACTAATTTTTTATTTTAAAACCTTGAATAATTTTAACCATTCTACAGTATACAAGTGTAGATTATCATTAGAGTCGGCACTGAATTTAAAATATATTCACACTATTTCTTCAACTGAGTCCTTGATAATTTACTTTAAATACACTCTAGGTCATTAAAAGCGTTTTTCTCTGAATTGTAGGACTTAAAATGTACATAGTTCTCTTTCAGAAAATGATCATGTAATAATTTTGACAATGTAGGATTAGAAGGAGCCATATGGAACATGTTTTGTTCATGTGTGGCAAACAGATACAGGTTTTACATGAGCTTCATTCTTCTGCACTATGAATGTTTAAAACATGGTTGATGCTTTCATATGGCTAATGAAGTAATGATGAAACCAGATTTACCTCAGACAGACTGAAGAGTAGAGGCAGCCTTCTTGTTCATTAGTATAGTGTGTACAAACAGATGAGCTTGCCAATATATACAACTCACTAGACAACTACATTTGTTTTTAGGTTCAATGGTAAATGGATGGGGCTCTGCATCTGATGAGGATCGTAACTTTTCTAGTCATAGATCTAGTGTAGGTAGCTCCTCAGATGGCTCCATCTTTGCCAGCGGCAGTTTTGCACAAGCTCTGGTGGCAGCAGCAGATAAAGCTGGTTTTAGGCTGGATGGAACCAGACTTACAAAAACAGGTTGGTAGACTCTGAGTCAACACTCTTTGCATGAGATAATCTGGTCCTTTGGGCGCTGAGCTATTTTTCTCCTGTCTTTTCTCCTCAGTGAGTCTGACTGAAGGGATTTCTTTAATATGCATGAACATAATTTGGATGCTCAATTACCAAAACTCTCCTCTGATGCTAGTTTCGCAGAGCCAAGAATAGGTTCCTACTCAACACTTTGTCTCTTCTTTATTTCTCTTTCCCTTCATGGTTCTGCTGATCAATTGGAATACGCTTCCTTTTTATATTACAGCAAAGCTGCAACTAAAGTTGTCATTACATTTTCAATAACTCACACTTTGCAAAATTCTCACACAATCAATAATGTGCCCAGTGATTAAAATTATTCATCTTTTATCTTCATTACTTTTCTTTGCCCCATTTCTTTCTCCAAATGCATTTTCTGGGAAGGCTTTCTCAGCATGAAGTAAATGAGTCTAAGGCTGTCAGTCTAACAGTTCGAATGGCTGATGGTATTATTACTTGTTTGGCTGTTAAGAATTTAATCCAATAATTTAATATATGTTTTAAAGGATGCTAATAAAAGATACACCATTGCATGCGCAAGTTGAACAAATGATGATTACATGTGTGGTGCCCTTTAGCAAAACCTAATTTTGGTTTCTGAGAATAATAAGTAATAATATGGAAGACCAGCTATAAAATTTTTCATGAATCTGATCTTTCCCCCCAAAATAAATATGATATTTATTCTAATAATATATCAGTACTTTATAATCATTTGTTTTACTAAAACAAAATAAGTTTGGCATGGTGCATGTTATTATATGACTGTGTGTACTTCTAAAATGCATATGCAAGAAGTTTCTAATATATGAATTAAATTGAACTACCTTACAAAAAAAATGAAATTTGAAATGCATTTTTGAAATCTTAATAGTATCCAAATAGTAAAGAAAAATGATTTGACCCTTCATTAAACTCTCAGATTATAAAAATGAGTCTTAAAAATTTTTTGAAGTATATCTTTAATATCTCCTTTGAGTATGAATTGGACATCTTCAAATAAAATTAAAAAAAAAAAAAGATTTTCCAAGCATTGCCGAGGTTTATTTTTCATATAGCATCCAAACTAAAATATGTCATAATATAATGGTTATTTGAATTTTCTTGCTTTATAAGGCATTAAGTCAGAAACTTTATGTTGCCTGAGAGCTTTTTGTGGCATAGCTATAAGCAGAGCAGTGAGAAAGTGCAAAGAAACTAATAAATTAGAAGGCATAAGTGCATTTCTTGCATGTATGCTAATAGCTAATAAAACATTAAGCAATATCATGTCACACTGACTTAAGAAAACATAACTACATACAATAATTTTGTACGAAATAAAAACATGTGCAGGAGAATATATACATTTACATTAACCAACCCTCTCTTAATAATAAACATGATATTAAAATTATAAGATGTAGAAAATGTATTAGCTAACCTTTTCCCAAAATAAATTTCCCTGCATATGTACACTAAGCCACAAGAAAAGGACATAATACATTTCATTTTTCAATAAGAATTTGGAGTCTGCTCAGATACAATATTATTAATCAGAAAACACCTATTGTGCTTTGGATATAGAGTGGTTTTAACCTTCTATTTATCCTGTGCTCTTCCCTGTTAACTGAGTTTCTGCTAAAAGAGATACAATTCAATGTATGAATGTATGGTTGGTAAGATCAATTTAATATATGCTGAGTAGACCTTTCATGTAAAATTTCAAATGAAATTACTACAGGACATTTTTCTGTACTCAAAGATAGTTTGTAGGATTCTAAGAGTGAACTTTAAACAAATGAGACAGTACATAGTTAATTTCAGAAATGGCTTCTTTAATTTTAAGAAGTAAAAGCTGCATTAATTTGCATATATCTATGAAAATATCACTGTGATTATCAAGGATAAATAAAAATATAATCACATAATATTGAGTTTTGGGTTAGAGGATTTGTTTTATATTCATTTGTTTGAATTTTCAGTGGGTGGTGTATTGATTATTAAAATTGGACAAAATAAATGCAGAAGGACATATTTTTACCATGAAGATGAACCAGCATTTGGTATCTTCAAATGGCATCTCTAGGCAGGTTTACATGTTAGTCTTAGTAAGAGCAGAAATATAAAACAGACACAATCATTGTCTTATAATAACATTCTGTATACCCCATTCCCTTTGTTTCCTTTTTAGGCAAAACTTTTACCTCCTCCCAAAGACCTCGACCAACCAGCCCATTTTCTACTGACAGTAACACCAGTGCAGCTCTGAGTCAAAGTCAGAGGCCCAGGCCCACTAAAAAACACAAGGGAGGGCGAATGGACCAGCAACCAGCATTGCCTCATCGAAGGGAAGGAATGACAGATGGTAAGTTTGATTCCTTCTCTCTCATCTCCTCACTGAAGAGATATGTTCTGTGGAATCATCTATTTAGATTAAAGTAGCTATGGTATATTAGGCATTGCTTCAATAACAAGGCAGAAAACCTGGCAATGTGGTCTTGCTTAGAAAAAACACCTTTTTAAAATCAGGAATTATTTCTGTCTTAACAAGCCCCAAGAAATATGTGCCATGCCACTTTTCAATTTTGATTTTTCTGCCATTCTGGTAATACTCATTGATACTTTTCAGTGAATATTTCCTTTTAGCTTAACAAAGAAATTATAAGTAACATGTGCACTTACCATGTTGTTGGAATGTTTCTGATATTAAATTATGCTATTTTAGATGTTATTTAACTTTTGATTGTGAAGTGATTAGCAATTTGGTAATTTTTTGGTTTTGTGAATTTCCGGGCTAAAAGCATTTTACAGATCATCTAGTTAATGGGTCAGCAAACTTTTTCTGAGAAGCCAGATAATAAACATTTTTGGCTTTCACAGACTACATAGTCAGTCCTCTGTCACAATTCCTCAACATTGTCATTGTAACACCAGTGTAGCCATAGAGAAAAGTAAAAAAATGAGCGTGATCAATTTCCAATAAAACTTTATTGACAAGACAGGCAGTGGCTAAATTTGGTCAATGGGCCATAATTCCCTTAACTGTTTGAATCTTTTTATTTACATTGAGTTTTTGCTTAAACTGCTATTTTCAGGAGACAATATTATTGAAAGATGTACTTGTTCAATAATGAGTAGTTCATGAGCTCTACAGAGAAAAATCTATTCCTCATATATTCAACTTATTTTTTAATATATGCAAAATGGGACTAACAATATTTATCTTGAAGTTTTATTTTAAGGAATATGTAAGATAATATATTTAAAGTGCCTATAATGTTGGACCTAAAGGTAAATTTCTTCTTCCTTCTCAGCACAATTCCCTACAAGCCCACAAACTTTACTTTTAAATAGTTCTACTGAACACCAAAAAGATGATTCTAGCTAAGCTACACATTAGAACCATCTGGGGTGTTCTTCAAATATATTCCAGAGATTCTGATTTAATTGTTCTGGGATGAAAAGTAGTTATGAGCATTTTTAAAGCTCCACAAGTAAATCATATCTTTGAGAAACTATGACCCAGTCCTTAGCATTCATTTCAGTCTCTTAAGTTTATCATCGTAGGAGAGAATGATGATAAACTTAAGGCTTAATTGGAAAAGATGTATTTGTTCTTTATTAGTTTGGGGATAGGGTGTCTATGTCTGGCAACCATTTTTGTGCTTTGTTTTGTCATCTTATAATGTTAAGAATACTTCAAAGCCAAACATAACATGTTCTAAAAGCTTTCAGGTTTTTTATCTTTCCTACTTACTTTGTTTTCATTGGGAAATATTTCTATGGAATATGAGTGTAAGGGTACAACTGAGATTTCGATTCTCTATAAATGGATGTCCTGTGGTGAGCAAAAATACTCACTATTTTCTTTCTGCCTCAGAAGATACAAAGATTAGATTAAAGCAGTCTATAGTGTTGATCTTATTTACACTAAATAAAAAGAATTACTCTCACAGATACGCTAGTTATAAATTTCAGAATTAATAATATTTTTAATTTTCCTGCTATGAATGTCATGGAAAGAGAAAAAAATCCAGGCACATGTTTTCTTGGCTTTTCCAAATTCTTTGAAAGCCATATCCATAATATGTGGAAGATACAATGTATAAATCGACAAAATAGAAAGCTAGCTTTTTTCTTGCAAGCTTTTTTAGAATGTCTGGTTAAAGCAAACTACCTCCTAGTTAAAACATGATCAATATAGTGCTTAGCTTTCTGAAAAATGAATAACTTCCTAACTTTTTAAATTTTCCATCATTCTGAAAAAGAGTTATGGATTATGTGTTATTAGTGGATACATTTTAAAAGAGGTGATATTGAAAAGGAAATTTTGCCTCTCATGTCTTCTCAAGTATTAGATCTAAAGATATTTTAGTTATAATACAAGAATATTTATTTGTATGACACTCTACATATTATCCTTAAGGATAGTGGTATATCACAGCAAATGTATGTCATAGTATTTCTCTGTTATGAATCTATGTATCAGTAATAATTTCATATTTACATATAAAATCAAACTATTCTTTCTGCGAATGTTGCTGCTTACTAGGACTTGGTACATAGATAGTTTGTACTCAAACTTTTGCATTATAGAGTTTACAATAGTATTTTATGAGTATATTAATTAGGCTAATTATTACTAGCTGCTGTACCAGACAACTTCTATCCCTCAGTGGCTTAGCACAGTAAGTTTGTTTTTCATAGACACAAAGGTTTGTAAAGGTCAGAGGGCTCTCCTCTTAGTAATGTAAGGACATATGCTTCTTCATTATTGGGATAGCATTCTTTTCAAGATAGGATCTTTATGATTTCTGAGTGAAGAGAAAATAGAACATGGGTTATTCACTTAAGAGGTTCTGTGACCATGCCTGCAAATGGCACATATCACTTCTCTTATTTCTTTCTCAAGAACTTTGTCACATGGCATCAAACAAACTACTGGAGTGGGAAAGTAATCTTTCCTTGTGTCCAATAAGAAGAATTAAGAATGGTGGGAAATGCCAGTCTCTGTTTCAAAGGCTGTGCAAAAACCCATACACATGTTAAGAGTGACCTTTGCCCTTGGACAAAGTCTCCCCAAAGCAGGCATTGCTTAATCCAAATCTATTCTATTTTAAAGAGCCAAGAAAACACTTTAAAACCAATATATTGGCCAATGTTGAACAAAGAAGGCAAAGAAGGTAGTTTTTTATTTATGAACTTTTTATCCCACATTGTTTCCTTCCAGCTTGTCCTCCTCTCATTTCTAATATACTACAGTAAGAGGCTCTTTCCTAGCTCTGCCACAGACTAGCTTTGACCATTGAGTAAATTTCTTTATTAATCTATTTATTCAAATACTTATTAAGCACACACCAAATGATAGGCAATGAGAATCAAACAAAATGTCCTGCCCTCCCAGAGCTTCCATTCTAGTGGAAGAAGACAGATAAAGAGCAACATAAATATATAAGTGCAAATTAAAAGTATGTAAGATGATAATTAAATGTTATGGAGAAATAAAGTCCTCAGGGAAGGGCTTACCAAGAAGATGACAGCTGAAAAAGATGGGAAGATTATAAGGAAAAAAGCAATGCTGATATCTGAAGAAAAATCATTCCAGGAAATGAGAACAGCAAGTGGAAACCTGAAATTTATTTGATAAAAAGCCAGAGGAGCAGTGCCACTGAAGCAGAGAGAGCAACAAAATAGAATACAAAGTCAGACAAGTAAATGAGGGCCAGAGTTCATAAGGTGTGTATGTTTCTATAAGGACATTGGCCCTTTGATGAGAAACCACTGGAGGTACACGCATGGATGCACGTGCATGTGCATGTGCATGTTTAAGGCAGAAGAGTGACATGATCTTATTTTTGTTTTTTTATAAAAAGTCACTCTAATTGTTATGTTGAGATTGACTCAATGTACTTCTACATGGAAGCACAGAAACCACACAAGAGTTTATAGGAGTAATATAGGGAACAGTAGTTCATACCAAGGTAAAATCAATGGACATAAAGAGAGGAAGGTTGAATTCTGGGTATAGTTTGAAGGTAGAACCCACAGGATTTGTTAATGAAATTAATATAAGCTATAAAGCAGGAAGTCATAGATTACACATAAGTTTTGGCAAACTTATAGAATGGAATTTCTACTAATTGAAATGATGAATACTACAGAGGAAACATATTTTGTAGAAGAAGACCTGGAACTCAGGTTTGATATGTGAAATTTGAGACACCTAAACATATGGGTCAAACTATTCAGTGTGAATTGGTTATATGAGTCTGGAATTCATAGGAGGAGAGATTCAGGCTGAAGATATTTAATTTCTTCATGTCTTCTTTCTCTAACCTAAAAAAAAAAAAAAAAAAAAAGAGGATAATAATGACTAATGGCATATTTATCATTGGACTGTTGTGTGCCTGACAATAGCAGATCCTCAGTAGGCCAGTAAGATACTCTTTAGTCAATTGATTTAGTTAAAATGAATCAACATAGAAATGAATAATAAATTGAATTTAAGTAAATATATTTGATTACATACTTGTATTTTTTCCACAGCCATTCTTAATACCATCTTTTTTCCAACTTGTTTATTTTAGTGTGTATGAGATGTTCTTTCTTTTTAGGATATACAAACTCCAAAGATGTTACTTAAAATTTGTAGCTATATAATTTCAGGTTAAATTAAATAGTAATCAGAAATTTAGCTCACATAAGCAGATGCCATTTTGGCCATTTTAAAAATTAAGCTGCTCCTATGGAGAATAAAAATCAATGACAAGATATGTTATTTTGGAAGAAATTATAATAGTTTCTTTTCTACTGGCAGTCTAAAATCTAATAATTCAAATGAAATAATTAATTTGCATTTATAATAATACCTACTGAAGGAAGTTAGTGTTCAGTACAAAGAAAACACCAAACTCATTGGTAGATTATTCAACAAATAGATATCTCTATATTGGATTAGCTCTTCCTTTTGAAAGAAATATTCTGAATGTGACTTGATTCTCCCAGACAGAAACTGTGTCCCCTTCAATAATTAGTAATTTGTAATCTAACAAGAGGGCATAGATAAGAGCTAGGAATGCTGCTCCAACATGGGAACTCCCTGAGCAGATGCTGGGGAGACCGTCATTATCAGTTCAATGGCGGACAATATAATTTTGCTCATAGAGTATAAAATTTCTTAAGGAAGTCTTTTAAAAAGAGGAGCAACTTAACTTTCCTTAAGGAAGCTTTTGCACAAAAAAGTTTATACAAACAATATTATTAGAAACAAGAGCATGATTACAAAAATAGCATAGGAAATAATTTTATATAATATCTTCTACAATAAAATAAATATGTATATTATATATATTTGCTCTTTATGAACAAATAATATAATTACTGATACTCTAAGAATTAACAAAGAAGTTATCAAAAGCATGCCAGAAAAAAATGAAATAATCCAAAAGAATGTTTAGAATGTCTAGAAGATTTCAAAATTTTCAACAACGTAATTTCAGAACTAGTGTAATAGTAAGTATAATAGTATATAGTATAATAGAACTAGCATCATGATTAAAGAAATATGAAAGAAGGGACTATGATTTCACAATTGAAGACATTAAAAATATAAAGGAATCACAATCTGAAGAGCTAATATAATGAAAATGAAAAATTAACTGAAGCTTTGAACTTCTAATTTCTTCATATCTGTTAATTTAAAGAGCATTTCTGAGAAGTTATCTATTCCACTACATCTCAAATTGTCATGATGCATTGTCTACTCTAACACCATGAAACATATTCTATCTGTACTCTGAACATTGGCTGTTACCTATTAAAGTTAATACTTTGAAAGATTATAATATATTAGTTGTAACTCATTAGCTAATTCATGAAACGAACAGCCAGCATTGATTGTCAGGCAGAATGTTAATTACATTTCATAAATGTTGGCTTAACCCTTTGACTGTTGCTAAATGTGCCACATACACGGATAAAGGCAGTCATATGTTGCATATGATACGGCATATAGTTCTTAATTTCCCGAGGGCAACATTTCCTATGGAGATTAGCAGGGCAGCTTTTATTCTTCCCAGAGCCTTGTATTAACACAGCTGCCAGAGTTTCTCGTCATTTCGTGTTATGATATTTCTCCTTTTGGGAGGTGAGGGTCGACAATGGATTAAATATGGAGAAACCATAAACTTCCTCTTATACCTTGAATATTAGCCTCAATGTGCAATTGAAAACACTCTCCATATATGACAGTTGAATGAAATTAGTTGATTTTATTTCAAAGAGAGCTGTAATCAAAAGATAGCAAAGAGATCAATAATATACATTTTGGATATACATAACTGACCTTTTTTTCCATCAAAATTTCTTTTACATGGGTGATACCTTTAGAAAGGCAAGAGTTTTTCTTCATCTTGAACTGAAATCTGTATTTTTCATTAAATTTTAGTCCATTCTAAACATTATTCAAAATTTTTAGATCTTCCACCACCACCAGACCCCCCTCCAGGTCAGGGTTTAAGGCAGCAAATAGGCTCAAGTCAGCATGCTGGTAACGTGGAAAACTCAACAGAGAGAAAAGGAAGCTCTCTGGAGAGACAACAAGCGTCCAGCCTAGAAGACACAAAGAATTCATTGGAATGTCCAGCTAGAACGTCACTAGAGTGGCAGCGACAAACCCAGGAATGGATTAACGCCACAGAACGCCAAGAAGACATACGGAAAGCCCTACACAAACAAGGTGTTGGACCAGGTGTGTTCTGCACAGTCCCAAGAAAGTGTGCGCTTTTATCATTTTTTTCCTACCTGGTATTTTAGAAATGACAGTTGTGAAAGGGCATCTGACATACATTTGCCTTGAATCACTAATTGAAGTTGGAATTCTACAGCAGAGCACACCAGCACATCACTTAAGACATATCCCACTGGGATTTGGCCCTCAAGTTAACCTCTGCATAAGATCTTTGAGCCCAGAGACCTCCAAACTCCATCCGTAGTTCTCAGGAGACAAGTTGATTTTTTTGCCTTTTAATGTTTATATTGAGTACTTTTAAAATCACACAATTTTATCTTTAGTGCCAGTTTAAATTCTGCCTTCAACCAGTTTGTTCATTTTGACTGAAGTAGTTAGTCATTTTGAAAGGAAAACTCACTTCAGTCAAATAATGGGGCTAATTGTATAACAAATAAAATTACAAATAAATGCCCAATCTCAGAATCCTTGTGTTAGAAAGGTTAAACCAGACCGGAACTTTCTCCATCTGATTAAATTTAGTTGATTGCTAATAATTCAATGGGGAATGTTTTTATTTATAAATCAAGCTTCCTGGAAATATCACAAAATAAATTTTATACTTTGTAGTTGGAGTTTTCTTTTTCTTCCTTTTTTTTTTTTTTTGGAGGTGGGAGGTTGTTGATCCTGTTACAGAAATGCGTATTCTGGAACATCTCTTTTTATGTCAAGATTCACTGAGTATTAAAACATAGACACACACACATACACGCAAAACATTTCAAAGAGTTTCCTTATATATTCATTTATTCATTTGGACTAAATATTTTCTAGATATGTCCTCTACCCATGCATTTTTCATAATTATATTTTGTTATAACTTGGTGCCCAAGGTTTTAGAAAATATAATTTATGCAAGGGCCAGAAGATGACAATTTTAATATCTAGGTTCAGTGAAACATTTAAGAAGGTTATATCATTAAGGCTGTGAGAGAAGAATCATGTGATCTTTGTAGTTAAAGATTACTTAAGGAAAAAAATACTAAATTTAGTCAGCATTTTTTTAGTCATCTAATCACAATAATAATGGTCTATACCCAGAAAGAAGGAAGAAAATAAAAGGGGGGTTGAGGATACAGATGGAAAAAAGAGAAGAAGGAAGAAAAGAAGGAAGGGAAAAATGAAGAATACAAAGAAAAAATATTTCGAGTATTAAGTATTTAGTAATGCATATCATGAGTTATTTGTAGAGAGATGATACATAATAACAATATAGACACATTATTTACTAAAATGTATGAGTTTCTCTTTTTCTATTAAGGAAGAATACAGCATTTCAAATTATGTTTTTCTATCCCAAGAAACAACAGAAATTTAAGAAGCTTATTTTAATAACTAATATATATAGTTGTTTATCTAAATTGAGAAAACGTTGCCATAATCTGAAACTGAAACCATGTTCCTTCAATCTTAATAGAAAATTAAACTGGAGCCTCATTGAACTCCAGAAATTATTCTCAGAAATTCTTTTCTAATGCAACATGATTCACTATATACAAATCTCTTTTACAATAAATTTAAATTTCACAAATTATATATAACAATGTATACTTATCCCAAGGTCTTTTGTAATCCTGTTTTAGTTCTTATTGTAGGAACTATTGATTGAACATAGAAATTTCTTTAATATCTGGGCCTTATTAAACCTCATCTTTTTAATTTTCCAAAAGAGTAAAATAATAGATATCTCATCTTGAGGTAAATATTTAAAGTTAAGTTGTTTTGGCAACATGTTGCTTAGTCGTGTGTGTGTGTGTGTGTGTGTGTTTGTGTGTGTGTATGTTTTCTCCCAGATCTTTGTTCTACAAGCCCAGTTTCCCATCTCCAGGAGGTCACAGCTCATCAGGAACAGCTTCTTCTAAAGGATCCACTGGACCTAGGAAAACCGAGGTGTTGAGAGGAGGCCACCAGCGCAATGCCAGCGATCTTCTTGACATAGGATATATGGGCTCAAATAGTCAAGGACAGTTTACAGGTGAATTATGTAAGTGCTTTAGAACATTTAAAAGGCAATGGTGAAGGAATATTGGATTAATAAAGTAGAGGAGTAAAATGTTTTCCTCAACCTCTTAAAGTCTCTGGCTGGGTCTGAAAATTAAACCAACAAAGACAGATTATCAGAAAACAAAAGCAAACAAATTTTATTGAATGTACATGAGAGCTTTCACAAGAGGATGGAGACCCAAGGAAGTGAGTAGAGGAGGAAACTTTTCTACTTTTTAGACAAAGAAACAATACATTTGTAAAGGATTGACAAAACATAGGGGCTTGGGCTAGAGGTAGGAAATGGGAAAGAAGTAACTAGGAAAACAGGGGTTAGTTTAACAAGTTTGTTTATACAGATTACTCAGCCTCAAATTCTCATAATCTCCTGATAAGAATGTCCTCTCTCGTTCTGGTACGGAGAGGATACCTTTCACATGGACATTTTATAACCTGTTTCAGGGAAGAAGGGCAAAGGGGTGAGGCCAAAGGGGTGAGGCTATTTCCTCTAAGTCCTTCAGCTTTAGATATTCAATATGCCAAGGTGTCATATTTTGGTTTAGTATGTTCTGAACCTCATCAATAACATTGCCACAATAAACAAATTTTAGAATATTAGAAAACTTGCTCTATTTTGACCAAAAAAAAAAAAAAAAAAATCAGTTGTAATTTTGAGCAGATTTGGTCATATGGCTGGTCACGTGGTCACAGATTTGATCATGGATGTTTACCATAGTCAATTAAATTAACATTTCTCCTATTACAAGGTTGATTTATGCAAAAATAATAATAATAATAATAATTTAGGCAATTAGTCTGAATACTTACAAGTTAATTAAATAGCCTACTTTATCGTTTTCTTGTCTATTTTAACTTAGCACAATAAAGAAAGGGAAGCATATTGGCTCTTTGGTAGTTTTAAAGAAACTCCTTAGGAATTCCTTATTTTTTTCATTTTAGGAAATGAACCTAGAAAAGATGATTTTTTATTTTAATTAATTTGTAATATTTTGATTATTATAACATATCATGAAACAATTTTTTTTCTTTTTAAATAAAGAACCATCATTGGTACTTAGTATAACTAATTTATTTTCTAGATGTAAAATACTAAATAATAAAGAAAGATAGGATGTCCCAGTAGGTAAAAAGCATTGAACTCGTATTAATTTTATCAGGAAAGTTATCAGTTTTGCTGTCCAATGTCAGAAACAGTATTCAACTGTTTCTTTGAATACAGTTTAAAAATACTTCTAAGGAACAGCTCTGGGTTCCAGTCTTCTCAACTACTTACTGGTTATATTAGAAGAGAAAGTAAACTACTGTCCTAATCTCTTTTTTTTTCTTATCTAAAATATTGATTACTATTATGCTCACATTGCAGAATGGGGGATGCCATCAGATAATGGAAAGTAAAAGTACTTTCAAAACTCTAAAGTTCTTTATCAATGAGAGTTATTATTGTTATATATTACTAATCTAATTAAGATATGTTAATTCGATTCATGACGACTTGGATTTTTTTTAACTTTTATTTTGAAATAATTATAGACTCACAGAAGTGTAAAAGAAGCTATACCTGGATTTTAAATCTCCAGATGTTACAAGTGTGTGTGGTTTTTTCTTTAGGTAAAATTTCTTAAATTCACAAACTCACAGAATCTATTTGATAATGTTATCTTCATTTATTATCTGTTCACTTTGGTTTTTGTTATGGTGTTCAGGTTAAAAGAATGCTTAATTTAAATGCGAACTTATTTCTGATTTGTTTTTTTTGTTTGTTTGTTTTGTTTTGTTTTGTTTCTTCTCTTTATAGAGTAACTGAGAAGAGACATGCAAAGCTGCTCTGAAGGACCATCAGGTCTGAACTCATGGAAGTGATGACACTAAACAGTGCAATGAACAATTTCTTTATTTATGTACTATTAAAGGAACTGTAAATGCAATGTAAAGACACACAGCCACACATATCCCACAGATATTTTACTTCTGTTCTTCTCTTAAGTACACCACCCACCTTAACTCTTTCTTGTCAGGAGTATATAAAAAAAGAAAGAAAACAAAGCTCGCCCTCCGGGAAGAAAAGGATTTTCCTCTGTATATAATTTCTTTTGTGCATTGCTATGCAAGCTCACTTTTTTTAGATCTGTTCATATTATTGTCTGTTCTTATTGGTCTGTTGTACTATATGTGAATTAATAGGCTGTGGTGCCATATATTAACTTTTAATTGTGTAACTTTTATGTTTAAATTTTGCACTGCGATTTTATTTGATGATAAGCACAAATCTCTACTCCTCGTGACATGAAGAAAAAGACTGAATGTGAAAGGAGTTTCTGTACTGTAAGCTAGGTTGGGTAATGCTGGTCGTAAGGAATCACGTTAGATGGTTTTTGGTTGGGGTGTAGAAATAGGAAGATGCGAAGGAACAGTGCTGTTGGTGAAGTCTTTTTGAACATCAGTGACTGAGTCAATAAAAAAAGCAGAAAGGTGGCTTTTACTATTGACAAAAGCAGGGGTCAAAGGAAGGAAATTTAAGTCTTAAGACTGAATACGTATTAAAATACACAGGTAGCAAAGATGTACTAAACTTGCTTAAAAAATAAAAAGTAAATTAAAGTTATATTTAGAATCAACTTTGCCTGTCGTTGTAATTGACCCATCTGAGAATTACAGGCAAAAGGAAATTAAGGTGTTTCACAAGAGCTGTATTTATATTACAGTTCTTTTAAAAAGCATTTTATGAATTATCATAATTAATCTCTCTAACTCATTAAGTCAGAATATAATATGATGTTCCCCAAGGAAACAAACCAAATGAACTCTACAGCAAATAGTTAAAGTGGCAATTTATTATTAGGACATACTCGAACTGCTTCTAAATACAAAAACTCTATTGCAATATCTTGTTTTATCTTTCTAATACATGTACAGTACACACTAGAGGATAGAGCTGCATCACTTCAATTCATGATTTCTTTCAAAAAATAATGCAGTCATATACAACTTTGTGTTTCATTTGTTTAAGAAGTAAAATTTATGCCACCAAATATATAGCCAAATTGAAAGTACTTAAAAAGCAGTGCTCAGAGTATGTTCAGTTCATGGAAACTAGATTTATTGGAATAAATATTTTATGGTACATTCTCAAAAATTGGCTACCAACTAAATTATGTTTGACCCATTTTGATGAGTAAATTGAAAAAAAATTGAGGAGAAAAATGCATGTTTATATACTTTTTAAATAAAACTGAACCTCGTAAGTGGACATTAATAACAGTGTCCTGCCTCATTTGTTTTCACGACTTTGAGAACAAGAAGTTCCTGAACATCAGTCATGTATGGTCAAAATGAATATGACTTTAAAACATATGTTAGCTACTGTACATGTATAGTCAATCAGTCAAGTAGAAGAGAACTTTTCCAAAATTTTTACTTGTGTTTTATCCCCACGTGCTGCCTACATAATTGTAAATTCTATTTCCTTATATTTTCTCACATTTTTCCTATGATGTGTTCAGTAGTTGGTACTTTAAAACATATTTGATGTAATAATAAGGATCAATTCTAAACTATGGGACCCATTTGAATGACAAATCATGCTTTGTGCATTTTTGGCTCAGTCACCAATTGTGTGCCAGATGGCAATGGCAAAATTAAATGTTTCCCTTTTTTTTTTTTTTTTTTAATTTTCTGAGACTTCATCAACACAGGCAAGGATAGAGGAACAATATGTTCCTATGGGCTCCAACTTCTTGGTGCCATGTAGTTTATTTCTTCACTAAGGAGAAAAATAATTCTGAGACACATATTAAACAGTCAATTTTCTCCTATAAGTGTCTGAATTTTAAAGCAGTTTGATTTCTCTGGAACAAAGAGAATGGGGAAGATGAGAAGTTTCTCCTAAGAAAGAGTACATAGTTATTCACGAACATAAGATGTGAGGCATTTAAATTTTTATTTATGCATTTTCCTACTTCACCTCTTTCTATTTAAAAGCAAACAAATTTTTGTTCATTTGTATTTCCTCTTTATATTCCTCTATAACTCAATTTAGTCGAAAACTTAAGTTCATTACACATTTTACACATAGCCCTTGACTCCTGGTAACTGGCAGGTGTAGGTGAATAATAAACCACTACTTCAAAAACAGAATATGTGTATGCAGGTGACTTCTGAAATAATGCAGGGCATGCATCATATCTTCCTAATTGTCTCCAGTGCATAAAATGAATTTATAATCAGATTATGTCAGTGCAGACTTATAGTTTCTTGGAATACTCTTTTAGAATAGTCCATATTCCCTGTTAAATCTAGTTTTTAATAAATTAGTCAGTCAAATCTTGCACACAAAAGATCATTCTCAAATAAATGTAGAGCAAAATAAAAAGCTGTGGCTATCCAAATGAATTCAGGAACTGTATCAAAAAATCAAAAGCCTTTGTCAAATTGCTATGTATAAAAAGCTTCTAATCTTTATAGGTTAAAATAACATTTAAAAAACACAAACATGTATGAGAACTACCACAGTTTTTCATTTTCATTAAATGACTGGTTAGAAATTCACTGAGCTCACTCTTTTGCAGGTCTAAATGGAGGCCCCACATCTGCTGTCAAAAGACATTCTAGTGGGAGAGAACGTAATCTTATCTTGCACTCACAGGCAACGCTTCTGTGCTGTCATGCCCTGCACAAGCACAGCTCCATTCTTAACTTGCAAAGTCTCCACTAGGGAAATACTGAATCGGTGCCCCAACCCAGGTATGCCTCAGAGTATGCACCAGAGTCAAGCTGCCCCTTCTCTAAATCTTTTCTATGTCATTTCTAAAATAAGATGGGAGAGTACAGGCTCATGAAAACAACCGATTACTTCACAGGATTTGAATCCAGTTCAAGGGAGAATAGGACAATCAAGACAAACATATAAAGCATCATACAACCAAAGGAAGGAAAAACATTACAGGTTTACTTGCTTTAGGTAACAAAACAGATTAAACGGTGTTCTATGTGATAATTTAATGCTCTGGGTATTTAAATATATTTTTAATAGTATTTGAGTTGAAAGTTTGCATCAGCTTGATAGAACACCCCAAATTTCTATTCAACAAATTTATATAATTGTCCATTGACAACATAATTATAATAACACAATGAGCTCTAACTGTGGTTTATCTTCTCCACTGGAAAGTGATTGTGCATCAGTATTAAAAATATGCAGAACCATGACATTCACTAATTTGTTTATCTGCTTCCGTATATTGTATTTATAGAATTACATGACAAAAATTGATGTAAAGCAACATCTTTCCACATTCTCTTAAAGGTGAAGTTAATTTTATTTTGCTTCTCTATACTGTGTACTTCACATGAAATACCATACAGTTTTTAAATGAAGTTCAATTTACTAATTTATCTTATGTCATAATTTTCAAAAGCATTTATTGAGACTTTAAAGTGTTGCAAGATAAGGGATTTTGTGGCCGTGGGTAGACTTTTTATACTTTGTTTTATAGATGGATTCTTTTTTAACTGTAGTTTGTTTAAGTCACTAAACAGCATCCCAAATTTTAATGTGTTTCATTTGATGTTGTTAGATCAGAAAAGAAATTGGCGTAACACTGATTAATAGTATTGTCAACGAATTGTGTATTGTGTACTCACTGGGAAAAAATAAAATATATTCACATTTCAAATTTGTAAAAAAGCCATTTATGTGAAACAAACTTGTCTGTAGACAAATCATAAATGGACCGTTCTGTTACTTCTACATTAATTTTTTTTGTCACCAAATGCACAATGTCCTTTTCTCATTCATTTGTAGTTTGGGCAGTGGTAAATGGAAATTGGCGTGGACTTAAAGTAGTGACTATAAGACATCAATGAAGAATGAAAAAGAATTTGAAATTAAAGATTTCATTCTATTACCAGTACTTTCCCAATCTGACCTTCCCTACCCCATAAGGACCTTCAGATAAATAGAACACAAACTTCTTGTCTACAATTTTTTAAAATTTTTTTTATTATAACTGAATATGAAAATTAGAAGGAAGTAAATATTTCTTAATTGCTTTAGAATAGTTATTGATAACTTTTTTTTTTTTTTAAGATAATAGATATGTTGAAAAGTTCTCTTAGGTCCTGGGTAGAAAAGGAAAAATTTCCTATTTTATTGTACTTCATAAATATTTTATTCTTTTTCACTGTTAAGTGCAATTACAGTATCAGTTTGTCTCTAAAAATAATTTGTGTTATTTAAAATAATAATCATAGTAACAGCAAAAATGAAAAAAGAAAACTGTTTAAGTCTGAAACATTCATTTAAAAACATTTTTAAAAAAACAGGTAAGTTAAACACTCAGGTTTTAATTTAGATTAACAATATGAAAATAAAATAGTATTAAAATAATCACAAGTAATGTTGCATTAATACAATACAATGGCAACACATGATATATGTGGTTAAGGGTGAAATGTATCAGTTACAAATATGATAAATTGTGGAGAAATTACAAAATGATCATTGCTTTATAGAATTTAAGTGTATTATAGAAATACCTACAAATGGCAAAAAAAGTGCAAAATTATCAGAAAGGCTTATTAAAATTATTAAAATAATATACTATCTTTATTTTACATTAGTTAGAGAAAACATATATCAAGGTTGCAAGAAAATATTTAAACAACAAATAATATTTAATGTCCTCAATTTGTGAAAATGTATTTTATGTCTTCCAAAGAGATTATTGACAGAGTTCATGTTAAATTTCACTTCATATTAGAGATGTGAATTGAGACTGTAAAAACAGAAACCCCAATTGTAAGGTTTCAAAGGAAAAGACAAGTAGAAACACTAGCTAGATGGGGAAGACAATATGCTGTCTCCAAAAGGTTTCAAGAATTCTTTTACCTTAATGAATTTAGTGCAGTCTTGTTTTGGGCCTTCAGCCTCAGAAGGAATTTTCCTCAGGCCCAGAGAAGGTATGTGAGAGCGTTGAAAAGCTGTTAAGAATCCCAGAGACAGATGCGAGATAATTGTAAGATTGTGTGTTTAATTTATGAATAACTGCAAATTCATGACTTGATTTTGCATCTTCTAGTCAACACATTTTCTCCTTGCAATAGTCAAACTACAAGAAATATATATTCAGACCTCTTGGTAATTAACCAAGTAAAGGTACTTTTGCTTTGTGATTCAAATACAATGACCAGGGGCTTAGGCAATGTCCATGACAGGGAATTTGCAAGCTACTCTAACTGCCTTTAGATTATAGCACTATAGCACCCTTTTCTTATAAGATACCTTGGAGATAGATACTGCCTCTAGATAGTAGACTATATATGCGTGTATATGTGTGTGAGTATGTATATGTGTATATATATATATATATACGCGTGTATATATATATATATATAAATTTTTTTGACAATTTTTAGACAGCGTTTTTCTAGTCATTTATAATTAATTTGCTTCTGATCAACTGGCTTTATTTTTGGTTTATTTATGAATGAATAAATATTGCTTTTGCAAGCAATATTGCAACACTGTGCTAAGTAATATTTGGAATAAAGAGAAAAATAGCCTTTGTCTTCATAAATTGATTAGTATCTTCTGTTAAGTCTAGTCCTGATCTCTAGCAAATCATCTTTTTGATGAATGTTTGTAAGCTAAGGGAAAAGAGGCCATAAGCAAGGCTTTTAAAATTATTTACAAACAATAAAATCTGCATTAGCTTCATTCACATCCCCCAGCATCACATTATCCATAGTGTAGTCTTTCTCAAATTAGTCTCTGGAATTTTAATAGATATTTATTTTCTCATTTATTATTATTTTTTTTTTTATCATTACTAAATTGTAAGCTTGAAAGCCAAGAGCCTGTATTTGGTAAGATACCTATTTTAGTATAATACTTTTCTAAATCAGATATGTGATCATTTCCTTTCCATGTTTTGTTTATGAAATGAACCCCAGACTCAACTGCACCGCAGTGGAGGGCCTTCCTCAAAAAGCCCCCACATGCTTCACCTAACATACACCAATGCCCCAAGACTCTCCAAGGCCTGCTGGAGCCATAAAGCCTCCCTTCCCCTGAGAGTGAGCCGAGTGCTCTCAATTCCAGAGACCGACCTCAAACATCCCAGGGGATTAAGCACCACCTAGTGTCCCCACAAATGCCAGGGGCTCTGAAAAGAAAGCATTCTCCACTGCTCAAGCTAAAACTGACTTTTCACAGCAATTTGATTCCCCGGAGGGTGTGCACCCTTCCGGAAATACTGCAATACCAGGTCCATGGGCAAAGTGGACAGAGCAAGCTCCTATTCTCTCCTTGCTCCAAAAATCCATTTAGTATATTGTCCTCGGATAAAGGACTATCATATATTAAACTGGTAAAAACAGATATTACACCTGATCTTAGCCAAAAGGCTGAAAAGTGATCTGGAATTTTAATAAGTATTTAAAAAATAAAGAAGGAGATAAAAGAATGGAAACTCTACTGTAAAATATGTAAAGAGATTTCTTTACTACTTGACTCCTTTTCAACTCTGTTCAAATCTTATATGACATAAAACCCTTTGTCTTGGGGCATCTTGAGACTAGCACTATGTGAAACCGACTTTGAGAAATACTCTCCTTCATATTCATTCTTCCCCTCTGCTCTACATTAATGGCTCCAAAGGCATTGCATGCTGTGCCTTGTGTGTGTGAGTGTGTGTATTGTGTGTGTGTGTGTGTGTGTGTGTGTTTTAAATAAACTTTAACAATTTTATTTTAAGGAGCTGTATTTTCTAATTGTGGTGGTTTTTTAAAAAAGTCAATATTACATCATGAGAAAAAACGTGAATCTCAAGTATTCTACAGGGATGATGAAGAGAAAATATGCAGTGTATTCTTCTATTTTTGAGGGTTTCAAAGAGTTAATTGAGATCATGCTCAGCACTTCAGCAACAGGTAAGACTGAATTATGTTCTTTAGCACTTCAACATTTTTTTCTTATATATTCAAATCATTAGGCTAAAACTGAAGTATAAAAATATACTCATTTTCTCCCCCCACTCAGCTCTCACAAAAGAATAGGTTTTTGTTTTCTCTTTTTTAAAACTTGTCTGATTATTATTAGATTCTACTTTAAGCTGAACTTTGCCAAAAATAATAATGGATAGCACAAAATTTAGAGGCAAGGACTTAAATTTCTCAATAAAATCATATAGAACTAAGTCCCATTAGGATAGGAAATACAACTAATTAGTAACAATGAAAAGCACTGTACTTAGAAATGGATAAATATAAAAATGTAAAAGAGAAATGAAGGATTAGCTTTACATGAACTTTCACTGGCATTAAGTGTAAAAAAAAAAGACAATAATGTTTTAAAATTAAAGTAAAATGGGAGAACCAAAACACAGTAAGTGTTGGCAAGGATGTGGAGACAAAGGAACCCTTGTACACTGTTGATAGGATTGCAAATCGGTATATCTGCTATGGAAAACAGTTTGGAAGTTCCTCAAAAAATTAAAAATAGAACTACCTTATGACTCAGCAATTCAACTTCTGAGTGTTTATATGAATACAAAACACTAATACAAAAAGATATATACACCACTATGTTCACTGCAGTACTATTTACAGTAGTCAAGATACAGAAGCAACCTAAGTTCCTATCAATAGACAGCTAGATAAAAAAAGAGGTATTATATATAATGGAATATTACTTGGCCATGAAAGAATTAACTCATCATTCACAATGACATGAATGGACCTAAAGTGTACTAGGCTAAGTCAAATAAGTTAGGCAAAGACAAATACCATGTGCTCTCACTTATATATGGAGTCTAAAGAACAAAACAAACAAAACAGAAACAGACTCATAGATACAGAGAACAAACTGATGCTTGCCGGCTAGGAGGGTTGTTGGGGGACTGGGTTAAGAAAGGTGAGGGGGTTATGAAATACAAACTAATACTAACAAAATAATCATGGGGACATGAAGTACAGCATAGGGAGTATAGTCAATAACATTGTAATAACTATGTATAGTGCCAGATGGATACCAGACTAATCGGGGGGATCACTTTGTAAATTATATAAATATCTAACCACTATGCTGTATACCTGAAACTACTATAACATAATATTTAATGTCAAAAAAGTAAAATAGGAGAAATAAGGATTTAAATTTACTTGATTAATTTTGAATGATGATAGATGAATACAATAATAGATTAAAATGCCACACCATAGGTGATTTGAGAGCAGTTGCCTTTGAGTAGTGGTTATTCTAAAAAGGATGGAAAAGGAAAATGGAAAAAAAAAAACATGAGGAAAGTAAGCTTTTGGCTTAAGAAAAGGGATTAAAACATTTTCAATAAATGTGCAAGCATTTTTTGTGTAAACAATTATCCATTGTGGACTAAATCTCTGTTTTCATTAATGGTAGTAATGCTAATTTTTTTTCCTAGCATTTCCCTGTTGTTTTAAGTATATTGCAATTATACTTAAAATGTGTAATAGAAACATTCATATATATATATATGACAGCAAAGCATCAATTTAAAGGAATATATGTTAAATGTTCATTATCATCTAATTCCTATTAACTATTTTTAGCATTGAATCTCGAGTGGAAAGATATTTTGTATCTGTCCTAATGATATTTAAAATAAAAGGAATTATAATACTTAAAATATATTATTTAGCTAAGAAATGTATTAAAAGATACACACATACTCATACACACATATACATATATACACACATACATATATAAATAATTCTCAATTTGGTAGAAACAAAGATATGATGAATACACTTATGAAATATGGAAAGAAGGTGCCAAACAAAGACTATGGGGATCAAGACAAGCATCTCAGATGAATAATGCTTTAGATAATCTCTATTTTTTCTAAAAAATATAATTATATAGTTAAATATCAATATATGCATTAGTATCTATATGTATGTATACACACATACACTCATGTGCATTTATGTTTACATATGCATTTACATGTGTGTGAACACATTTAGTTATAGATGCAGTTATAAGTATGTATACATATACTTATGTACACATACATGTATCACATACATCACATATATCATATATACTACACATATATGTACATATAAAGAAATGGATATTTTATTTTTGAATAACCAAATGTTATTTTAAAATAAGTAAATAAATGTATAATACTATGTTTGATATAATGTAGTGGGGGGAAGGCTATGATAAATAATATGATCTCATCATAAACTGGTACCCGTCCGTGGTCTGCTGGCAACCAACAGTCCGCACAGCAGGAGGTAGCAACAGATGAAAGAGCAAAGCTTCATTTGTATTTATAGCCACTCCCCAGCGCTAGCATCACCGCCTCAGCTCCAACTCAGACCATCAGGCATAGGATTCTCATAGAACCACCGGTCCCTGGTGCCAGAAAGGTTGAGGACCGCTGCTATAAAGCATAGAATAAACATTTGAGTGAAAGTAGAAAGCGATGCACATCATATAAGATTGCGAATGTTGCAAAAATCAGTTTCAGGAGTTAACAGAAGGGAGAGAGCACTAAGGGTCAGTATGGTCAGGTGAGATTTAGTGACCAAAGAGGTTGAGTTTGGCTTTGAAAGGTAAGAATTGATTGAAGATAAACTGGAGGAGAGAAAACAGATAAGATGCAGTCCCCAGACTGCCGGAAACTGCAGTCTAATGAGAGAACCAGCCAATTGAACCAGTATTTCCAGTTTGGTTCAATCCAAGGTATGATAATTACACTTGGGGTGGTATGGTGGGGAATGGAAGGTGGGCGCCTAACTCAAACTCTAGAAATCAAATCAGGCACCCCAAACCAAATGGTGCCTCAGAGAGTCTCTATTGATCCTTGACAATAAGGGCTTCACTTTCCCTATACGAAAGCATTGAGCATTGAGATAAAATGGAATAGTAAATAGAAAATAGTAAATGGTAAATGGAATAGTCAATGTATGAAATGTTTGGAAAACAGCAATAGACCGAAGAGTGAATGGGATGAAAAGAGGTAGACTGAGAATGCTTAGACGTAGTGAAGACCTAAAGGAACATAGATGAAGAATCTAATTTGCCCACTTCTCATGCGTCCTTTTCCTTTGTGTGGGGAGGGAGGATAAGGATATCTCAAGGGAAGGTAAGGATATCTCAAGGGAGGGTAAAGATATACCAAGAAGATTTGTGCTTTTGAAAATGGGAAAATTTTTCTTCAAATTTTATCCAAACTTGTAATGCATGGGTAAATTTCCAAATAAGAACTGCTATAAAAGCCTAAATCTGTAACCTAAATAAATATCATAAGAGTGTGAAATATTTCCACTTAGAAAGCATGCAGTTTTATGTAAACAACAACTGAAATACTAGACAGAAGCAGAATGAGACCAATTATAATGAACGCAATCCCAAATGGGGCAGAGTGACTTGCTACACATGTGCCATTAAATGCAGCAGAGCCAAACCAGACCTCAGGGCTCAAATAAGAACGTCATTATGGAAAATTAAAGACGATACACAATGCTGATAAATCTTGCAACAAGGACCAATCACAAAAGAGGCACAAATAAAATTATATCCTGAAAAGAATAGATTAATGGAAACAAAGATAATGATACGCAATAAAACTTAGAAGGAAAAATGAAATAGAAAGCAAATCTTCATTCTCCTGTCTTCTCCTCTCTCCCATCCTTCCTTCCCCCAGGATCCTAATGAGTTTTTGATTATCTCTTATTAAAGACCAACAACAAAAAGCATAGAGACATGAAAAATAATTAGAGCATAAGATTAAGTGTGGATAATTATGAAATAGCAAAATATAACCATTAAGAGATATTCAAATATCTCTTCTAAAGTGACTCCACACTTTTAAAATCAAAAGAACTTTCATTTTGTAATATACACATTCATAAACACAGACACAAATAACACACAAAGCTACTTGCTGACAAACTTGCTATGAGACTTAGGGGCAATAGTCAATATATTCTTGAATGTGGGTTTGCTACATTAGCTCCCCGGGCATAAACTGTACCTACTCAACACTTTCTTTGATATCTTTTTCTAGTTATAGCCTATCCTCAGGGATTTCAAGTTTCCTTGTTTAAATTAGGTGCTATTAAAAAATCATTTGAAATTTGAGAGAAGTTTTCCAAATAAAAAAGGTAAATAAAAAAAAACTACAACACTAAAACACCATATCTTACACACCTTTTGCAACTACCAGTTTCTGACAAAATACTGAATTGAAAGGCTACTTAAATATTGAATTAATTTGAATATAGTGGCTCCCACTAAATCATTTTACCACACATTAAGTTGAATGGCATTGTGACTTTTCTTGTAAAAGCATTCATCCCATTTGACTAAATACCTTATTAAAAAGCAGATATTCTAAACATATTGCAAAATAAATTAATTGGTGATGGAAACCGAATAGAGGGCAGCAACAATGATTTAGAAGCTACTAGTCACTTGGTTGTTGAACAATACGTTTTAGGTTTAAACCCACCTGAGAGAAGCAAAACATTATAAGGCATCATTTTACCTCTTCATGTAAAAGTAAATAATATGAAATTCCTCTGAGGAGACAAACATTTATTCTGGTAAAATCGCAAACAAACAAAAATTTATCAGAAGATTTTTTTGTATAAGCAGTAGGTAAGCCAACAGTGTTATCTTAACTGAAGCTCAGTAAAAGTCACAGTCTTAGTTTTCAAATAGATCATTTTAAAAATATAAACCTTTTATAAAAGCCAAGCATTGAAGTCACAGTAAATAGTACCTTATTCAAAGCAATTTTATTGGTGGTGTTAAAGTGTAGGCAGTAGACCGATGTTTTTCACGTAGAGAAGTCAATCCACTTAAAGCAACATATACTTAGGGAGCAAACAAAGTCGATATTTTCCTGTGAGAAGATCCTTGCATCATCTTTATCATTTAACAAGTGCCTGAACACTGCATTACATGGAAGAAATTGTCCTAGAACTAAAATGATGGCTGCTTGTGCTCCCACGAAAGAACTTACCTCTAAGAAAACTCAGCTCTACTGTGGAGCACGTGCTTTAATCTGTTGAGCCCACCAAAAATCACCCAATATACTCTTATAAAATGACAACTTACCAATGGAATGAGTGAATACAAAGTTCTCCATATAGTTGTTGAAGAATGTGCAATATGAAGATTTGTTTCGCTTAGCACAATAACTGCTCAGTGGCAATTACCAGGGGAAAGTAGGTAACAAGTTTCATTCTTGCTAACATTTCATTCTTGCTAACAGTTTTGTTTTTCCTGTTTATTACAATAAGAAAATATACATTTATTTTTTCCCTGTAATTGTTGATCCATATTGTTAAGGTTCATATTAAGAATGAAAAATAAATTTAAAATATATATAATCTTTTATTAAAAAAATGTCATTTCAATACATTCTATCAGTTAATGTTTCTGGATATGAGAAACAGAATATATCCCCCAAAATGGTTTAAAAATACAGACTTAATATAACTGATCAAGCTGCCAATGGATAAATAGTTTCAGAGTGATTGCAATGAATGAGTTGGCAACAAAATAAACATAATTAGTTGTGAGATAATTTTTTCCCACATCCTACCCACTCTTTCTAATTAAATTTGTTCAAGAAAAAATGGCATAGAGTTTTAAAGCCATGTTTAAAATTATTTTTTTATTAGAGATACAGTCAAATAAAGGAGACCTATCTGTGACATTAACTTTTTTTTTAAGAAATCACACTTTACACAGATTCTAAAAAAATCCAGTGGAAATAGATATCTTGAGATCTTTCCAATTTATGTCAATCATAGAAAATTTTAGAAAATATGGAGTTAGTGGGCTCCCAGATGAGACAATCAAGGAGTAATAATAATGAAATAGACTATAATATGAATAACCTAGTGGTTCTCTTCCTAATTTCTTGGGTATCCTTAAAAGACTATCATAGAGATTGTGAAATCAACACAATTTTCATAATAATGTCAATAATTCAATAATAATGAATATCATTTTTTTCTTTTTCACTGGATTGATATTGGCAATGATAGTACAAAAATAGAGGTGAGTCTAAGTGCTACTCCTTCAGCACAAATCAAGTTAATAGCATCAAATTGTACTCCTCCTAGGCATTGTAGTCTTCATTTTATCCATTGTATTAATTTGCTGAGGGTACCATACAAAGTACCACAAGTTGCGTGGCTTAAAAAACAGAAATTTATTTCCTCACAGTTCTGGAGTTTAAAGGCCCAAGATCAAAGTGTCACCAGGGTTAGTTTCTTCTGAGGCCTCTCTCCTCAGCTTATAAAAGTTGTCTTCTTCTTGTGTGTATACATGGTCTTCTTTCTGTGTCTTAATATTCTCTTCTTATAAAGACACCAGTCATATTGAATTAGGCTTTACCTTAATTTCCTCATTTTAGCTTAATTGCCTCTTTAAAGATCCTATCTCCAAAATACAGTTGCATTCTGAGATACTAGGGATTGAGAATTTAACATATAATTTTGGGTGTACAGAATTCAGCTTATAACATTCACCATCACACACTGTCCATTAAAACAAATTCTAATGAAGCAGTAAAAATATTAATTTTAAAAATCTTGACCACTGAGTACATGTCTTTTTAATGTTCTGGGTAATAGAGTGAATGGGAAGTACCCATAAAGCTTTCCTGCTCCATTCTAACATATGAATGGGAATCCTGAGATAAAACGTGTATGAGATTAAACTAACCACTTTTTTTTTAATAGAACATATTTGCATAAAATAACTACTAATAGACAAATGATAGTTATTCGGATTTGGATGTCTGACACATTTATATATATATATATATATATATATATATATATATAATTGAGAAAAGTGAGTCTGATACTTTGAGCAAAATACCTGAGTGTATTATTAATAATAAAATTTGAGTTTTCAAGTAAAAATTAGAATTTTTAAAAATGTGCATGTGTTATCAGAATAACTTCCTAATACTTAAACACCTTTCCTGGTAAGTCTGATAATGATATTGGCATATATGAGTTTTTGATATTATATAACAAAATGAGCCGATAATTGGAAGATCTGCATAACTTATTGAGTCAATATTTTCCAAATGTCCAATGCATGATATTTAAAATCTTGTATAGACAAAGAGTCTATTCAAAGTACATGATAGGCTAATGGATTTTATTGTAACAGAGTTTTAAAAGTTTACTTATATAGTTTTAAATTTCACAATGCAACTCAATTTCAAAAAAATATCATTTTACATAATATCAAAAGAAGAATACCTACTATTATTTGAAAAGAATAGAGCAACATTCTTTTTCAACTACATATCTGTATAAGGTAGGATGTACTTCAAACAAAATATCTCAAAAGTATGTATGAAAATCTTGCAGTCTTCTATTAAGTTAGACAGAGATGTTGTATAAAGTGTTCACTATTTTAATTTTAAGACATGTTAACATATTATTTTAAATTTTTAGCTAATATTTTAATTAGTAAGTATCCATAGTTATAACCTGCATAAACAAAAGTTATTGGATTCTCTAAACTTGAGTATAAGGCATTATTTTCAATAATACTTTCTGCAATAATGGAAATGTTCTATATCTGTTGTGTCCAATGCGGTAGCTACTAGTCATATGTAACTACTGAGCTCCTGAATTGTGTTAATGTGATTGAGAAACCGATTTTTTTATTTTATTTAATTTCAGTGTAAATAACACATATAGCCTGTGGTTATCAACTGAATAGCACAGGTGTAAAGCATTCTGAGAGCAGTAAGGTTGAGAATTTACTGGAATAAACCATTACAGGAGTTTCTAGTTCATTTATTAATTCAATTATAATTGTTGTGCAATTGTGATGGTTTATTTTATGTGACAACTTGACTAGAGTAAGGGATGCCAGATAGCTGGTAAAACATATTTCTGGATGTGTCTAGGAGAGTGTTTCTGGATGAGATTAGCATTTGAATTAATAGACTGAGTGAAGAAAGTTGCCCTTACCAATGTGACTATCATCCAGTCCATTGAAGGCCTTAATAACGTGGCAGGAGGATGAACCGACTGTTTCTGAGCTGAGATAATCATCTTCTCTTGTTCTTGCATATTGGCATTTCTGGTTTCCCAGGCTTTCTAATTCAGACCAGGACTAACTCCACTGATCTCCAAATTCTCAGGCCTTCTGACTCAGATTGAATTTTACCAATGGAATTCTTGTTTATCCAGCTTTTAGATGGCACTTCTTGGCTTCTATAACTGTATAAGTCAATACCTATAATATATCATACGCACACATACACACACACAAATACACAAACACACATATCTAGTATATAAACAGAATATCTATATCTATTTATCTATATCTATCTCTATCTCTATCATCTCTCTCTATCTATATCTGTCTGTATCTATCTATATCTATATCTATATATCTATATCTATATCTATATCTATATATCTATATCTATATATCTATATCTATATCTATATCTATATCTATATCTATATCATCTATCTATAGATATATGTCCTATGGATTCTGTTTATCTGGAGGATCCTGACTCTGACTAATATAGCACTATTATGTGCCAGGCCTTGATCTTGGTGCTCAAGGCAAAAATAGATCCCATACTTGCTCTCATTCAATTTACATAGTGGTAAAATAGCTTTAAATCAATGATGAAGGAAAGGAATATGGTGTTATGGAAGTTTCTAACTGGGGAATTTGACATAAGCGTGGATATGTTGTAAAGATAGTCATGCTCATTGAACATCCATCAACCTCCTCAGTTTCCCAGCTGCCTTACAATTTAGGTGGGTTATACGACAAATTCCAGTGAATAGGAAATGATATTTATCACTTCCAAGCCAAAATAGAGAAGAGCATATGTGCCTGATCCTCAGAAGATTCTTCTTCTGCTGAGGCAATGGAGGAAGCACATGTTTTGCAGGGAGCGTTTACAAGATTCTGGAGATCCCATAGGCCTGAATTTCTAAGGAGTAGGTGGAGCAGATTTCTATAATATGCTGTTAGTGAGCAGGACCAGCTACACAATATGCAGGCTTAATGCAAATACAAATACTGAAAGCCATCGAATTGTACACTTTAAAATTGCAGTTTATGTTATGTGTATTTTACAACTTTAAAAAAGTTATTAAGAATATCAAGGGATTACAACAGATCCTTAAACAAAATATTGGCCCTTCTGAGCACAGAGCCCTATGTGACTGCATGTGTTACTGGTCCACAAAACTTACTGGCCTTGTTACTGACCTTGTTAGTAAGAACAAATGCCAGTTGAATTAAGCTATTGGGATTTTCGTGTTATTTATTTCACAATGAAGAAGGGTCCAGTTGGGACCCCCATAGTAGAGGCTTCAGAGAATCTTGAGCCTCACCTCTTTTTACCCTATAGCTTAACAATAGATTGTCCTCTACAGCTTGACCCAGAACTTGGAACGTCCCCTGCCATAGAAATTTGCCCTGAAACTTATGATTAATGCCTTTATTCTTACTGATCACAATCTTTATGGCCTAGCATTCTTTCCAAACTACTTTCATCTTTGTTCTTGAGTTGCTAATACCATTGGAGGATCACATTGCCAAAGGGAAGGCTCTGTGAAGCCCAACAGACTCCCCACACCTCCTGGAACCATCATGCAGCCTCTAGAATAATGCCCAGATTTTCCCTTACATATTCTAAGCTGGACTGAGAAGGTAAGGCAGTTTTTGAAAGTGTTAATCTTCTGCCTTCTTAGAGCATCAGTGTTCTGATGATAAACTCTTTCTAAAGAGCGCAGCTCCTGTGTCAGTCTTTTGGCTGAGTGGCACGAACCCTAAACTCATTTGCCTTCCAGTTACAACAATATAACTTGACATATTCTGACTAATAAAGATCTGAAGAAGGCTTAGCTAAAGAAGTGATTTTCTAAGCTAATATCCAAAGAATAAACAAGAATTAGCAAATTGAATAGAAGAATTAGCAAATTGAAAATTTCTTTTCCTTTTACTCAAGGAAAAGAAATAGCATATGCTAATACCTTTTGTCAAGGGAGATCATTACAAACACCTTATAGCAATACCTTACTTACTGAATATTTCTAATTGCCCCTCAAAAATACTCTTTACCACCCAGATTTCTGCTCCAGGAGCTGACCTGTATAGACTACAATAATGCACTGTCTTAACTTTGGCTTGTAGTTAGCTTTAGCCACTAGGATGCCCTGACAAAAACAGAAACAGAAACAAAAACAAAACAAAAAACTGAAGGAAAGATAAGGAAGTCAGGATATTTATTTATTTATTTCTCTGGGTCCATTCCTGGGAGATTGCCTCAGGCGATGTTCTTCCACAAAAGAGCACTGTTTCTTTCAAGTCTTCTCCCAAGGAATCTTTTGTCCCAAATTCCATAACCATCTTCATCCCTCATTTCACAATCCCTTTGGTTATAAGGGTGGTAGCACTTTTTGGTTGTGGTTTTATTCTTACGTATTTATAAATAGTTCCTTTATTTAACCCTTCTTGAATTATCATGTTTAAAGAGTTGTCTTATTGTTCTTATTTGGATCCAGTCTAATGATACAAGTACCAAAGAGTACAAGAGTAAGTATGGGAAGTGGTTAGAGAGCAATGTAGAGGCCAGACAACCCAAGTCTATGTGGATATGTTTGCGTAAGCAGTTTTATGTATCATTTTTAAAGAAAAGCCATCGATATAAAAACAGAAGGATATTAACAAGATTGGATTTGTACTTCAAAAAGAAGACTCTTCATCTATTCTCAATGTAGAGAATAGATGAAAATAGACAACAGCAACAAAAAATATAAGGATGCAGATTGGCAGAATATTACAATATGGTAATGTTTTCTCATAGCAATTACTATTCATCTTTCAGATATTAGCTTTTAAAATCACTTTTATAGTTACAATTTCTTTCAGCTCTTTATTAGTCAGTATACAAGAATGCATCAATGATATATCACAGATATGCTGTGATAGTAGGTAATACCAAAATTACAATGGCTTAATATAGTAAAGGTTTATTTCTCTCTTACAAGGCATTAGAGAGTGGTTTAGACTAACTTACTAGGGATTTAGATACATAAAAGTAAAGTCATCAAGGATAACTGCTGGGTTCCCATCTTACGCCACAAAATAGAAGACTAGAGATGGCTTGTGTTATTTGGGCCAGCACATTGGTATAGAGAAGAAGATAAGATTTTGATTATGAGTGCCTTAGAAGTAAAGGAATAGTTAGGTTAGTGGTCTTGTGTTCCTAAACGCAGAGAATAATTTGGGTTGTGAGCCACCAGTATGTAAGAGATAATTGAAGCCAATGTATTTATCTAAACAGAAAATATTTTTATGTGATTAGCATGTGCTTAGAAGAAATTCAAGGAAGCTCTTCTTTTCTCTTTAGTACTAATCCCAAAGTACTTGCTAGTCTTTACATGAATAATCAGATGTCTTTCTCTCTAAAGAAAGATATAAGGTGTATTAGTCAGCTCAGGCTACCATACAAACTACCACAAACTGGGTGGCTTAAGCAATAGAAATGTATTTTTCTCACTTCTGGAAGCTAAAAGCCTAAAATTAGGGTACCAGCACTGATGGATTTGGGTGAAGGCTCTCCTAGCTTTCAGACTGCCACCTTCTTGCTGTAGCCTTTTGACATCTATGTTTGGAAAAGAGAGCTCGCTCCCTCTTCCCTTTTTTCTAAGTCCACCAATCCCATGAAATCAGGACCTCATCGTTATGAATTTATGGCCTCATTTTCTTCTAATTACCTCCCAAAAGCCATATTTCCAGAGATAGTCACATTGGGCATTAGAATTTCAACATACGAATGAGGGGATGGGGCGCAATTGAACCCATAGCATACGGAGAGGGGAAACCCTTATGAAACTAAAAATGCAGACAAAGTAAACATTTTTATATTAAGGTACAGAGGCCGTTTATGCATCTGGAGAAAAATGTGTGTATAAACTCTATGAGAAGCTAAAACTGGGAAGCATTTGGATTAAATCAGAAACAAATCCTTGTGTCTAGATGAAAGTGGTGATTTTGAGGTAAAGAAGCTTTGATAAGAGGAAAAGACATGGACTCAGGTGAGAGATTTCTCAAAGGTTTTGGGGCAAGAGGAAAAAGAATTTTCCTTTGTAGAGATATTCAAAGTTGGCCTGTTATAAGAAAGAAATAGGAAAAACGAGTTTAAATTTGATGCGATTACCTTGGCTTGATTATAAACATCTTCAGAACTAGGTCGTCTTTTATTTCTTTATTCAAAGTGCCTGTTAAAGTGTTTCGAACACTTATGTCTGCAATGAAAGGTTTCTTAGCAGGGATATTTTGTGATCATAATGGCAATTTAAGGAGATTTACAGTGTACAGAAACTAAGAAGAGGTGTGGGGTGAGAGGCATGTTATAATTGTAGTTACACTTGTTAGAAGAAAACTATTACTACAATTATATTTGAAGCAAATGTAACATAGGCTTTATAATATATGTGATATATACTTGTATATTAATACTTGGATGTATTAATCCTCAGACTCTACATGTTTATGTGAATTATTTTCTGTTAAGTCAATTATTTTAGAGAAAGTTGTATATTATAAAGAATCTTGTTAGGAACTAAAATTTGCCTCCCCTGCCCCAAGCATATATTCAAGCCCTATCCCCAACATGACTGTATTTGGAGATAGGGCCGTTAGGAGGTAAGTAATGTTAAATGAGGACATAAGGGTAACGCCCTAATCCTATAGGACTGGAGGCCTTTTAAGAAGAGTAAGAGAGAAGTGTGCCACAGAGGAAAGACCATGTGAAGAAACAACATGAGTGAGAATGTTATAAGCCAGGAAGAGTATCTCTCACCAGAAACTGACATTAATGGAACTTGATCAGGGCCTTCTAGAATTGTAAGAAATCAGAATTGTAAGAAAATAAATTTCTACTATTTAAGCCACCCAGTTTATGGTAATTGTTATGGAAACCCTAGCAAATTAATATAGGTTTTGGTACTGAGAAATGAAGTGCCACTGTAACTATGCACATCGTCATTTCTTTAAAATGACTTTTGTCTTCTCTTTCTCCTTGATTCAATCTGACCTTGGGCTCACTTGCTTCTTTTCTTTTCTTATCCTTCTGCATCCTGAAGAACTGCTTTCTTAATCATTAGGCCCTTAGGTCAGCATCAAACAGTCTTAAGAACAAAGCCTCAAGTCTGTTGACCACAGAAATAGTTTGGGTCAAACTAAAAATAACATCATTCAGTTCCTTCCATCTTGCATGAAGGTGGAAAGATTCTGCCAGCATCCCCTTGAAACCAGAAAGAACAACACTATGACAGATATCGGAACCTGATGCAATGATCAACTGCCTCCTATCGTAGCCCTGGTCAATCAATAGAGCCCACAACAACTCCTTTAACTACTAATGAGTTTTCCTGTATATAATCTATCCCCTAGAGGCCATCGAGGAGCCCAGATCTTTGAGTGCTAGTTTATCTGTTTCTCTGGACTTGGTGTCATTTTCTTAAATAAACCTCTACTTTCTTTGCTGCAAATTCCTGTCTGTGCCTCTTTGGGGTTTGTCGCCTGCAGATAAAACGAATGCCTTGAGTTTATAACACTACTGTAACAAACATTTAAAAATGAGAAAGTACCTTTGGAACTGGATAATAGGTAGAGGCTAGAATGCTGGTGGAAATATGGATGTTAAAGACCATTCTGGTGATTTCTCAGAGGAAAATAAGAAAGAGATTACTAGGAACTAAAGGAAAGGTGATCCTTGTTAAAAAATTGCAAAGAACATGGTTGGATTGTGTGCATGTTCCAGTGTTGTACAGAAAATGAAACCTGTGAGCAACCCAAACTGGATATTTACCTGAAGAAATTTCTAAGCAAAGTGTTAAAGGAACAGCTTGGTTCCTCCTGACAATTTATAGTAAAATGTGAAAGGAGTGTGATGAATTAAAGAATAAATTGTTAAACAAAGAGAAATCAGAAACTTGAAGATTTAGAAAATTCTCAAGAGTATTTATATTGCAAAAAATAATTAAGCTTGTTCTGAAGAGAATACTAGGGTGTGGCTGTACAACCATTAGATAAAGAAATTAGTATGAATGTGAAACATAATTTCAATTAGCTACCTTGGTAGAAGGTAGGAATAGAGATGGAATTATATGATCAGAAACACTGGACCAAAGGAAACAAAGAGAATAGAACAGAATGCAGGAAGGCTGTGAACATGTGTTATCCTTTTGGAGAAGGGAAAAATGACTCCAAAGTCAATTCAGAGACTGTGAGGGATGCCACTCCCACCGGAGGCCCAGAGGGTAAGGCTGCTTCCTCCTGCTTTTCAGTGGACAGTTAACTGCATTATTAGCTAGGCCTCACAGAGAGCCTCATGCATGGGGCCACTCCACAGAGCCAAAGAAGAGGGGCTGCCTTGCAGAGCCCTGGGGTGTTACTGCCACCCCAGTGGACCTGAAGGGCAGAGAATCAAAACAAAGAATTATTTTTGAGCTTTAAGATCTAATAAAATCTCTCCTGCTAAGTCTTAAACTATCTTAGAGCTTGCCACATTCTTCTCCTTTCTAATTTCTCTGTTTCGGAATGAGACTGTCTATCCTGTACTTGTCCCATCATTGTATTTTATAATTTGTCTGGTTTCACAGGTTCACATCTGAAGAGGAATTTTGCCTGGAGATGAATTTTTAGCCCCAGGGTCATCCATACCTGATTTAGATGATTTTTAGATAAGACTTTGGACTTTAGACTTCAGAGTTGGTGCAGTAATCAGTTAAGACTTTGGGAGCTGTTGAAGTGGAATGAGTGCATTTTGCACATGAGAAGACATGAATTTTAAGCTATGGATTGAATTATCAACAAAAATTATATATTGATGCCTAAATCCCTATGCGATTGTATTTGCAGATGGGGACTTTAGGAGATAATTCAGGTCATATGGTCATATGATCATATGGGTGGGGTCCTAATTTGATAGAATTATTGGCCTTATAAGAAGAGGAAGAGAGAGTCATGCTCTTCTCCCCCACTATGTGAGGACGGGACTAGAAGGCTGCTACCTGCTAGCCTGGAAGAGAGCTTTCATCAGAAACCAAACTGGTTGGCACCTTGATCTGAGACTTCTCAGCCTTCTTATTTTTGACTTGTCAGAAAAAAAAAAATGTGTTTTTTAAGCCACTTAGTTTTCGGTATGTTGCTATGACAGCCTGAGGTGGATAATAAAAACTTCTTTTTAAATATTTACATAAGAGAAAGAGTAAAAAATTCCTATCTCCTCTACCTTAGTATATGCAGTATGCAGCTTTGCCTTTTTTTTTTTATTATTTTAATAGAATCTGTATCCATAAATGGCTGTAGATTCCATTAAAAAAGCCTAGATTTGGTGGGGGTAGGACAAAGCATGAATAAAATAATGAGATATCCTGGCATTATTACTTATTCCTGTTTTTTTTAAGCCAGATGGCTAGTGGTGCTACTGAAGGACTCTCGGTGAAGACTATTGTTATCATATCAATCCTTTGGCAGTAGCTTTCCTTTCCCATCACCAGTTGCCAGGGCAACTCAAGTATTGATTGCTGTCTTTTTGCTTCTGTTAGTTCCCTTTGCTCTATTTTCTGAGTTTTCCAAGATAAGTTTATAAGGAAGCAATGTGTATGTGTGTGTGTGCATGTTTGTGTGTATGAGAGTGAGACACTTTTTCATCTACACTAATCTGACCCCTATTGATTTATGTTTTTATTTTTTTCCCTGTACAACTCATAGACCACTAACTATATTTGGACCCTGTAAATTCCCTAACAGAAGCAAAGTTGGCTTCCATTGCACTTTCTCAGATTATCTATGATCTTTCAAAGCACCTGGAGTGCTA